>NC_058085.1:328939162-329287776 GCF_014858855.1 Bufo gargarizans | reverse complement strand
TGTCCTCAGTTCCTGCTTGTTCTTGGGGCATTTTCCCTTCAGTTTTGTCTTCAGCAAGTGAAATGCATGCTCAATCGGATTCAGGTCAGGTGATTGACTTGGCCATTGCATAACATTCCACTTCTTTCCCTTAAAAAACTCTTTGGTTGCTTTTGCAGTATGCTTTGGGTCATTGTCCATCTGCAGTGTGAAGCGCCGTCCAATGAGTTCTGAAGCATTTGGCTGAATATGAGCAGATAATATTGCCCGAAACACTTCAGAATTCATCCTGCTGCTTTTGTCAGCAGTCACATCATCAATAAATACAAGAGAACCAGTTCCATTGGCATCCATACATGCCCACGCCATGACACTACCACCACCATGCTTCACTGATGAGGTGGTATGCTTAGAATCATGAGCAGTTCCTTTCCTTCTCCATACTCTTGTCTTCCCAATACTCTGGTACAAGTTGATCTTGGTCTCATCTGTCCATAGGATGTTGTTCCAGAACTGTGAAGGCTTTTTTAGATGTCGTTTGGCAAACTCTAATCTGGCCTCCCTGTTTTTGAGGCTCACCAATGGTTTACATCTTGTGGTGAACCCTCTGTATTCACTCTGGTGAAGTCTTTTCTTGATTGTTGACTTTGACACACATACACCTACCTCCTGGAGAGTGTTCTTGATCTGGAAACTGTTGTGAAGGGTGTTTTCTTCACCAGGGAAAGAATTCTACGGTCATCCACCACAGTTGTTTTCCGTGGTCTTCCAGGTCTTTTGGTGTTGCTGAGCTCACCGGTGCATTCCTTCTTTTTAAGATTGTTCCAAACAGATGTTTTGGCCATGCCTAATGCTTTTGCTATCTCTGATGTTTTTTTTTTTTTTTTTTTTTTTTTCAGCCTAATGATGGCTTGCTTCACTGATAGTGACAGCTCTTTGGATCTCATCTTGAGAGTTGACAGCAACAGATCCCAAATGCAAATAGCAGACTAGAAATGAACTCTGGACCTTTTATCTGCTCATTGTAATTGGGATAATGAGGGAATAACACACACCTGGCCATGGAACAGCTGAGAAGCCAATTGTCCCATTACTTTTGGTTCCTTAACAAGTGGGAGGTACATATGCAAACTGTTGTAATTGCTGCACCGTTCACCTGATTTGGATGTAAATACCCTCAAATTAAAGCTGACAGTCTGCAGTTAAAGCACATCTTGTTTGTTTTATTTCAAATCCATTGTGGTGGTGTATAGAGCCAAAAATGTTACAATTGTGTCGATGTCCCAATATTTATGGACCTGGCTGTATATACATATACATGCAGTACGCCAGTCCTTCAGGGTGAGCGAATGTGAGGTCACGGGGGTCAGTTAACAGACCGAGGGTTGCTCTTAGTACTCACAGTTTGTAGTATACCCTGGGCAGGCGTACAGCAGTGATGAAGAGGCTGGCACGTAGATCCTCTGGGGCACTCTCTAGATATAAGGACCAGGCCGGGTGATTGGTGAGGTGCCCTGGGTGTTGAAGGTTTAGCATGCCTGTGGCAAGATCCCTTACAGCTCGTGACGCCAGTGCCAGTAACGGTGGCACAGATTGTTAGGAGGAATAATGGAGGTACACACAATTGTAGTGAACTAGAATTCTTCTTTACTGAACAGTTCAACTATATACAGACTCCAGACAGCTCCATATGAACAATATTTGGTAACAGGCAGGCTTTACATAAATGGCAGGTAGAATCCTAGCAAGATAACTCAGAGGGAATAAAACTCACAGATCAGGCTGTACTTTCTGCAGAATCCTGTCTGTCTTTCTCCAAGGCCCGTATGCCTAATGGCAGGCTTTATATTTGGGTAGGGAAACCTTCCTCTGGTATAAATCCTCTTGCTGTCAATAAACTTCTGCCCTTCAGCTTTCTACTTGGCTGGATAAGATTAGCACTGCTCTGTACTTTGCAAAGTGCAGGATAACTTCAGGAGGATACTTCTTCTCCTGGACTCAGGTTAGGAACCTGGACTATCTAGCTGCATGTTAGAAGCTGATACTCAGCTACTACCTGACTAAAGTGAACACTGGCTTCTAACCACCTCTCCCTGGACTGGACATGTCTATATATACTAGGGGATTCCCTAGCTCCCTCTACAGCTTAGGAGGAGAAACTACACCCCTAGCAGTCCTGGTACACAGGAGATAACATGACAATATACATTACAATGCAATACAAAATACCATGACCATATTCCACAGGAGGTGGAGAACAACATGACCCAATTGACCCTTGAGTAGTGCCCACCTTTACGTAGTGGGACACTACATACATATATACATACATATTACACACATTGCACACATATATACATACACATTACACTAGGGCTGCAGCTAACGATTATTTGAATAATCGATTAGTTGTCGATAATTTCATCGATTAATCTGGAAAAAACACCAAAATTACAAAAAAAGGGGTTTATATGATTTTACTTGAAAAATTATGTTCAAAGGCCATATTAAAAAAAAATTATGAATGGCACTGTTATGGGGGATCTGTGGATGGCACTATTATGGGGATCTGTGGATGGCACTATTATGGGGGGATCTGTGGATGGCACTGTTATGGAGGGGTTCTGTGGATGACATTGTTATGGAGGGGATCTGTGAATGGCACTGTTATGGGGGATCTGTGGATGGCACTATTATGGGGGATCTGTGGATGGCACTATTATGGGGGGATCTGTGGATGGCACTGTTATGGAGGGGATCTGTGGATGGCACTTATGGAGGGGATCTGTGGATGGTACTTATGGAGGGAATCAGTGGATGGCACTTATGGAGGGGATCTGTGGATGGAACTTATGGAGGGGATCTGTGGATGGCACTTATGGAGGGGATCTGTGGATGGCACTTATGGAGGGATCTGTGGATGGCACTTATGGAGGGGATCTGTGGATGACACTTATGGGGGGGGTTCTGTGGATGACACTTATGGAGGGGATCTGTGGATGGCACTGTTATGGGGGGACCTGTGAATGACTATGCTATGGGGGATCTATGGATGACACTATATAGCATCTTATGCTTTATGTGTTATCCGCAGATCTCCCACATAGCAGTGTCATCCACAGATCCCCCTCCCCATAACAGTGCCATCCACAGATCCCCTCCATAACAGTGCCATCCACAGATCCCCCATAACAGTGCCATACACAGATCCCCCTCCCCATAACAGCCCTGGCCCCTCCGCTCACAGCAGTATTCCTTAACCGGCAGTAACTTTTACTTTAAATCAGCGCATCTTCTTTTACCTTACAATGAAGCTCCAGTAACAGGCAGAGCGGGCGGCGGCGTAACGTCACTTACTCACGTGACGCTCCTGCTCCACCTACTTTATAAATAAAGCAGGCGGAGCTTGCGCGTCACGTGAGTAAGTGACGTTACGCCGCCGCCCGCTCTGCCTGTTACTAGAGCTTCATTGTAAGGTAATAAAGATGCGGTGATCTAAAGTTCAAGGACCCGCAGGGATAGAGCCTGACCACCCGCTCCCGCCCGCATAGCAACGAATCGGCCGATTATTCGATAACGGGATTCGTTGACAACGAATCCCGTTATCGAATATTATCGATAACGTTGATTAATCGTTGCAGCCCTACATTACACACATGTACATACAGATAGATATGCATATACATTACACACATAGACATTTACATGCATACATATTCATTAGACAGAAATATTGTCTCATATATACTTACCATTGCTGCAGATCTCTGACTGTTGTAACTTAAATTAGTTGGCCAATTTACAAAAATATTTGCCAATAGCTTCTGATCTATTTATATGTAACATACATATGTATGTCACATCACAATTTACCCCTGCTGCACAGAAGAAGGCCCCCATCTCTTCACTATGTAAACACCTACAATTAGCGGCCCCTGCATCCATAGGGTGCAAGATGGTGTCCAGAGACAGCACAGAAAGTGGTGACGTGGGTGATTCACATCACCACCTCCATCGGGAACTCTGTGGATTCAAAATATATATATTTTTTAAAACATTTAAAAAAGCCTTACAGGGGTTATCCAAAGCTGTAAATCCCCCTCCTCCACAATGCCTGGGCCCCTCACACAGACATTACTTACCTGGTCCCCGGCTCTTGCATCCACCTGGATCCCTCCATGGCCATTGCCTCATCTCCTTATCGTGCAGATCACAACATCTGGCGATAGAGGGTTCAGCCAATAGCAGGCCACGGTGGTGACCTGCTCCCTTTGCGTTAATGGTAAACGCCATAAAGGAAATAAATCAAACTAGCCAAATCACCATCTTTTTGGTCAAATGGTCCGTAGAAAAATATGTAATAAAAGTGATCAAAAAGTCATTTGTACCCCAAAATGGTACCATTAAATTCTAGAGCTCACCACACAAAAAAGCCCTGACAGATCTGTAGATGGCAATAAAATTCTGAATATGGTGGTGCAATTTTATTTTAAAAAAACATAACAATTTGGTATAACCGTAATTGTACTGACCCACAGAATAAGGCTGTCATGTAATTTTTAGAGCACAATGAAGTAATAGTGGAATTACGATATTATTATATTTTTTTTGCTGTTCATCAATACAAGATATGGTAAATTAAGTAGCGCCATTAAATAAAATACAACTTGTTCCACAAAAAAAGCCCTCTTATGGCCATGTGAATGGAAAATTTATAAAGTCATGGCTCTTGGAAGGTGGGATAAAATAATACAAAATAACAAATAAAAATTGGCCTGATCATGTAGGGGCTTAAAATAAGTAAATCTATACTCTATGGGGTAATTACGAACAGATATATGCCACTTTTGTGGCATATATCTGGCACAGATTCTGTCACACCCATGGCTTCTTCCCTGCTCACGTCAGATCTAAAAAAGGGGCCGTGACATGGGCCGGGAAGGGGATGGGCGGGCCCGTCTCATTCATCATTTTCTATGTCTGGTTTAGGCGTACAAAATGGTCTAAATGTAAGACAGCAAGGAAGCTGCCTTACACTTAGAATGGCCGTTGGATACGCCGAAGTTATATAGAGGCCAGCGCCAGTACATGGCCATATAAAAGCGCCTAAAACACCAGTCTTAATAAATGTGCCCCTAAATTTACTGCAAGGTATCTGTAGTAATGAACGCAACTTAGATTCATTATCAGACTTTGTAAGACAAAATCAAACCTTTGTAAGGCAAAAGCAAAAGAAAGAATTTTTCGGAAATAATTGACACCTCTGTGCTGCTTGATGGGATCTGCCCATGCTGTGCCAGGAACCCTGTCATTTATTAACTGGAATGATTGGTACTTGTCCTGCCACAGTACTGCCAACTTATCTGATTGACCACTTGGGTCCAAATTAAAGAAATCCCTCTAGTTTTTCTGTAGTTCAGGCCCTGCCAAGTCACGGAACCATTGCAGCATTTTCGGAGCGGACAGCCCACTGCAATATGTGCTTGCTCCAAGCTAAATAAATAGCTATTGTTTCTTTCCATTATTAACATATGCACAGTAAAATGTTGAGCAAAGTGTTCAAAGCTAGAGATGGCTTCATCTGTGCTGCCAAAAATAATGGATGTCTGTAACACTGACATATCCTAAGACCATTGAGTCCGCTCTAGAGATTAGCAAAACTAGAAACTTTGAAAGTGTGTTTTTCTAATGAATTTCTAATGACAATGCCGTAAACGCAGGCCCGCTGCCTGGGGGTAACTTTGGATTCTGCCCTATCCTTTAAAGCCTCATGTACACGCCCGTGAAACACGGACCGTGCAGGAGCACACAGCGTCATTGTTTGCTATGACGCTGTGCGCTTCCTGCTGCCGCCGCAGTACAGTAATACACTGGTATGATCTATACCAGTGTATTACTGTACTGCGGCAGCAGCAGGAAGCGCACGGCTTGTCCATACTGGACAAAAATAAAATAAAAAATAAAAGTGAAAAAATGTGTTTTTAACGATAAAAAAGTTACATTTAAAGAATGCCCTTTTCCCATAAAAAGAGACATATAAAATTTTAAAAAATAGAAAAAAAAACAGACAAATTAGGTATCACCGCGTGCGTAACAACCTGCTCTATAAAAATATCACATGATTTATCCCGTCAACACCGTAAAAAATAAAAAAGCAATTTTTTGTCACCTTACATCACAAAAAGTGTAATACCAAGCGATCAAAAAGTCTTACGCACCCCAAAATCTTACCAATCAATCATCTCATCCCGCAAAAATTGAGACCCTACCTTTGATAATTGCCCAAAAATAAATAAATATGACTCTCAGAATATGGAGACACTAAAACATGATTATTTTTTGTTTAAAAAATGATGTTATTGTGTAAAACATATTAGGTATCGCCACGTCCATAAGAACCTGCTCTATAAAAATACCACATGACCTAACCCCTCAGGTGAACACTGTAAAAATAAAAACCTTACATCACAAAAAGATTAATACCAAGCAACTAAAAAGTCATATGCACCCTAAAATAGTACTAATCAAACCGTCATCTCATACCGAAAAAAATTAGCCCCTGCATTTTTTCAAAAATGCTTTACTATGTAAAACTGAAACAAACAATCAAACAAAGTAGTCATATTTGGTATTTTCGTGTCCGTAACAACCTGCTCTATAAAAATACTGCATGATCTAACCTGATAAACACTGTAAATAACAAAAAATTTAATCGGTTCCAAAACAGCTATTTTTTGTTACCTTGCCTCACAAAAAGTGCAATATAGAGCAACCAAAAATCAGATGTACCCTAAAATAATACCAATAAAACTGCCACCTTATCCCGTAGTTTCCAAAATGGGGTAATTTTGGGGGAGTTTCTACTCTAGGGATGCATCAGGGGGTTTTCAAATGTGACATGGCAACTTAAAATTATCCCAGTTAAATCTGCCTTCCAAAAACCATATGGCATTCCTTTCCTTCTGCGCCCTGTCGTGTGCCTGTACAGCAGTTTATGACCACATATGGGGTGTTTCTGTAAACTACAAAATAAGGGCAATAAATATTAAGTTTTGTTTGGCTGTTAACCCTTGCTTGGTTACTGGAAAAAATTGATTAAAACGGAAAATCTGCCAAAAAAGTGAAATTCATCTCCGTTTCCTGTTAATTCTTGTAAAACACCAAAAGGGTTAACAAAGTGTGTAAAATCAGTTTTGAATACCTTAAGTGATGTAGTTTATAAAATGGTTCCATTTATGGGTGGTTTCTTTTATGTAAGCCTTACAAAGGCTTAAAATTGGGTTTTGGAAATTTTTTGAAAAATTTCAAGATTTGCTTCTAAACCTCTAAGCCTTCCTAGTCCCAAAAAAGAAAAGAAAATTTACAAAATGATCCAAACATGAAGTAGACATATGGGAAATGTAAAGTAATAACTATTTTAGGAGGTATCACTATCTGTTTTAAAAGCAGAGAAACTGAAATTTTGAAAATTGCTAATGAAATATTTGGACTCAAATTTACCACTGTCATGAAGTACAAAACGTGACAAGAAAACCGTCTCAGAATGACCTGGATAAGTAAAAGCGTTTTAAAGTTATCACCACATAAAGTGACACATGTCAGATTTGCAAAAAATTGCCAGGTCCTTAAGGTGAAAAATGGCAAGGTCCTTAAGGGGTTATTGGCATTTTAATATAAATAATAATGATAATACTAATAATAATAAATTCCACATAAAATATGGTGGTGGCTGAAATGCCTAAAATGGTTTTCTGATATTTAAATACTGATGATCTATCCTCTGGATAGGTTATCAGTATCTGATTGGTGGGGATCTGAAACCCAGGTCCCTCACCGATCAGCTTTTGGGAAGGCACTGTGGCATCACATCTCAGCTCCATTCATGGGGTTGGCTACAGCCCTAGGAAATCCCAGCATTTCATACACGACTTTTCTGGGCAATTAGGCCACTTTTGATTCGGGAAGAATTTATTGTACCAAATAATTTCCGATTAGCAAATTTGACCGAATCGGACCCAAAATGAATTTTGAGAAATTTGCTCAGCTATAGTAGACCTATATACTGGGAAACTCTACACTGACATGAATGAGAGATATGAAAGCCACCAAGTAGTCCCATTTATATCTATAGTGAATACCTGGATGTGATCCTTCTTTTTCATGGAGGGCAAAAGCTATTCATAAGGTTATCTAAATGACTTTCAAGCTATACTAAACTGAATATACCACATAAGCAGTTTCTTAGCATGTAATGATATACACAGAAATCAAGATTCCCGTATAAAGTACCACTCCAGTGCTCCACTTCTCTAGAATGGTACTTAGGGTGGATCAAACCAACACTAATACAGGATACCACTTAAATTTCCTTTAGGTTCCTTTCTCCTACATACTGTCTATGCACCTGATGATGTGTGAACAATGTTGTTAAACATACAGTACCTATTAGTATTAAGGAGTACTACGTGTGAGATGATACAGAAAATTGCCTTTTACCTTTCTAAAGGTGCTATGTAATGCTCAGAAACCTCTTCTATCGTCACTAGAGATGAGCGAATCGAAGTTGATGAAGTAGAATTCGATCCAAATTTCAGGAAAAATTAGATTCACACCGACGTCAAATTTCCCTACGCTTCGTGGTAACGGATCATCTTTTTTCCTAAAATGGTTGCTGCACGTGTTAGGACATGGACCAAAGAACTCTGGGAACGAGGGATCACCCACAATGCCATGCATGCAGCCAATCAGCAGCCAGCCAGCCCTGTGATGTCACAACCCTATAAATATCCTCAGCTATCTTGGATTCAGCCATTTTCTAGTGTACTTAGTGCAGGGAGAGACGTCAGCAGGCGCTAGGAGAGACTTTAGTGTGCTGAAAAAACGATTTAGAGGGAAAAGATTATTCAAGATGTAGGGAAAAGATAGGGAGGCATCATCTACACTATGAAAGGAGGACAGGGTGCAATAGGGGGATCCAAACCACAGTTATACTGCTGCTTTTAGGTTTGCACTATATGATAGCTCAGTATTTCCAGAAAACCTTGCTTGTTATTGGGGTGCAAGTGCTATGTGATACAACCTTTTATTATTAATAGGTGTATTAATAGGAAAGATACATACGTCTTCTTAGCCGTTCTGCGGTGAATTTACATTGTTCTACAGTTTTTTTTGGGGGGGTGTATTAGTAAGAAAAAAATATGCCTTATTTGCTGTTCTGCGGTGAAGTTACATTGTACTACAGCCTTTTTTTAAAATTCTTTAATTTTACAGTATGTCAGACAGATAACTGACAGGCCCTTCAAAGAGAACGGGCAGTGGCTAAAATGTTTCTGTCGCAGGCAGAAGAAGGGGGGGGGGGTGGCAGCAGGAGTCGTAGGGAGAGGCCTGAGCTCCCAGTGTCATCTAGCGGTCGTGTCTTGACCAGCAACCCAGCGGTGCTTGAATGGTTGACTCGGTCTTCGACTTCATCACAAGTGACATCAGACACCCCCAGCTAAGAATCAGTAGGTTCCTCTGACACAACGCTTAGTTGTCAAGGCCCGGGAGCAGGCCCTGTGCCCTTAACTGTCCTCAACTTGCCTCTGTCGTTTTCTGTTCCCTTAGCGCGAGAAGTATTATATGCCGTAGGCTCGGCTCCACTTTTCAGCGAGGACGAGCTACAAGAAGACAGTCAGCAGGTACTGCCCAGCCAAGATCTGGAGAAGACATCCGCAGCTTCCTCCGGTAGGCGGGCAAGTAGTGATGATGAGGGTAGAGTGGGAGCTGGTGATGCGAGTGGTCAGGCTCCTGGCCCTGAGACCATTGAGGGGTACATCAGTGACGTGCAAACAGTAGTGGATGATGACGATGTAGCTGATCACACTTGGGAGCCAGGTGAAGAAGGGGCTTCCTTATTATCGGGAGAAGGGGGTTGCAGCTTTCGCGTGAGGCAGCGGCTGAGCCAGCAGGTTGGTAGCGTGCGCATGAGTCAGCAGGATGGCAGCAGTGGGAGATCAGGAGCCAAACGTGCCCAGGGTAGACCACCCGCTTCGCATGAGCCTACATGCCCGGAAGGTAGCTTTGTAGGGGTAAAAATGGCATACTCGGCTGTGTGGCAAATTTTTGTTAAACAACCGGAGGAGGTGAAAATGGCTATTTGCTGAATTTGTGGGCAGAAGGTGAAGGATGGCCAGTGTGCCAATGTTGGCACCACAACCCTGCATCAACACATGTAACATCACCATAAAGTGGCTTGGGATAACTGTGGCTCCGATGTGGTGGTCCAGCCTGCCACAGCAACCAGTGCATTACCTAGTGGCACGCACGCAATTTCATGCAGTCGAGGCTCAACCACCTCAGCCGAAGGGAGCTGTCTGTCCTTCCCATCATCTACTGATCCTGATGCTCCTGCTCTTCCTACTCCTCGTCAGTCATTCCGTCAGCAATCGATCACTAAAGCGATTACCAAGAGACAACAGTATGCGTGTACTCATCCAACGGCGCAGAAGCCGAATGTGCTCCTGGCCAAGTTGCTAGTGCTGCAGTCCCTCTCCTTCCAAGTGGTGGACTATGCACTTTTCAGAGAACTGATGGCTTGTGCCAAGCTGAGGTGGAGAGTCCCAAGCCATCATTTCTTTGCAAAAAAGGCAGTACCAGCCCTGCACACATATGTAGAACAGAAGGTGGGCCAGTTCTTGAGCCTGTCAGTTTCTGCCAAAGTGCACGGCAGCGCCAACGTGTGGAGCTGTAACTATGGTCAAGGACAATATATGTCCTTAACGGCCCACTGGGTAAATGTGGTTTCTGCGCAGCCACACCAGCAACTTGGCCAGGTGACGCCGCTTCCGTCTCCACGTTTTCACGCCATTGGTCCTGCGAAAATGTCCGCCTCTGCCTCCTCATCCTCCAAGTGTCCTGAGTCTCCACTGCAGTGACAATTCACAGTGCTCCTCCAGCATACCACATGTGCAGGGCATGGCGGTGTCACGCTGTTCTGCACCTAGTTTGCCTGGGCGAACTGAGTCACACAGGGATGGAACTGCTCCGCGTCCTTGATCAAGAAATAAAATCCTGGCTTTTTCCTCAACAACTCAAAATCAGAACCATGGTGACCGACAACGGAAAGAACATGGCGTTGGTGCTGCGTCAAGGAGGGCTGAGCCATGAACCCTGCATGGCGCATGTGTTCAATCTGGTTGTAAAGCGGTTCCTGAAGTCTTCACCCCATCTGCAAGACATCTACTCTGTCATTGGGCCACTCTGTGATCTCCTCAGGCTGCTGACAACTCAACACTATGCATTTCCCTCATGCTGCTGCCATCTCACCACTCTGTGGTCTCCTCATGCTGCTGCTACCTCACCATTCTGTCACTGGGCCACTCTGTGGTCTCCTCATGCTGCTGAAACCTCACCACTATGTCACTGGGCCACTCTGTGGTCCCCTCATGCTGCTGCCACCTCACCACTATGCATTTCCCTCATGCTGCTGCCATCTCACCACTCTGTGGTCTCCTCATGCTGCTGCTACCTCACCATTCTGTCACTGGGCCACTGTGTGGACTTCTCATGCTGTTCCCACCCTTCCAACTCCATGACTGGACCACTATTTTACCTTTTGACCTGGATGACATCACAATTTATTTGATCCTTCTGATCTGTCAGAGGGGAGGAAAAATGAGACACACAACGGATCCTGTCTATGTAGCAGCTGTAAGGCCTGTATGACATGGCCCATATTATGCATCAGAATTGGCTTATGATTTGGTAGCCAAAAGCATGAGTGGGTACAAAACACAGAAGACATGCAAATATTCCATTCACTTGTCATCTTTGTTTTGGATCCACTCCTTTTTTTTTTTTTTTACCTTATCAATACTGATGGATTACTGAAAAAAAATCTGACCATGCAAAGGTGGAAGCTCAACAGACAGGATCCGTTTTTAGGGGTTATTGTTCTGATGGATCAGAGGAAGGGCAAAATAATCTGTGACATCAACACAAACTGCTGACACCCTCTCCACTCTGTCGGGGGGGGGGGGGGGTTACTTGTATGAGCGTTTAATTGAACAGGTTATGTAAAAAATCTATGTGGAATCAGTGAATCGGTGTAAAGGGAGTGAGCTTTTTCATGCTGAAGGATCTTGGGCCTCTGCACGGTTCTTTATACCTGGCACTAACATTGACCTGTAAGGCTGAGTTCACACTAAAGTTATTTGGTCAGTTTGGGCCCCATAACTGCACAAATAAGTGAAGGGTGCAGTGATTCTAAGAGCGACGCCTGTCATCTGCGTGTCATACTCACAGTATTGTTTCATTAACACACTCCCTATGCACAGTGTTCTACACCACTATACAGGCTCTCTGCAGCCAGGATATAACTGTTTTTTAACGTGATTTGCCACAAATAAATTTGGATCAAATAAAATCTTTTTGGAAAATTTGGCGAACCAACCAAATAAAATTTTTTAGAAATTCGCTCTTCTCTAATCATCACAAAAGCTGTTAAGTGTAGTACTAGAAAAAGAAATAATGGAGAGGTGGAGGATGCAGCTGCAGCTTCTCTCTTTCTCTCTGTGGCTATTTGCTGTGAAAGCGGAGGGCAGATGTAGGTAGAACCTTATTGGCTAAAAATGCTGATCATAGTATCAGCATTAAAGCAGTTAGGCCTCTTTCACACGGCCGTCATGTTTTTTGGCCGGATGCGTTCAGGATGCGTTCAGTGAAAAGCTTGCGATTTTTCTAGCGAGTGCTGTAATTTTACTATGCGATTGCGTCGCGTTTCACGCGCGTGTGGCATGCGTTTTTCACGCGCGTGAAAAAAAACTGATCCAGCCACTAGATTCACCTGTAATGCAAAGACAATATAAATAGCCCCAGCATGCAGTGTTTTGTTGGACAGCTCCATTTTTTGGGTGGAGTGGTTTTTGTGTGGTTGACGTGTGTCTTTGTTATTGGATTATCCTTTGCAGGATGTCCACTTTCACCCTGTCATCAACTGACCATGTCTTTTTGCACTGGCTGGTGTCCCGTTGTTTTGGGGAGCAGCCAGAAATGATTGAGGAGGAGCCGCGGAAGAAGCGTATGTGGGTGCATCCTATACTTTCACAGCGGCCCAGCAAAGGACTCTTTTTTGGCTTGTACGCTGAGCTCCGTGCGCACCCTCCAAAGTTCTTCAATTATAGCCCAAAAATCCAATACATGAATGTGTGTTTACAGATTGTGAATAAAAAATGTAAAATGTATGGATCTTTTGTGGCTAATGATGTTTTCCACAAATCATAAATATATATTGTATTGTGTGTGTTTGTGCAAAATAAACACCAAAGTTAACAATTATAAACTTGAAAAATAAAAGTGTTTTATTGCACACTATATTCCAATATACTCTGGCTTTTCAAAAAAAAATAAACAGTAAACAAATATAAATTATAAATTTACATAACGTCTTGATGGCGACGAGGCTCCCTGATAATGAGGGGCAGAAATTTGTTGCTGCGAATGAGGCCCCGAGTAGTGACTAGGCCCAGGTTGAGTGGACGATGGGCCCTGATATTGGGGTCCAGTAAATTGTGTCTGGGAAGGGGGCCCAGAGTATTGGCTTGTGCCAGGTTGGCTGGATGATGGGCCCTGATATTGTGGTCCATGAAATTGTGTCTGGGAAGGGGGCCCAGAGTATTGGCTTGGGCCAGGTTGGCTGGACGATGGGCCCTGCTGACTGTAACTGGGATCCCCCTGATACTGTGGCACATATGGGGCAGTTAGTGGGCCATAGGGATCCCTTTGGGGCTGAAATTGTTGGGGGCCCTGTGAGGGCTGACTACCTGCGGGGTGGTGGGGGCTAAATATGTTGCCATGACAGCGCAGGCTTTCGAGCGCATCAAACATTTCAGTCGGCTCTTGTGGGCGATTAGCTACCTCCAGAACTATTTCTAATGCAGTTCTGGTTCGCAGTAGTCGTTCTGGAGGTAGCTGACGCATAAAATGGGCCAGACTACGGGCAAACATGTCGTGATGATCCTCCTGCCGTGCTCTAGATAAATAATCTAGAACTTGCAAATTGATTTTAGACTCGGCAGGAGGCATTGCCCGTAGTCTGGCCCTGCTGGGTAGAGCCAGAGGGGAGGTGGGGGACTCGCCACCAGATGCTGCAGGAGGCCTTGATGGTGCTGTGCTTGGTCCAGCTCCACTTTCAGGCTGGGCTGATGTGGTGTCCTCCTCACATGCACCTGATTGGTGTGGGCCCGACTCATCAGCTTCCTCCTCTAGGTTGTCTTCAGTTCTAAAAACAGTAGAAAATTAATAAACATATGTGGAAATTTCAATACTTTAGTTACATTATAAGTACAGATTTAGCAGGAATAACACACACACTCTTTAACTTGAATGTCTATAATAATCATGTTATCTTCAAGCAAAATGCCGCGATAAGCTATTGCATAATGCATTTATAAGCATTTAGTTAGCATCACATGTCACATAAAGCATGTGTATTACCCTGATACATCTGTAACCTATATGTCCATACCATAAATACTACTCAGATGACCATTTCAGTATGACTATAAAATGAACTTACGGACGCAGCTCCATAACATCGCGCAGGAACATCAGCTGCTCCCTGAAAAGATAGGGCCTTTTCTTGGGGGGACCAGACCCGCTCCGCCCACAATGTTTCATCTCTTTGCGGAACTGGTCCCTGCAGCTCCGCCAACGATTCTTGACCTCCTCAACTGGTAATACAAAGACATGAAAGGAACAGGTATCAATATCTACATCTATTCATAAAAAATTGTCAATTAACGTCTATATACTAGGAACAATAATGTATAACTACGTCTATATACTAGGAACAATAACGTATAACTACGTCTATATGCTAGGAACAATAACGTATAACTACGTCTATATACTAGGGAGTACTGAAAGGCTCAAACATTTTATACATTGTGTACTTACTTCAATTCCTTCTACTTGGGCCTTGTGTCTTCTCCCAGATTGGGGCAAAAAGATCCTGGGTAATTTCCGTCCAGGCAGCATCCTTTTTGTAGCGGTCCTGGTACTCCGCAGCCCGAAGATCCCAGATGCAGGGCCTCTCCTGCACCAGGACAATCAGTTTTTCAACGTCAATGACGTGTGGTGATTTGGGCATTTTTGCGCTCCGCAAGGGCTGGAAAAGTTTGGCAGCAAACTTTCTCCCTCTTCTCAGACACCAAACTGACGCAGATAGACGCAGACAGACGCTGAAAAACGCCTACTTCCTGTCTTTAAATTCCCTGAGTGTTGCTTAGTTACAAGCGTTAACGCAACGCAACGCATGGTATCCGGATGTACTGCGTTTTTCTGCCAGCCCCATTCACTTCTATGGGGCCTGCGTCGCGTGAAAAACGCACAATATAGAGCATGCTGCGATTTTTACTCAACGCACAAGTGATGCGTGAAAATCACTGCTCATGTGCACAGCCCCATAGAAATGAATGGGTCAGGATTCAGTGCGGGTGCCACGCGTTCACTTTACGCTTCGCACCTGTCATGGAACCATGAACCAGACGTACAACAAGAGATAAGTGGAAATAAGAAGGCTTTATTGAAAATCAGGCAAAAGTCCAAACGGATGGCTAAACCGAAGCAGGGTCTTGCGAAGCCAGAGGTCAGGAACCAGAAGGGTAGTCAGACGAAGCCTGGATCAGGAACCAGCAGGGTAGTCAGACGAAGCCAGGATCAGGAACCAGAAGCAGCAGCAGTCTTAGAAGCATGTGAACACAGGAGGACCAAGCAAGGAACTGAAGCCACAGACCTCCTATATATATGAGCAGGCATCCAGCTCCTCCCAGTGGGAAGGAGAAGCCGCAGGGTGGGAGGCTACAAGAAACCCAGAAACCAAGATGGCCGCCAGCACATGTCAAACGAAGGAGAACAGCAAGAAGGTAAGACCATGACAGTACCTCCCCCTCAAGGGCCCCTCCTCCACGGAGTAAAGAACGGTTTCTGAGGGAAGCGTGCGTGGAAGGCTCGGAGCAAGGCAGGAGCATGGACATCTGCGGAGGGAACCCAGGAACGCTCCTCTGGACCATAACCACGCCAATGGACCAAAAACTGCACCCGACCGCAGACCAGGCGTGAGTCCAGGATATTGCTCACCTCATACTCCACACGATTGCCCACTTGGACCGGACGAGGCCGAGGAACCGAGGAAGTGAAACGATTACACACCAATGGCTTCAACAGGGAGACATGAAACACGTTGGAGATCCGCATGCCAGGAGGAAGCGCAAGGGCATAGGCTACCGGGTTTACCCTGCGAAGCACTCGGAAGGGACCAACAAAACGAGGCGCCAGCTTGGGAGTGGGCACTCGAAGGTTGAGGTTGCGGGTGGACAACCATACGCGGTCTCCGACCTGGTAGGAAGGAGCGGGCGCTCGTCTGCGATCAGCCTGGGGTCTCTGGCGCCGCGCAGAGACCTCAAGGGACCTCTGGATCTGTACCCAAGAAGCACGTAGGACGGAAAGGTGATCCTCCACAGCCGGAATATCCTGGGGAGAGAATACCTCCGGTAACACGGCAGGTTGGAACCCATAATTGGCCATGAAGGGAGACGTCCCAGAGGAAGAGTTCACCGCCGTGTTCCTGGCAAACTCAGCCCAAGGCAGGAGGTCAACCCAATTGTCTTGGTGATCGGAGACATAGCAACGAAGGAATTGCTCCAAGGCCTGATTGGATCGTTCTGCGGCCCCATTGGACTGAGGGTGGTAGGCCGAGGAGAAAGAGAGATGAATCCCCAACTGGGAGCAAAAGGCGCGCCAGAACCTGGACACAAACTGACTCCCCCGATCCGACACAATCTCCTTGGGCAAACCGTGCAACCGGAAGACCTCCCTGGCAAAAATCGAGGCCAACTCTTGTGCAGAGGGTAACTTCTTGAGAGGAACACAGTGGCACATTTTGGAAAACCGATCCACAATCATGAGAATGACCGTATGGCCTCGGGATGCAGGGAGGTCCACAATGAAATCCATCCCCAGGTGTGACCATGGACGCTCCCCGGTGGCTATGGGTTGCAAAAGACCCAACGGAAGGTGCCGAGGGGACTTACTCTGGGCACAAACGGAGCATGCCGCTACATATGCGGCGATGTCGGAACGTAGAGAAGGCCACCAGAACAGACGTGAAACAGCCCAGGACAGCTGATTCTTTCCAGGATGCCCCGCGGCCTTGGAGTTATGGTAGGTTCGCAACAACCGAGTGCGCAACTCCTCAGGCACAAAACATCTGCCGTTGGGTCTCCCAGAGGGAGCACCAGATTGAGCCGCTAAAATCTGCTCACCCAGGGGAGAGGTCAGGCTGGTGCGAATGGCGGCCAGGATCTGATTCGGAGGTATGACCGAAGTCGGAATCGACTCCTCCCCGGACAGCTCGGAGTACTGCCGTGATAAGGCATCCGCTCTGATGTTCTTGGAACCGGGTAGGTAGGAGACCACGTAATTAAAACGTGACAAGAACAGAGCCCATCTGGCCTGACGTGGTGTCAATCTCTTGGCCTCAGAGAGGTAGGTCAGATTCTTGTGGTCCGTCAGGATGAGAACCGGAACCACCGAGCCCTCGAGCAAGTGCCTCCATTCTTTAAGGGCCTGCACGATGGCCAATAACTCCCTGTCACCAATCTGATAGTTGCACTCCGCGGAAGACAGTTTTCGGGAGTAAAACCCACAAGGAAGCAGAGAACCCTCTGGTGTTCTACGCTGAGACAGAAGGACGCCTACTCCCGTCTCAGACGCGTCCACCTCGAGGACAAAAGGCAACCCAGGGTTGGGATGCGACAGAATCGGAGCCGACACAAAGGCGGACTTTAGAGCCTCAAAAGCTTGGATGGCCTCGAGCGGCCAGACCTGGGGATTACTGCCCTTCCTGGTCAGATCCGTGAGAGGCTTGGCTAGCATGGAAAAGTCCCTGATGAACTTCCGATAATAATTGGCGAAGCCCAAAAAGCGCTGCAGGGCACGAAGACCACTGGGCTGGGGCCACTGTAAGACAGCCGAAACCTTCTCAGGATCCATGGAGAACCCCTCAGCGGAAATGATGTAACCTAAGAAGGTTACCTGGGATCGGTGAAATTCGCATTTCTCAAGCTTACCGAACAGCTTGTTCTCTCGTAACCGTTGCAACACTCGTCTGACATCCAGAATGTGGGCCTCCATGGATTCAGAATATACCAAGATGTCATCCAAATAGACCACCACACACTGCTGCAACAGGTCACGGAAAACATCGTTGATGAATTCCTGGAAGACTGCGGGCGCATTGCACAACCCAAAGGGCATAACCAAGGATTCATAATGACCGGTCCTGGTGTTAAACGCGGTCTTCCACTCATCGCCCGCCTTGATCCTTACCAGGTTATATGCTGCCCTCAGGTCGAGTTTGGTAAAGACCGTGGCCCCTTTGAGGCGATCGAACAGCTTGGAAATCAAGGGTATCGGGTAAGCGTTCTTGATCGTGATGCGATTGAGACCCCTGTAATCGATGCAAGGCCTCAACTCACCGCCCTTCTTTTTCACAAAGAAAAATCCAGCCCCTGCCGGGGACGAGGATTTGCGAATGTGTCCGCGTGAAAGCGCCTCCCTCACGTACTCCTCCATGGCCTCATTCTCCGCTACCGACAGTGGATAGACCTTGCCACGAGGAGGAACGGCACCAGATTGTAACTCTATGGCACAATCGTATGGGCGGTGCCGAGGTAGGGCAACCGCACGCACCTTATCGAATACATCCCGGTACTCCTCGTATTCAGGAGGCAACAGAGAGTCCGAGGAAGTACACAGCAACTTGACAGACCCATGGATGCAACTAGCCCCACACTGCGGTGACCACGAGAGGATCTCGGCCGATCTCCAATCGAAAGTCGGATTATGCTTCTGGAGCCAGGGGTACCCCAAGACCACCGAGTAGTGTGGAGACAAAATAACCTGGAGACAGACCGACTCTCTGTGAACGGCACCAATGGCCATCCCCACTGGAAGGGTCTCATGAGTCACGTGTGGCGGCAGAAGGGGTCTGCCGTCTATCGCCTCAAGAGCCAGTGGGGAACCTCGAGGCTGCAGAGGAATGGAATTGGCGGCAGCGAACACACTATCAATGAACAAACCACCAGCACCAGAGTCCACCAACGCCTGGGTCGTCACCGAGCCCCCGACCCAGGAGAGGACAACAGTAATCAGTGGTTTGTCAACACGGGAAACCGGGGACGAGGAGACTCCACCCAAGATCTGCCCCCGACAGGATCTCAGGTGCGAGCGTTTCCCGGACGGTTCGGGCATGCCAACCGAAAATGCCCACCGAGACCACAGTACATGCATCGGCCCTCGCGTCTCCGGAGTACCCTATCCCCCTCGGACAGGCGAGCAAACCCCAGCTGCATGGGTTCACCCCCAGACAAGTCATCCCCAGGAGGCGTGGGAGGAGAGGGAGGCACGGGTGGGACAGCAAACGTAGGCGCCAATCTGTTAGAAGACCTCCGCAGGCTCTCCTTAAAGGAAGGTCTCTCCCTGAGTCTGGTGTCAATCAAAATCAGGAAAGAAATAAGAGACTCGAGCTCCACTGGTAGGTCCTTAGCTGCAACCTCCTCCTTCAAGGCATCCGAGAGACCATGAGAGAAAGCAGCGACCAGAGCCTCATTATTCCAGCCCACCTCTGCTGCCAGGGTACGAAACTCAATGGCGTATTCAGCTACGGATCGTGAACCCTGTCTGATGGACATAAGGAGCTTCGCAGCAGAGGCAGCACGAGCCGGCACATCGAATACCTTCCGAAGAGAAGCAACAAAACCGGAAAACTCGGCAACCACCGGATTGTTGTTCTCCCATAAAGGGCTGGCCCAGGCCAAGGCCTTGTCCGAGAGCAGCGAGATCAAGAAGCCCACCTTTGATCTCTCAGTAGGAAAGGCATGTGGCAGCAACTCGAAATAAATGCCCACCTGGTTAAGGAAACCTCGGCACTGAGTTGGCTCTCCCCCAAAGCGCTGTGGAAGGGGGGCAGAACCGGTCATACCCCGAAACACCGCAGGCGCAGCAACAGGTGTCGGGGTAGACTCTGGCGCAACAACCGGAGCGGCAGTAGGAGCGGGCCCAGGAGCGACAACCGACCCATCGGCAACGGAAGCTAAATGAGCCGTGCGTTCAAGCAGGGTTTGCAACGCCACAGCGAACCGACCCAACAGGTGATCCTGCTGATCAAGTCTGGCAACCAGCGTAGGTAGCGAGGATGGCCCTGTACCGTCAGAATTCATGGCTTGGTCCTAATGTCATGGAACCATGAACCAGACGTACAACAAGAGATAAGTGGAAATAAGAAGGCTTTATTGAAAATCAAGCTGTAAGCAAAAGTCCAAACGGATGGCTAAACCGAAGCAGGGTCTTGCGAAGCCAGAGGTCAGGAACCAGAAGGGTAGTCAGACGAAGCCTGGATCAGGAACCAGCAGGGTAGTCAGACGAAGCCAGGATCAGGAACCAGAAGCAGCAGCAGTCTTAGAAGCATGTGAACACAGGAGGACCAAGCAAGGAACTGAAGCCACAGACCTCCTATATATATGAGCAGGCATCCAGCTCCTCCCAGTGGGAAGGAGAAGCCGCAGGGTGGGAGGCTACAAGAAACCCAGAAACCAAGATGGCCGCCAGCACATGTCAAACGAAGGAGAACAGCAAGAAGGTAAGACCATGACAGCACCCGCACGGAAAACTCGCCCGTGTGAAAGGGGCCTTAGAGTCCACCCACTCAGCAGGCACAGAGAGAGAGAATCTGCATTTTCAAAGCAGCCTCCTCTAGCCAGGGGATGAGGACCAGGGACAGCTCACTAGAGTAGGTTGCTCATATCAGCCTGGGTGAGGCCCCCTGACCATAATAATATCTTTACCTTCTTCTCCCCTGCACCCTACATGGCGCAGCTTGTGTCAGAATGCATTGTACAAATTCAACTATTGATACATGAGCTCAATGATCCTTAATGGGGTCAGCTGTGTTATGGAAAAATGGGGGCGAAGGAAGGTACTGAAAAAACATAACAAAGAACCAATGCTCACCCCTTAGACACCCAATGCTTCCAGCACCATTGCTCCTCTGTCTCTCTCCAGTCTTTGTTTACCTGGCTGCAACAGTGACATTTCCATATTCGCATGTGACCGCTGCAGCCAGTCACTGACCTTAGTGACTTGATACCCCCTGCCCACCTTTTTTTTCATTTCAGACTACCTATTTAAACATCTTTATCCCCTACACATGTTAATCTCTTCATTTAATATTTCATCATTTCTATTTATTGCCCTCACTGGATATCTTCTCCGCCCAATTCACAGATTAAAGACATGAGAAGACATGAGAAAATATCCTCATGTCCTTTGATAAATGGATAGCAATGTATCTGACATATAAAAGAAAACTAGATTGCAAACATACAGTTGTAAACTCAAGCAAGTGTAAATAAAGAAAAAATATCGTAGTATAGGTAATTGTGTCCTGTCCTTCAGATTCATGTGCAACAATAGTGAGGAGTCAAAACTGTGTCATGTGTATGTAGGCACACAGAGAGACGCACATCTAGCTGCTAAGACATCACATAATTTAACCCTAATTGAGACATGTCCTCTGAACGTACATTTGACAGCTGGGGAAGTTTCCTACTAAATGATGCACTTGACAGCTGAGCGTATTCATCAAAGTCATCAAGTGCAGATGTGTCTGCTGTAGCAATTCCTAGAGAGATGGCACCAAACAAGATATATGGAGCTAAAATGTAGACTGATGCTTACACAACCGTCTCCACTGTAGAAGAAACACAACCCCAAATCTCGGTCGTTGTTATGTGTTTCCTTTCATTATTTAACTGGATTATTTTTTAGAACTATCTTTTTTGACTTATTTCAATTTACTAAACAACTCCCATTGTCCAGTCACCTCATTAGGACAAATCAGATCCATTACTTCTGTTACATAGCACGCTTGGTTCCAGGGCCATGATCTTCTTCTGCTGATGGCCTCATCCTATGTTCCTGCTTCAGCTCACATTTTTCGAGAATTCGTGAAGATGTAGGATATAGTGCTATATATTCATAATCTCGAATATTCCTATCTTGCTTGTGGGCCAATGAGAAGGCCAACATCTTTGTCAGAGCTTAGCAACATCCCTAGCAACCAATAGGAAAGTTGCCTACCCCTTACTATGTAAGAACCTCCCCAGAAGCCATTTTCTACCGTTTTTTTGCAGTTCTGAGAGAGAGAGACATCAGTGTAATTGCTGTGCTCTGTGCTTTCATCCAGATCCTATTCCTTATCCAATTACATTAGATAGTTAGTTAGCTCATATATATAATACAGACAGTTAGTGGGAGTCAGTGCCGGTTATATCCCAATATAGTGTAGCTGATCCAGTTCCAGTGCAGGGTGTTAGGTAGTGTGATAGGAATTACTGTTTCTCTGCTGTCCATACATACAGTACATCATTACACTTACATCTTACTCCACTATTACATATGTCCAAAGTCATATTTATTAATGGTCCTTTAATACTGTGGTTTGACGGTAGCAGTTTATCCTTCAGTAAGTGGCTTTAAAAAGGTTGCACATCTTTACGAAAAAGTCGCACGTTTATAGGTTTCTGACAGAAAAGTCGCAAGATTTACTTCATTATCAGTTGTACCTGAGAGAACATGGCAAACATGGACCGATCTTTGATGACAGATCGTTTTGATTGTGAAAAAAGAAGGAAAAAGAAAAATTTTACAGAAGGAAAAATATTAGTGGAAAAGGTAAAGAAAAAAAGGAATCAGTTAAAAAAGTGTAACAAGTGTGTATAGTGTAATATTTGAATGTGAAGTGCATTTTTTAAGTCTTTTTTTTTTTATGTGTTCCTTTTTAACATCCATTGTGTCATCCGTTCGTGGGACCGCCGCATGCAGATATAGGACCCATTCACTTTAAATGTGGTCTGCGATACCCATCCGACTGTCCACATTTATAGAAAACAAATTCTTTTATTGTTTCTTTGAAAAAAAACTGTGCAAAGCCAAAAATAATATTTTGGAATATATTTTATTTTTATGAAATTGTCGCAATAGTAAGGCTACTTTCACACTAGCGTTCGATCGGATCCGTTCTGAACGGATCCGATCATAATAATGCAGACGGAGGCTCCGTTCAGAACGGATCCGTCTGCATTATTTTGGCATATAAAAGCTAAGTGTGAAAATAGCCTCGGACGGATCCGTCCAGACTTTCAATGTAAAGTCAATGGGGGACGGATCCGCTTGAAGATTGAGCCATATTGTGGCATCTTCAAACGGATCCGTCCCCATTGACTTACATTGTAAGTCTGGACGGATCCGCACGCCTCCGCACGGCCAGGCGGACACCCGAACGCTGCAAGCAGCGTTCAGCTGTCCGCCTGTCCGTGCGGAGGCGAGCGGAGCGGAGGCTGAACGCCGCCAGACTGATGCAGTCTGAGCGGATCCGCATCCATTCAGACTGCATCAGGGCTGGACGGAAGCGTTCGGGTCCGCTCGTGAGCTCCTTCAAACGGAGCTCACGAGCGGACAGCCGAACGCTAGTGTGAAAGGAGCCTAAATCTGTCTAGAGATTTATTTACATAAGAAAACACGCCCACTTTCACACCACTTTCAGAAAACTGGCGAGCATAGCGCAGAGCTAGAAAAAGTTGCAAATTTAGTTTTACAGATTGCGCAAAAATTTTCGACTTTTTTACGCCATAAATTTGAATTTAGATAATGATAAATCTGGCCCATAGTGCTGTGATGTCACAACAATACTTAGTGCACCAATCAGTAATATCGTCTCAGACCTGATAAAATGTGAAGTTTGCATGTATTGTGCAAAAAATATGCTCATCATTACTGCTTATTTGCGCAATCGCAAAAAATAATAATGACTGGAGATCACGAATTCGCAAATTTATTGCGAATATTATGCGCAAAAATTTGAGAAATATCGTGAAAACAAATATTGCCTATTCTGCTTATCACTACTGGTGACCCATGTAAAGGAGAATCTTTATACCAGGACTTGCATAGTGATTGAGGTACATTACATTCCAGGCACTTGTTTCTGTTGACTACTACATTTGATCCTGATCTTGACCTTGGACTTGTCCCTTTGGTTTGTCTTCCTGATACCGGTTTTTCTACTGGTGTTCTCCTGACTACATTCCTGGTTTTACTCTGGTGTACAAGGTGGTTTAGAGATAGCATTTTGGCTGCTATACCATTTTTATTTGTTATAGTATGTTATTGTAAGTTTGAGGTGGTCTTGAGGTGGCCAGTGTTGAAAGTTATGTAAGCCTTAAAAGGAAGGTGGGATGGGGCTGGTCTTCAGGTAAGACCCAGTTGTCATTGCTGACAGGAGCAAAGAATGAGGTTGCTTCCAATAGCCAGCACAGGCACGTTGAGCACAAGGTGCTGTGTCACCCACATGGGCTAGACCTAGGGTCCCAAACCAGTGGCTCGGATGCCACATGTGGCTCCTGATCCCCTTCTGTTTGGCTCGCCATGGAAGTCCTGAGTTATGACCATTTGTACTGGCAATTGACATTGTTGAAGACCTATCCTAGATTTACAACCTAACAGTGCCAATGTGGATGGTATAATATTAGTGTTAAAGTTCACACAAAAATATTTATCAGCAAATGATTGCCTTTTTTAATGTTTTTTGTTTCTCCACATTGAAAATTTCTCCCTCTATTTTTGAATGGCCTGTTGCTCCTGAACATCACTGAAAGTTGAATGCGGCTCGCAACATACAAAAGGTTGGGGACCCCGAACCTATGGTATAAAATGTCGAGCTCGCTCTCGCCAGTCCGGTCAAGTGACAGGGTGTCGGTTTAAGTGGCTGACAGACCTGGTGCTGCTGGCTTGGACCTGCAGTAAGTGGAGTTGGCCCCAGTGGACTAGAGGGGAACATAGTTTGAGTGTGAGTGGAGAGAGAAGTAAGGAGCGAAATTGACTGCAAGCCCTCAGGGAAGTGAAAGAAATCTCAGAAAGTGTCCCACTGATGCTGTCCAACAGATTTGTAGTGAGTCCCCCTAGGAAACTGCCTTAATGCCACAATAAATGCTTTTTTGTTATATGTTTATTACCTTATTTCATGGTATGAATAGGGGAAAATGCACAAGAAAGAAATGTCCATGATTACTCCCCCTGCGCTACCAGCAGAATTTTGTAATTCGTTAATAATTGAAGGTCTGTAAAAGATTGTTTGTCCCTTAATGATACTTTGTTACTGTTGATGAAAAAGCAATTTTGCGTAATTTTTTTGGATGACATACAGCACAAAACCAAGCGTTCACATGTTAGGATAGCGTGGAAGGTTTTCTAGTTATATTTTAGTGTTTGGTCAATAGTATGTTGGATGATTTTGGAATTATATTTCTTTTGTTTCAATACATTTTTATTGGGTTTTGGGAAATATAAGAAACTTCTAACAACACATGCGGACACCTGATGATAACTATACAGTATGATTTCCATATCTAAATAGTGTCGGAGTTCTACATATCATAACTATCAAGAACAAATGAGTGGCCTAAAAAGGAAGGTCAAGTAAAAGCAAAACCTCTATGTAGAAAACTATAAATTTCTGAAGTCATGTGCCTTGTAACGATCAGTCAACAGGTCTTTAAATCACAAAATATATCATTTACAGTTTGGAAGAGAGGCCCATAATTTCCAGTCTCCATTCGAATTCCTGTTACCGAGCACACTATTTGAAATTACTTGTCCATAAATTGTATGTTATATTAAAGAGGTTGTCCGAGTGTTTAATACTGATGAGTTATCCTATGAATAGGTCATCAGTATCTGATGGATGGGGGGTCCAACTCCTGGCTGCCCCGTTGATCATCTTCTGTGCCATTCCCTGGATAGCGGCTGTGCTTGGTATTCCAGATCAGCCCTGTTTAATTGATATTAGGCCATGTGACCAATGAATGTGATGTCACTGGCCTAGGAAGAGGCGCCATGGTCTCTTCGAGCAGCTGATTGGCGGGCGTCCCAGGAGTTGGACCCCCACCTATCAGATACTGATGACCTATCCTGAGGATAGGTTATCAGTATTAGAGGGGTTGTACACCTTTGTAGCAGATTTAAACAGACCCAATGTTGTGGCTTGACCTGCAGTGGTAATCATACTTCCCTGATCCCCGCTGCTGGGTTCCGACTCCTTCTCACATGAACAAGGCAGCCAAAGACTGGGTCATGTGCCTCATGGTTGACATCTCACTGCAGAGGCCAGTCATTGACCTACATCAAAACAGATGTTGATCTGGGGAGACCCGAGACCTGTGACACCTGAGGGGGAGCAATGGAGCCAGAACTCAGTGGCAGGGATCAGATAAGTATGAAGTATAATTCAGATGGTCTGGCCACCCTGTGGGGTTTGTTGAAAATGTACACAACCCCCTTTAAACACTCAGACAACCCCTTTAAACTTTAAATGGAGCCAATAACTTCTTCCATGTCTGATATTGTAGAGGTTTCCCAGTATCTGGAGAGTAATATTGTAGCAAGGAGTAGTCAGTGGCAGATAGAGATGAATATTCTTGAATAATGAGGTATTTTAGGGAAGGGATAATCCTAATTTTCTCCGCCTCAGATAGCAAATGAAACACTCTGGACCCACAATCCCCTATCTGTTGGCACGTCCATAAATTATGCAAGGAACCTGTGTGTTTGCAACCTATCCAGCATGGTCTTGGTTATGACAGCATTGGCTCTGCACCATACTGAATAAGGCCTCATGCACATGACCGTACTCTGTCTCTGCGTCCGATCCGCACTTTTTGTGGATTGCGCGCGGACCCACCCATTTCTATGGGGCCTCAATAAATGCACACAACACAAAGATGTCATCTATGTGCTGTCCACATCCATGTGGCCATCCCAAAGTAAGTCCGGGATGCCCGATATCTCTATTTTGTGGATCTGCAGTTTGCAAACAGCAAGGGCCATGTGCATGAGGCCTAATAGTGCAAGTTTTTTTCCAGATCTCTCTCCCAATTCAAAATTTGTATAGTCTTAAGGCTGCCTGTGTATAAGGCAGCCCTGGAGGGGATGCCTACATGCTCCTCATCGCTAATTGCTGGACCACGCTGGTGCGTGAAACAAACATGTACAGGTGTCAGCCATCTTGTGTAGGCAACCTCATAAGGGTCTTGTTTTCTCCTATTAAGTCATAAATTGTCCTCAACTTTTTGAAATTTTTGGAAGGTATCCAAAATAAACCAAAATAAATCCATGCTGATAAATTGGGGAGACTTGTGTAGCTCTCTCAGAAAATACTTAAAGGGAACCTGTCATCAACTTTATGCTGACCTTACTTAGGGCAGCATAAAATAGTGACAGAAATGCTGATTTCAGCGGTGTGTCACTCATGAGCTAAAAGTAAGTGGTTGCCAAGAAACAGCATCTTAATCATTGCTGCCCAGGCCTTGAAAAGAGTCAAATCTGCAATGAGCAGGATATGGGGTAACGCTGACGCCACTTATGCAGTGGGCCAGGATACGGGTGGATAATAGTCTGCATTTGTTTGTGACGCCAATTGCATTGTGTGCAGGGTACTACCCCAGGGCCCTTCCAAGGTGTTATAATGCACGTTCCAGATTAGGAATGCCAGAGTGGTGTAATGGCCTATAATGTCTCTATAGGTCTCCTACCAGGGTACGGCTGGACTCCTGGCTCCTTTGCAATAAATTTGAGTGTCGCGATAGTAGGAGTAATAGAGGAATTTTGCAGCAGAAATGATGTCCAGACCGTTAGATGAAGTTCAAACTTTTCTTTACTGAAGATAACTTGTATCCAAGCTGTATACAGCTTTGGTCTCTGGTCCCAGCAGGTTTTAGCAATGATTGGCAGAAATTAGTACTTCTGCTCTTTGAATGTGTGCTTGCAGGATAGGACGTCTGCTTGGTAGCTCTGTAACTGTGGCAGGACTTAATCTTCCGCACTTTTCTGTACCTTCTGCTTTGTGGGGACAGACTAGCTGAGGAGGAATGGCTTCTCCTAGGTCTCTGGACTTGACTCACAGATAGTTTCTCAGAGGATGCTTTCTTCCTGGAAGTCTGGAGGTTGCCTTTTCTGTTTCTTTTCATCCAGCTGAAGTTGCAGGTGTTCAGTCTGGGGATATGATCAATGTCTCAGAGACAAGATCCTTGCTGTCTTCCCTATGCAGGGAATCTCCTACACACACACCCTACCCCTAGCAGGGGGTAGGCTACACACTCTAACTTTCTTCTCCACCCATGCTGCAGGATGTGGGAACAGCCCACTCTGCTCACAGAGGGGGAGCTAAGCTGGAATAATCCATTCCAGCCTAGATATACTAAACTAGTACCTTACCAATGCATTGCTGCCACCTGCTGGTAAACCTGGAAAATTACAGGAAACAATTATATTTAACATGGTTTTACATGCACCTTTGTGAAGACATAATAAAATAAATGACATCAGATGACAGTATAACTGCTCTTAGAAGATAGTAGCGGGAAAGAGGCGTGTAGTAACACAAGTCTGGGGTGTTACAAATCTACCTGAGAAGAGTCATGGTTATTCCTAATCTCCTGCTCTCCCCGTCCATCTGCTGATGATTGGCAGTTCTCTCCTACAGAGTATGGGAGAAAACTAGGTAGAAGACTGTCAGTCATTAGCAGGTGGGCAGGAGAGCAGGAATTCATGAGTAACCAGGACTCTTCTCAGGTGGCCGTGACCCTTTTCCAGGCCCAGTCTGCAATGATTGTGATGTTGGTTCTCGGCAACCACTTACTATTAACTTATAAATGACAGAACGCTGAAATCAACTCACCTGTCTCTACTTTATTCTGCCGTTAGTATGGGCAGCACAGAGTTGATGACAGGTTCCCTTACTCCTTACCTACTTATAACGCACCCTGTTTGGAATATTAGAGGGCATTAATAACTCCTTATCATTTCGATTTCAGACCTCGATTATGCCATTATATTTCCATTGACAGGGGTCCAGATTTTCAATACAAGATTGTAATGCCTCGATTTCAATTATTTCATTATATTATTCTGTTTTTGTTCCTAAGTGGTTATGCAATGTAATGAAATATACAGAGTCAAGAATAGATTGGGAGTACCATAAACACATCCTGCATTTACTACTCAAAAACTGGTCACAGAAAACGTCTGTATGTGGGCAAGTAACTGGCTCAGTGATAGAAAATAGAGGGTGGTTATTAATGGTACATACTCAGATTGGGTCACTGTCACTAGTGGAGTACCTCAGGGGTCAGTATTGGGCCCTATTCTCTTCAATATATTTATTAATGATCTTGTAAAAGGCTTGCATAGTTAGTAAAGTGTCAATTTTTGCAGATGACACTAAACTGTGTAAAGAAATTAACACAGAAGAACACAGTATACTGTATATATACTACAGAGGACAGTATATTATGTGTATATATACTTTATATACTACAGAGGACAGTATACTGCTACAGAGGGATCTGGAAAGATTGGAGGCTTGGGCAGAGAAGTGGCAGATGAGGTTTAACACTGACAAATGTAAGGTTATGTACATAGGAAGGAATAATACAAGTCACCAGTACATACTAAATGGTAAAACACTGGGTAAGGCTGACATGGAAAAGGATCTAGGAATTTCAGTGAACAGAAAACTAAGCTGTAGAAACCAGTGTCAGGCAGCTGCTGCCAAGGCCAATAAGGTAATGGGTTGCATCAAAAGGGGCATAGATGCCCGTGATGAGAACACAGTGGCGTACACACAATCCATGGGGCCCTGGTGCGAAACTGATCTATGGGGCCCCCTCCCCGTCGCCCCCCCAACCTGCCTCCAAGCCCGCCCCCACTACCTCCCCTACTAGTGTTGTAACTATAGTGTAATGGGCCACAGTGCAAACATTTTTATAAAGAAGCGGCAGATTTTCTTACTAAGGGCTCTTTCCGTGCGGGTAATCCGCTGCGTGACTGAGTGCCAAGCCCCGTAATGGACAGCAGAGACACGGAGCAGTAACATGATTGACTGTGATCTTTTTACTACAAAATCACGGTGACAACTTTATGTCTCTATGATTTTGTAGTAAAAAGATCACAGAGAGGCACAGAGCATTACCAATCATGTTACTGCTCCGTGTCCCTGCTGTCCGGAGCGGGGCTTGGCTCTCTTTCACGCGTTGCATTACCCGCACGGGATCCGCTCGTGTTAAAGAGCCCTAAGCCCAATGCAGTCTGCAGCATTAGAAAAAAAAAATACACATACTTACCTTCTTCCCTGATGAGAGGAGGCAGATTGCCGGGCGTTCAGGTCTCCTCCCAAAGGCAGCAGCGCGATCTGGGGCCAGCAGGGGGAGCTCCTGAGCTCTGAAGATCAGTGAAGCAGGGAGCAGAGAGGTTTCCCTGCTTCACTGTGGAAATGGAACTGCCGGCCGTGTGTGTGTGAGTGCGTGCCCCCCCCCTCCCTTACTTGACCCTCCGGCCCCCCCACCCCCATATTATACATGTAATGGAGGCATGGAGAGCGCTCTGATGGGGCCCGAAATTGCCAATGTACTTCATGCCGGGCCCCATCAGAGCGCTCCATTACATGTGAGTACAGCGGGGGCCCTGCCAGCGGCCTGGGGGGGTCCACAGCGGCCGGGCCCCCTGGAGTGCCGGGCCCGGTCGCAACTGCGACCCCTGCGACCCTGGTATGTACGCCACTGTGAGAACATAGTCCTGCCACTTTACAAATCACTAGTCAGACCACACTTGGAGTACTGTGTACAGTTCTGGGCTCCTGTGAACAAGGCAGACATAGCAGAGCTGGAGAGGGTCCAGAGGAGGGCAACTAAAGTAATAACTGGAATAGGGGGGACTACGGTACCCAGATAGATTATCAAAATTAGGGTTATTCACTTTAGAAAAAAAGACGACTGAGGGGAGATGTAATTACTATGTATAAATATATCAGGGGTCAGTACAGAGATCTCTCCCATCAGCTATTTATCCCCAGGACTGTGACGAGGGGACATCCTCTGCGTCTGGAGGAAAGAAGGTTTGTACAAACATAGAAAAGGATTCTTTATGGTAAGAGCAGTGAGACTATGGAACTCTCTGCCTGAGGAGGTGGTGATGGGGAGTACAATAAAGGGATTCAAGAGGGGCCTGGATGTATTTCTGGAGCGTAATAATATTACAGGCTATAGCTACTAGAGAGGGGTCGTTGATCCAGGGACTTATTCTGATTGCGGATTGGAGTCAGGAAGGAATTTTTCCCCCTTAAGTGGGGAAAATTGGCTTCTACCTCACAGGTTATTTTTTTGCCTTCCTCTGGATCAACTTGCAGAATAACAGGCCGAACTGGATGGAAAGATGTATTTTTTCGGCCTTATATACTATGTTACTATGTTACTATGTAGTATAAAGCGGAGCCTTGTGGACTAGATATCTGGACTAAGACTGACCTCTTGTGGTCGGATTTATATCACTACCTTCTTCGCTTGGTTGATTGCTGCAGAAGTTCTGAAGGTGAAGCTCCTCCTGGGAACTACTTCAAATGAGGCAATAATTATGAGGCACATTTACTTAGGGTACTTTCACACTAGCGTTTTTCTTTACCGGTATTGAGTTCCGTCAGAGGAGCTCAATACCGGAAAAAAACTGATTAGTTTTATCTTAATGCATTCTGAATGGAGAGTATTCTGTTCAGGATGCATCAGTTTAGTCCCTCTTACGTTTTTTGGACGGAGAAAATACCGCAGCATGCTGCAGTTTTCTCTCCGGCAAAAAATACTGATCACTTGCCGGAATGCCGGATCTATTAGTGCCAGATCCGGCATTAAGTGTTGCGGCAAGACGGATCCTGCAGACCTTTAAAAATGCAAAATAAAATAATACCGGATCTGTTTTTCCGGATGACACTGGAGAGACTGATCCGGTATTTCAATGCATTTGTCAGACGAATCCGGATTCGTTTGACAAATGTCATCAGTTTGCGTCCGGATTGCAGGATCCGGCAGGCAGTTCCGGCGACAGAACTGCCTGCCGAAATCCTCTGCCGCAAGTGTGAAAGTACCCTAATCCTATTTAAAATGTAGACAGTGTAAACTTATACAAGAAGTCTAAAGATCTACCATCTATAGAAGGATGTGTGATCAATCTGGTGCATCTTCTGACTGCTTGTCCAAGTTCATGCCTATACATTTTAGATAGAATTAGTAAGATGTACCTCAAAATTTAGTACTGAAACTTTGCCACAAAGGGGGCAGCGTATCAAAGTTTCACAGCTCTGTGTCTCAAATTTTGGTACAAGTACTGTTATGCACACACAGGGGGAGATAGGGGTGGACATATCGCTGAACCAGCTGCACAGGGGCCCAGAGAGGGAGGGGGCCCTTCCCAGTGCCAGCTGAGGTGTTTATTTATTTTATTTGCTCCCTTCCTCTGCCAGGGTAACCTGATCGCCTTGGGGTGGAGGGGGGACACTGATTAGGACTTACTGTGAATCTGCTGCCTGTTCTGCCTATACTCCATAGCTGAAGGACCTGCGATGACATCATAGTCATGTGATCTTTTCAACAATGGCAGTGGTGGTAGGACCTGAGATGAGGTCACCATCATATGACCAGTGCAGGAAAAGGCAGCGCTCAGCAGTGGAGACCTGTGATGCCATGGAATGAATGTAAGTGAGAAATGCTGGGAGATATGGTTCTCCACATTATACCTCCTCCCTGCTTAGTGGGAGGGAAATATGTTATTTAACTGGGACTGTATGTTAGAGGGGATGGGGGGTGTTAGTTACATGGGACTGTATGTTACAGAAGATTGGGGGGAGATGAATGGTGTTATTTACATGGACTGGATATTATAGAGGACTGGAGGGTAAGGAATAATGTTATTTACATGGGACTATGTGTTGGAGGGGGCTGAAGGAGGGGATTTAAGTCATTTACATGGGACTGTATGTTATAGGAGACTGTAAGAAAGAGATGTTATTTACATAGGACTGTATCATATAGAAGACTGGTGGGAGAGGACTGGTGTTATTTACATGGGACTGTATTGTATAGAAGACTGGAGGGAGAAGACAGGCATTATAATTTATGGGCACTACAGAGATTATAATTACAGGTGGCACTGCAAGGAACATTATAAATACTGTGGGCAGTGGTGGCGGTCATTACTACTGAGGGCTCCATAGGAGTGCCTTATAGATTGGCCTTATTTCTATTAGGGGGGCCTTAATAGTACTGAGGGCACTGTAGGGGTACTATGGTGGGGGTGGGCTTCCGTCTAGCAGTGAGCCCGGTGATGTCACCGGCACTAATGGACGAGCTTTAGCGCTGCCTTAGGCTACTTTTACACTCGCGTTTTGGCTTTCCGTTTGTGAGATCCATCATGGGCTCTCAGAAGCGGTCCAAAGTTTTGCCCTAATGCATTCTGAATGAAAAAGGATCCGCTCAGAATGCTTCAGTTTGCATCAGTTCAGTCTCCATTCCACTCTGGAAACGGATACCAAAACGCTGCCTGCAGCATTTTGCTGTCCGCTTGCACGTATGTATTTATATTTGTATGTGTTTGGGGATGGAGGGGGGGGGGGGGGGCAGGTACATTCCTTGCACAGGGCCCTCTGCTGTCTGTGTCTGCCCCGGAGATTTATCAATACTGGTGCAAGGGAAAATTGGCTTAGGTGCCCATAGCAACCAAAAGAGCTCTAAAAAAATAAGGTGGAATCTGATTGGTTGCGATGGGCAACAAAGGCAGTTTTCCTCTGTGTGACTTTTTGCATTTTTGTGGTTGAAAAGTGGTTTTGGGTAAATATGTTAATAAGTGTCACTCCAGATTGATCACTGTGACTTTTGAAAAAAAAAAAAATTGCAAAAAAATTCACAAAGTAATTCCAAAAGGGGGGTGGTATCAACAAAGTGGAGTAGCATTTAGAGACATAACTGTAAGGTTTAAAGATGCGCTAAACTGATCAACACTGCAACATTTAATATACAGTATGCAGCGTTTTTTGTGTCCGACATGGGGATGCAACAAACCAAATAGAATGCATTCTGGTGCGCTACGGTTTGTTCAGTTTTGTCCCCATTGATAATGAATGGGGACAAAAGTGAAGCATTTCCTCCGGTTTTGACATCCTCTGCCGGATCTCAAAACTGGAAAGAAAAACGCTGATGTGAAAATAGCCTTAGTAACTACTTGCATTCCTCATGTAATAACATTTCTGGAGCTTCTATTCATATTGATATATGATTGATTGATCGATGTTGTACTGTTTTACTAAACAGTGTCAGCCATTTTTCATCATAGAACTATGAAAGTACAAGTCTTAGGGTGAGGGGGGGAGGGGGAATGTCTTAAGACTGGCACTTCTTATGCCAATTCTGGTGCATCTTTTCCAGTTTCATGCACCAGAAAATGAAAGTGCGATGAGCCCCAGATTTCTTTGCAAAAGTGGCGAGGGTGGTTGGGAAGGGGGAAAAGTCACAAATCGGCACTTGCAACACAATTTGTGACTTTTGAATGCCATAAAACTGATGTACACTCATGATGCATGTTCCCCTTTGTTGACTGAGGTTCGTCTGTAAGGCTCCTTTTCACATGAGCGAGTTATCCACGTAGGTGCAATGCATGATGCGAAATTACCAAAAAATGTTGAAACATTTGCAAATTTTCAAGTTTCAATTTCTCTACTTCTATAATACATCGTAATAACTCAAAAAATAGTTATTGCTTTACATTCCCCATATGTCTACTTCATGTTTGGATCATTTTGGGAATGATATATTTTATTTTTTGGGGATGTTACAAGGCTTAGAAGTTTAGAAGCAAATCTTGAAATTTTTCAGAAATTTTCAAAAACCCACTTTTTAAGGACCAGTTCAGGTCTGAAGTCACTTTTCGAGGCTTACATAATAAAAACCACCCAAAAATGACCCCATTCTAAAAACTACACCCCTCAAGGTATTCAGAACTGATTTTACAAATGTTGTTAACCCTTTAGGTGTTCCACAAGAATTAATGGAAAATAGAGACACAATTTTAAAATTTCACTTTTTTGGCAGATTTTCCATTTTAATATTTTTATTCCCAGTTACAAAGTAAGGGTTAACAGCCAAAAAAACTCAATATTTATGGCCCTGATTCTGTAGTTTACAGAAACACCCCATATGTGGTCATAAACTGCTGTACGGGCACACGGCAGGGCGCAGAAGTAAAGGAATGCCATACGGTTTTTGGAAGGCAGATCTTGCTGGACTGTTTTTTTGACACCATGTCCCATTTGAAGCCCCCTGATGCACCCCTAGAGTAGAAACTACAAAAAAGTGACCCCATTTTGGAAACTACACCCCTCAAGGTATTCCAAACTGATTTTACAAACTTTGTTAACTCTTTAGTTGTTCCACAAGAATTAATGGAAAATAGAGATACAATTTAAAAATTTCACTTATTTGGCAGATTTTCCATTTTAATATTTTTTTTCCAGTTACAAATCAAGGGTAGCAGCCAAACAAAACTCAATAGTTATGGACCTGATTCTATGGTTTACAGAAACACCTCATATGTGGTCATAAACTGCAGAACGGCATACAGCAGGGCGCAATAGGAAAGGAATGCCATACGGTTTTTGGAAGGCAGATTTTGCTGGACTGGTTTTTTGACACCAAGTCCCATTTGAAGCCCCCCTGATGCACCCCTAGAGTAGAAACTCCTAAAAAGTTACACCACTTTATAAACTACACCCCTCAAGGTATTCAAAACTGATTTTACAAACTTTGTTAACCTTTTAGGTGTTCCACAAGAATTAATGGAAAATAGAGATACAATTTCAAAATTTCACTTTTTTGGCAGATTTTCCATTTTAATATTTTTTTCCCAGTTACAAAGCAAGGGTTAACAGCCAAACAACAGCTTTGGCAGCGATAACTTTTCCTCTATGTTTCAAATAGAAAGAGCCCACCGAATTCCGGGAGGGAAACCCATACCAGGGAGACCCCTGCGTGCAGTCTTAATTAAATTATTACTGTCCGCGGATAGAGATAGTATCTTGAGGAGAGCAAGAGAATGTACACCTATTGAATATCAGGGTACAAAACTGCTCTTCTTTCCCGATTTTGCGCGGCAGACTCAGGAAAGAAGAAGAAATTTTATAGAGATAAAGAAACGCTTGGCGGCTAAGGAGATTAAATACTCCTTACAATACCCAGCGAAATTAAGAGTAATTCACAACGGGTCTTCCCTTTTTTTTGAGTCACCACAACAGGCATCAGACTGGATGGATCAAACGGGCATTTGAAACTGTGCTTCACTATGATTGGAGGGATAGGAGGGGGGGCCAGGCTGGGGGAGAACGGCCGGAGGTTAGAGGTTCGCTGACTAGTTCGGGCGGATCAAGAGAGGGGGGGGGGGGGGAACCCACCTTGCAGGAATGTTTTTTTTTTTTTCTCTCTCTTTCTCTTTTGTGAGTGATGTCCACTAGAATTGTAGCTTGGAACGTCAGAGGACTTGGGGAAAGAGTTAAAAGGCAAGCGATTATGGACGCATTAAAAAGATATCTTCCAGCAATTATCTGTATAGTAGAAACTCACCTAACTAAGGAAACCTTGTTCCGCCTGACAACGGGATGGCAGTCCCAATCGTATCATTCTACCTTTAGTGGCTCTTCCAGGGGTATTTCGGTTCTTATTCATAACTCCATAGATTTCACCCTTATAAAATCCCATATAGATGCCCAGGGCAGATTTATTTTTTTGCATGGCAAGCTTAATGGTGATAGTTATATCCTAGCCTTTTTCTATATACCTCCGCCATTTTCAATGTACCCACTGCTTCAGTTAATGCTCTTTTTTGAAAAGAGACCAGAATGCCGCTTAATCTTGATAGGGGATTTCAATGCGGTCATTGATCCTAATAAAGACAGATTTTCACTTGATGTGGAAAAGGGGAGGTATCCTTGTAACTCCCCGCTGCCTCAATTCTGCTCTGAGGTGGGAGTGGTGGATATATAGGAACATCTTGGTGGAGGAAAGAGAGTATACTCCTGTGTCAGTAGGGGGGGCAGAGCAATGTCTAGGATCGATCTAGCATTTACTAATGAGAGCAATCTGAGTAATATCTGTAAGATGCGATACGGAGTAAGAACAGTTTCGGACCATTCACCCGTACTAGTTGAGGTTCGCAGCGGGAAGAATAAGGATACTAGGGGGCTAGGATTTAAGCTAAATCCATACTGGCTCACTATTCTGGACAATCCGCAGACGATTAAACTACTGATATCCTCCTTTTGGGAGGTTAACCTTCCCTCTGCTAATATCAATACAGTATGGGATGCCTTGAAAGCATATTTGAGGGGGGTCTTTATAAGTGAGATTGCCGCAGTAAAGAGAACATTTAGGAAGAAAGAGGAGTAACTGGGTAAGATCGCTGCACTTACAGCTGAGCGATATGCTAGCTATCCCACTGAGCACAATAGGCAAGAGATGCAGAAGGCTAGTTGCTCCTTGGAGAAATATGTAACAGAGAAAGCAAATCATAGGGTATTCTTCAAGGGGCTCAATTATTTCATCGAGTCTGGACGTCCGGGCAAGCTTCTAGCTAGAATAATTCTGCAACAAGATAAGAAAAAACAATCTATTATCTCAATTCGTAATGTAGAGGGCGAAACCATAACAGATCCAGAGGGAATTGGGAATACCTTTCTACAATATTTTGCTCAGATATATAGATCCTCCCCTGGACTGTCGTCTGAACTGGCGATGCGGTTCCTGGAGAAAATTCCACTTTCTATGTTAAATGAAACTCAAAAAGAATATCTGGAGGAGGAGCTCTCTCTTGCTGAGTTGCAGAAGGCCCTTGGGTCCGTCTCGGGGAACTCATCGCCAGGAACAGATGGCCTTCCATATGAGGTCTACCGCAAGTATAGTGAGGTGATCCTCCCCCAGCTGCTGGAGGTCTTCTCCCAAGCAGCACAGGGAGGGAGATTACCACACTCTATGATGGAGGCCCTTATTGTTCTAATTCTAAAAAAGGATAAAGATCCGGCAGAATTGAGCTCCTATAGACCAATCTCCTTATTAAATACAGACGCTAAGTTACTATCAAAAGTCCTTGCTAGGAGGCTCTCGCGGGTTATCCCTACGATTATTCATCCGGATCAAAACGGCTTTATGCCAAACAGGGGCACCCATCACAACTTGCACAGGCTATTTATGAATATTCAATCCCCGTGGCGCGGCGCCCGCTCCATCCTGTCGTTGGATGCTACTAAAGCCTTCGACAGGGTGGAGTGGATTTTTCTTTGGGAGGTAATGAAAAAAATGGGCTTTGGCCCAAAATTTATGGCAATGGTCCGGCTACTTTACAACTCCCCAGTCGCCAGGATTAGGATCAACGACTTGATGACAGAGAGCTTTATTCTGGGAAGAGGCATCCGCCAAGGCTGTCCCCTTTCTCCCCTTTTATTTAATATTTATATCGAACCCTTAGCGGCCATGATACGACATGATCCGGAGGTGGCTGGTTTTGGCATAATGGGGAAGCATGACCGTGTGTCCCTCTACGCAGATGACATTCTGGTTTTTATTCATCAAACAAATACCACCCTCCCTCGCATAATGGATCTGGTCAGTCACTTTTCCGACATATCCGGACTTGAGATCAATTGGGAGAAGACCGTACTTCTCCCTATAGACGAGCTGCGAGGCGAATTAAACAATCAGATAACGATCTCTGATTCAATAAAGTACCTGGGGATAATAGTTTCCGCTAAACCTCAGGAATATTTACAACTTAACCTGTTCCCCTTGTTGATGAAGTTGAGAGCAAAAATTAAGATATGGCAAAAAATTCTGCTAGCAAGAGCGGACAGAATTTCATTAATAAAAATGGTAGTGCTGCCCCAGGTTCTTTATGTCCTGCGCAACTCGCCTATATGGATTACAGACAAGCATTTCAGATTGATAGAGCGTATGCTTAATGACTTACTATGGGGGAGGAAGCGTGTGAGACTGGTGGGGAGAGACGGGGAAAATGCTATCTGTCCGGCTTTTCAGCATTTATTCTATAGATGTAGAATGTGAAGGTTTAAATGTAGACACTATTATGTATACTCGTATGAAATTATTGTCAACCACGTTCACAGATTAGAATTGGCGGACTTATGGATTTTATAATGTTAATTATGCAATATGTATTTAAGTTTTTGTATCACAACAAATAAAATTTAATATAAAAAAAAAAAACCAGCCAAACAAAACTCAATATTTATGGCCCTGATTCTGTAGTTTACAGAAACACCCCATATGTGGTCGTAAACTGCTGTACGGGCACACGGCAGGGCGCAGAAGGAAAGGAATGCCATACGGATTTTGGAAGGCAGATTTTGCTGGACTGGTTTTTTGACACCATATCCCATTTGAAGCCCCCTGATGCACCACTACAGTAAAAACTCCAAAAAAGTGACCTCATTTTAGAAGATAGGGTGGCAGTTTTGTTGGTACTAGTTTCGGGTACATATGATTTTTGGTTGCTTTATATTACACGTTTTGAGAGGCAAGGTAACAAGAAATAGCTGTTTTGGCACCGTATATCTTTTTTGTTATTTACAAAATTCATCTGACAGGTTAGATCATGTGGTATTTTTATAGAACAGGTTGTCACGGACGCGGTGATACCTAATATGTATTCAATTTTTTTTATTTATGTAAGTTTTAAACAATGATTTCATTTTTTAAACAAAAAAAAATCATGTTTCAGTGTTTCCATAGTCTGAGAGCCATAGTTTTTTCAGTTTTTGGGCGATTATCTTGGGTAGGGTATGATTTGGACCGGTAGCGAGGGTCTAACATGGTGGAGAGCCAGTAGTCATCCCTCTGCCGAATGGTGACAATTCGACTGTCACTACGTAAACAACTGAGCATGCATTTGTGCAAGTGACTTGGAGGCACTCCCTGCCTCCATCTCCACTGCATACCGCCACAGTGTGTCTGGGTCATCGTCCTGTAGCACCTCCGACTGCTCCTGATCCTCCTGCTCCTTCTCTCCTGTCACCTGTGTAGAAAAACCAGACATTTCTCTAAGCATTGCTTGTGCCCGAATGTCCTCCTCCTCCTCTAGTTCAGCCCCCACACAGGGCCGGTGCAACCATATAGGCAAACGCCTAGGGCGCCGGCCTGCTGGGGGCGCCCTGGTGGGCTCCCCCTGACTGGGGCTGCAGCCCTGGGTGAGCGGCTCTTGAGCCACCCCCATCGCCGTTACAGGGGGGCCAGGAGGTGGAGGTCCTTCTTAAATATGGCAGAGCAGGCATCTGCTTACTCTGATGGCAGGTGCCTGCTCTGCCAGTAAATTACCGGAGAACAGGAGGTGGGCGGCAAGGGAGGCTGTTCTAGCAGCTCCCCACTCCTCCCTCGTGCGCCCTCTGTGATGCCGGAATATGACGTCATTCCGGCCCCATTATACTAAACGGCGCTCTGGAGGACTTAGAAGCTGCACCACACTGGACCCCAGGGAGGTGAGTGTTTAAGTGTTTGACTGAGTGAGTGTCTGCCTGTGTATTTATGTCAGTGAGTGAGTGTATGTATGTCTGTCTTTCTGTCAGTAAATGTATGTGTGTCTGTCATTGAGTGTATGTGTGTGTATGTCAGTGAGTGTGGATGTCTGTCGGTCAGTAAGTGTCTGTGTGTTTGTCAGTGAGTATATGTGTGTGTTTGTCTGCCAGTGAGTGAGTGTCTGTCAGTGAGTTTCTGTGTGTGTGTGTGTTTCAGTGGGTAGGTGTATGTCTGTCAGTGAGTGTCTGTCATTGAGTGAGTGTGTATCTGTCTGTCAGTGAATGTAAGTGTGTCTATCAGTGAGTTTCTGTGTAGATCATTCAGTGAGTGTCTGAGTGTGTGTGTGTCTGTCAGTGAGTGAGTGACATGAGGGGGCGGCAAAATGGATCTTTGCCTAGGGCGACAAAAATCCTTGCACCTGCCCTGCCCCCACAGGGCTCATGTGGCCATGACATGTAGTCGCCACGTCTCCTGTCCCCTGGCCAGCCAGATTTAGCAGCATCTGTTCCAGGACATGAATCAGTGGAATGACATTGTTCATCCCGTAGTCCTGGCAACTGACAAATAAAGTGGCCTCCTCAAAGGGCCCGAGCAGACGGCAGGTGTCACGCATAAGCTGCCACTGGCTAACATCGAACTTACACAGGGGAGTACCTCTGTCCGCCTGTATCATCAAGAAATTGTTTATGGCCTTTCTCTGTGCAACATATAGAGGGTGGAATTCCAATGGGTGGAAACGTTGCATATCAGCCTATGCTGAGGGACGCTGTTCTGCCGCTGCAGCTCAAGGAGGGTGTGCTTTGTGGTGTACGAGTGGCTGAAGTGCATGGAAAGTTTCCTGGCCATTTTCGGGATGTCTTTCAGATGAGGTGAAGACTTCAGGAATCACTTTATAACCAGATTGAACACGTGCGCCAAGCAAGGCGCATGGCTCAGCCCTCCTTGATACAGCGCTGACACCATGTTCTTCCCATTGTCGTTCACCATAGTTGCGATTTTGAGTTGTCAAGGAGAAAGCGAGGATTTGATTTCTTGATAAAGGACGCGGAGCAGTTTCTCCTCTGTGTGACATTAGGTGCAGAACAGCGTGATGCCGACGTGCCCTGCACATGTGATATGCTGAAGGAGCACTGTGAATTGTCCCTGCAGTGGAGGCTGAGGACATGGTGGAGAATGAGGAGGCAGAGGCGGACGGCGTGAAAACGTGGAGACGGAAGCGGCGTCACCTGGCCGAGTTGCTGGTGTGACTGGGCAGGAACCACATTCACCCAGTGGGCCGTAAACAGGGCCGATATTTGGGGTGTGCGAGCTGTGTGGCCGCACAGGGTGCCATGGCAACAGGGGCGCCCGGGGGTTGACACAGCCACTGGCGCTCATCTCCATAGTCATCTGCATCGCCGTCCTCAGGACAGCGATACAGATGGCTGTGATGAGGCAGGGGAGGGAGAGGCGTGTCCCTTTCCCTTCCTCTGATAGCTGCAGGTACTAGGCCGGCGCAGGCGGCGCAATGACGTCATGCCGTCATACGCCTAAGCCGTACAGCGCGGGACACAGGCCGGAAGAGGCCTGCATGGCATCGCATCGCTGACACTGAGGTAAGTATAAGTGTTTTTTTTTTTTTTTTATATATATGCAATACTTTTACTGGCACATTGGGGGGCTGTTATTACTGGCACATTGGTGGGCTGTTATTACTGGCACATTGGGGGGGCTGTTATCACTGGCACATTGGGGGGGCTGTTATTACTGGCACATGATGAGGGGGCTGTTATTACTGGCACATGATGGGGGGCTGTTATTACTGGCACATGATGGGGGGCTGTTATTACTGGCACATGATGGGGGGGCTGTTATTACTGGCACATGATGGGGGGCTGTTATTACTGGCACATGATGGGGGGGATGTTATTACTGGCACATGATGGGGGCTGTTATTACTGGCACATGATGGGGGGGTGTTATTACTGGCACATTGGGGGGGCTTTTATTCCTGGCACATTAGGGGGGCTGTTATTACTGGCACATTAGGGGGCTGTTATTACTGGCACATTGGGGGGGCTGTTATTACTGGCACATTAGGGGGGCTGTTATTACTGGCACATGATGGGAGGGCTCATATTACTGGCACATGATGGGGGGCCGTTATTACTGGCACATGATTGGGGGGTTGCTCTTGTTACTGGCACATTATTGGGAGCACTATAGGGGCATCTACTGGGGCCACAAAGAAGGGGTATGTTATGTGGGGGCTCTGTACAGTAACATTTTATACTGGGACACATTATGGTGGGCACTATGGGGAAGGGGGGAGAGGAGTACTATGGGGTCATCTACGGGGGGCACTAAGAAGGGGTATTTTATGCTTGCAAATTAAGGAGGACACTAAGGGCATCTACTGGGGCATTTATACTGGTACATTATGAGGGGCACTAGAAGGAAGGGGGAGAGGAGCACTATGGGGGCACAGTATAGGGGTATTTTATACTGGCACATTATGGGGGCACTATGGGGTCATTAGCTCTCCTGGGGGCATTACAAGGGGGTATTTTTTGCACTGTCACATTATAAAGGAGAATTATTTCTACTGGGGGGGCATTATGGTGGGCTTTATTACTCCCCCATAGTACGACCCCCTAGTAGCAGCACCAGCCTCTCTCTGCTCTTCTATCCCTCTGCCCCTCCAAATCCTTATTATGAAATCTTTCTCGTTAGGAAAAAACACAACATCAGCTCCGCCGAGCCCCCGGCCAAAGTGTTAAAGTGGTGTACGAGATCCCCAAGGGCCAAGCCAGGTAATTTTTCATGTGAAATATGTTTGTTATACACATATAGCATACACTGTGCCACACAATATACAGTATACCGCTACACTGTGTAGTCTGTTCTATAAACATCATTGTTTTGTGGCGGCGGACAGAAAATAATCTGAAAGTGCCCCTCCCGAGACCAGGCTCTGGATCCGCCACTGGACACAGCTCGCAGTCGGTCTCTTACAGCAGGCCGGCCCGAGATTGTGTGAAAAACTATTTGTTACAAAAATTGTTTTCCTCTTTGTGTATGTTTAACCGTTTAATGTATTGTGAACCGGGGGGGGGGGGGGGGGGGCACAAGATTAGCTCGAACAGGGCGCCTGAACACCTAAGGCCAGCCCTGGCCGTAAATGACATATATTGTCCTTGACTGTAGTTATAGCTCCACACATTGGTGCTGCCATGTACTTTGGAAGACACCGACAGACTCAAGGACTGGCCCACCTTCTGTTCTACATATGTTCGCAGGGCTGGTCCTGCCTTTTTCGCAAATAAATAACGGCTTGGGACTCTCCACCTCGGCTCGGCACAAACCATCAGTTCTCTTAAAGATGCAGAGTCCACCACTTGGAAAAGGAGAGACTGCAGCACCAGCAACTTGGCCAGGAGCACATGCAGCTTCTGCGTCGTTGGATGAGTGCATACATACTGTTGTCTCTTGGCAATCGCTTCGGTGATCAATTGCTGATAGAATGACAGAGGAGGAGCAGAAGCATCAAGATTAGTAGATGATGGGAAGGACAGACAGCTCCCTTCAGCTAAGGTAGTGGAGCCTTGACTGCATGAAATTGGGTGCGTGCCACTGGGTGATGCAGTGGTTGCTGCGGCAAGCTGGACCACCACATCGAAGCCACAGTTCTCCCAGACCACTTTATGGTGATGCTGCATGTGTTGACACAGGGCTGTGGTGCCAACATTGGCACCCTGCCCACGCTTCACCTTCTACCCACAAATTTGGTAAATAGCCATGTTCACCTCCTTCGGCGGCCTGACAAAAAATTGCCTCACCGCCGAGTATGGCATTTTCCTCCCAACACTCCGCGCAGACTTTCTGCTACCGCTCTCTCTGTGAACCCCTGCACCGCTACTTTCCGGGCAGGTAGGCTCCTGCGAAGCAGGTCGTCTACCCCTGGCATGTTTGGCTCCCGACCTCCCGCTGCTGCCGCCCTGCTGATGATGAAGCTCCTTCTTCACCCGGCTCCCAAGTCCAATTAGTGCAGCAAGGTGTAATAGAATCGCTCCTATTACCCAGGCTGTACACTCTCCTATTGCACCCTCTTCTCCTTTTATAGTGTAGACGATGCCTCCCTATCCTTTCCCTACACCTTGAATAATCTTTCCCTGAGCTTCTAAATCGATTTTTCAGTACAATTAAGTCTTTCCTAGCAGTTTCCCTGGCGCCTGCTGACGTTTCTCCCTGCACTAAGTACACTGGAAAATGGCAGAATCCAAAATGGCTGAGGCTATTTATAGGGCTGTGACATCACAGGGGCTGGATAGCTGCTGATTGGCTGCATGCCAGAGTTCTTTGCTCCATGTTCTAACATGTGTAGCAGCCATTTTAGGAAAAAATGTGATTCGTTACCACAAAGCACGAGGAAATTTGGCTTCAGTGCGAATAAAATTTTTCCTGAAAATTCGGATCAAATTCCACTTCGTCAACTTCGATTCGCTCCTCTCTAGTCAGTACATAGGGGTTCATTTATTAAGACCAGTGTTTTAGATGCCGGTCTTAATATCCCCTATAACTGGCAGTGGATCCGCCAGAATTATGTAGAGACGCCGGCCTCTACATAACTTCAGCGTATCCACTGCCGCTTCAAAATGTAAGACAGCATCCTAGCTGTCTTATATTTAGACCATTTTCTATGTCTAAACCAGCCATAGAAAAGTATGAATGAGATGGGTCTGCAGGTCCTTCCCCACACGTCCACTCCCAATTTTTTAGACTTGGCATGAGCGGGGAAAAGTCATAGAACGTGGTGTAAAGGGATGTGGGTTGAGGAATGGGGGTCTGATTTGTGGGTCTGATCTGAGGTCTGATGAGGAATAGGGGTCTGATTTGTGGCTCTGATCTAAGGTCTGATGAGGAATGGGAGTCTGATTTGGGGGTCTGATCTGAGATCTGATGAGGAATGTGGGTCTGATCTGAGGCTTGATGAAGAATTGGGGTCTGATTTGGAGTCTGTACTGAAATCTGATGAGGAATTGGGGTCTGATCTGAGGTCTGCTAAGGAATGAGGGTCTGATTTCAGGTCTGATGAACATTGGAGGTCTGATCTGAGGTCTAATGAAGATTGGGGGTCTGATCTGAGGTCCTATTAGGATTAGGGGTCTAATTTGTGGGTTGGATGAAGATTGGGGGATCTGATTTGAGATCTGATAAAGTTTGGGGGTCTGATCCGAAGTCTTATAAAAACTATTTTTCTCAGATTTTCCTCCTCCAAATCATAGGTGCATCCTATGGTCCAGTGCATCTTATGGAACAAAAAATACAATAGATAGACAGACAGACAGATAGGCAGGCAGACGTAAATAGATAGATAGATAGAACGAACAAGCTTTTTACATACACCCATAAATTATGACACAAATATTTTCTGCTAACTAGCGCTAATATAATTGCCTGGCTCCTTCCTTGTGTAGTATACTAAAATATAATGTTCCAGTAATTTGCTACTGCCCCTGTACATGGAAAACATGTAGCCTCCGAAACATTATGAACAATAAAAAACAATTGCTTTTTTAATGTTCTGCTTTAAACATAAACCTTTTGTGTTTGCCTGACAGAAAACAGTGGTGGAACAATGTAAAAAAAATCCAGCATTGCCAAAGGACTCAGAATCCTTATTCTAATTTTCATTTTTAACAGCAACAAAACTCTTCAGCAAAACTCTTAATTTCCATCTTTTCCCATTGTGGAGAGCTCCTGCCGTGCAGCAGTAATAAAACGAGTCAGTAATGAGGAAATCCTATGCCCTGTGACAAACCTAATCAAACTATTATGTGGACAGCATGGGGCCAATAATGTAAGAAATCTGTACTTACTGAGCAGTGTACTTTGCCTCTTGTGAATACTGGAATCATCAAGACTACAAAAGTACAAATTAGGCAGAAATTTGGCAGAATATTAAAAAATATGCCTGGGCCTATACTTTATTTTTACACTTTTATTTTCAAGATGTAAATAAATTATGACAAGCCGGACTTGTGCAGTGGTAATGTTTGCAAAAAAAAACCCATTCATGGCTTTAGGTCTCATGCACAGATTTATTACAGTTCCGTAAAAGTTCTGGAGCAGTAATGTGGCACCCAATCAAAAATATCAGGCTTTGCTGTACCTCTATATTCCTTCAGTTGTACTTGGAAGTGCAATACCCCAGACCCAGGGGTACTACGGTACAATTATAAATGGTTAATGTATTGTTTTATGTTGGTATGTATTTTATATTATGTTATGGCCATATCTACCAGTTAAGGATGTCCATGACAATGGTTGGCAAGGAACAGGGCTATCCACCCTGTTCCTCCCTCTTGTTAGGAGTAGGCTGGTTCTGTTTACTGCCAGGAGTAAAGTTCCTGTGTAACCAAAGAGATGAGAGGATGTACATTGCAGAGGTCTTGCCTAAGACTAAGACTGCCTTTTAGACTAATAAATGGAATTTATAAAGATCGGTAAGTACAGACCCTGACCCGGAATTAGATACAGACCACAGACCAGACTGCTAAAAACATAACCCAGATTCACTAAATACAGAACCCAGAAAAAAAAAATTCTAAAAAAATAGAAAACCATAAACAAATGCAGACCAGTCAAGCCCCGGCTGGTAGACCTATCCGTGAGGCAGGAAGCCGTCCCATTCAGGTTCCTGGCTCAGTGTCCAATCTACTTCTACTGATCCTCCCCATATTCTTACCATGATTAGCTTTTGGATTAACCCTTGGCCTGCTATTTGGGCTCTGTCTGTCTTTCCTGGTTCCGCTCTTGCTTGTCTACTGCTTTTTGCAGCCTGGTCATTCTGATAGATCTGCGTCTAGCAAGCGTGCACCAGTTTTCTGCTACATTAATCCGCAAACGTAATCTTGGTCCCTAGCATCCAAGCCCATTGTCACACCCTGCCCTGTGGGTGTTAGGAGGAGATCTGTCAGAATTGCTGCACGCGACTCGATCTGACAGTTTGTTTTGTTGTGGGTTTGAGCAGAATCCCACCTCCTCCCAGCTGTTGTTATTTAGGTAATTGGTGAGGCTATTTATTTCTCCCTGTCCCTATAGCCTTTGTGGGTTATAGTTCTGCCTTCTGTGAGCTCTGAAGTTTGGTGGATCATCTGCTCCTACACATCACTAGATAAGTCCCTTTCCCTGTTTCCTTCTGTGTCAATTTTGTCTAGGCCTCTACGGAGATGCTAGTTCCCTCGGATGTAGAAGGAGCTGGGTGTCTCTTTCCCTCTTCCCTACAGCTGAGGGTTTGGTTCAGTGTGTTACAGCCTTAGGTATGTGGGCATGTGCATATCTACCATTGAGATATGCACATGGGCATAGCAGCTTAGGGAAAGTCTTTTAGGGATTTCTAGGAGGTGACCCCTTTGTTCCCTAGCATTTGGAGCCTAGTCAGTTGTTTTGTTTGTTTTGCCGGGTTCTGTTTCCTTCCCTTATCTTACCTACAGTCAGGGCTTTTTTTCTGGCGGAACGCACCGGAACGGCGTTCCGCCACCTTTTGACATTGCAGCCTGCCACGCTCCAGCATCGCAGGCTGCGATGTATCAGCGGGGAGGGACTGGGAGGAGGAGCTGGGGGCCGGTGCGTTCACTGTTCTCCGGCTCCGCCACTCCAGTACAGTTATAAAATGTGTAAAATTAATAATGATTCTATTCATGCTGCCCCCTCTGTAGTATAACATTCAATATATCCATCCTACTCACAGGGCTACTGTTATCGTAATGCAGGCCGGCCGGGCAGACGAGCGGCAGCGTCACTGACTGAAGTCACGTGCCTGCGCCGTGTACTTTATGAATGAACTGCTTTACAACCCCCTCCTCCCGTGCAACCCTCACTCCTGTACTAGTCAAGATTGCTCTCTCAGACCAGGCCCGGCAGCCACTCCGTCCTTTTCCTACACATATATACTCTATGTCATGTCACTGTATATAGTGTCAGTGTATATAATGTCATTGTACAATACTGTTGGGCGGGTCCTGACAAAAACATTTTTCAGTCCTCCTTCTGGGCGGGCTCCTTCTGAGTTTGGGCCCCGTAATAGCCGCTTCCCCTGCTTCCACTATATCTATGCCCCTGGTGTGAAGAATGACAGCGCTCCATATGACCTGGGTAAACCTTTAAAGGGGTTTTACACCTTTTGATTACTGATCATCAGCATCTGATCAGTGGGGCTCCGACACCTTGGATCCCTGCAGATCAGCTGTTTGAGAAGGCAATTAAGATAAGATGTCTGATTGTGGAAGGGGAGGGGCGCCCCGATCTGCTGCCCAGCGCCCAGAACGCCGGCTCTGCTAGGCTTCAGAGCGGCACGCCCCCTCCATTCATCTCTATGGGAGAGACAGAGATACAGCGTTCGTGTTTCTCCGACTCTCCCAAAGAGATACATGGAGGGGGCTTGTTGACCACAACAGGCAGGAGATCGTGGGGACCCCTCCCAGCGGTCGGACCCCCTGCGATCATACACTTATCTCCTATCTTTTGGATAGGGGATTTATACCCCCTTCACAGTAAAGGGTTAATATGCACAGTGACAACACAGTACAGTGCATATTAACACTTTGCATTAACCCTGGCTATACTGAGATGTCACAGTGCATATTAACCTTATACTGTGATGTCACATTGAATATTAACCCTGACTGTACTGTATGTGACATCACTGTGCATATTAACCCTGTACTGTGACTAACAGTACAGGGTTAACATGCACAGTGAGTGACATCACAGTACCGGGTATACACAGTGATGTCACAGTCAGGGTTAAGCAGCTGCATGCTTGCAGCACATAGTACAGGGTGATCTTGTATGGCATGGGGTGGCCCAGGCTAGCTTCAGGGACCACGGTAAGCACTGTCTGGCACCAGTAAGTTATTATCATCACAGAAGCCAGCCAGTAGCCATCACGCAACGGGTGTGTGTGGGGGGGGGGGGGGGCTGCCTGCCGTGCTGTTTTTGACTGCTGCTGTGGCCCCCGACCAGGAGTGGGCACTGGGCAGGGCGGCAGCAGTGAGACATTAACACACCTTGGGCTTATATTCACTGGTCGGGCACCACTGTCTGTCTGTGGGCGGCAGCCAGACACGGACTGAGGTGAGGGCCCTGGCTCCTTCTTCTTCTCCCCTGCGTGGCTGCGCAGCGCTCTGGGGGCGGGGCAGGCAACGTTCAGAAGACGTGCCTGTGCGGCGGCACGCTCTGAGCCCCAGAAGCCACTGCTCTCTTTAAGAGGCAGAGAGGGGCTCAGAGCGGCCGCGGGCCCCGCTGAGGCTCTTCCATCAGTCCGCTTAGGCCAACCGCCTCCCGCAGAAGCCAATAATTGTACTTCTGGCGGTGTCGGGTGGGAGCCAGATCGAGGCCCCCACCAGCGCGAGGCTTTAGACGGCGGCCTAAGTGTCCTAATGGAAGAGCCGCCTCTGGGTGTAGAACCCCTTTAACTTATGTATCAAGATACTGGAGTGAAATCTCGGCACTTACCAAACACTGTGCAATATTGAATTTTATTTCTTATATCCAAACGAGTCACGTGTGCAGTGCAGCATGATGAGTAATGGCGTGCTATTGTTGTGCCAAGTTCCAACCAGATTCATCTAGGACAGGGATGCCCAACCTGCAGCCCTCCAGCTGTTGCAAAACTACAACTCCCAGCATGCCTGGGCAGCCTACAGCTATCAGGGCATGTTGGGAGTTGTAGTTTTGCATCAGCTGGAGGGCCGCAGGTTGAGCATGCCTAATCTAGGAAAACCAACTTATGTATATATCGCTGGCATCATGAAATAAACATGATACCGACCACAGTAATAATGCTGCAGAAAAGACGTCCTGCAAGATAGATCCAGGGGAACAATGGTATCCACATAATCCACTGGAGGTTATTTACAAATAAAAGTCTGCGACCTTTGAAATTCCATTGCAATACCTTTAGTTTCAAATAATGCACCACCCTTGCCACCTTCTGAAAATGGGGTGTTGTGAGGTCAGGTCTGGGTGGGTCCATTCTCCCTCGCACATTTATCACCCTTTGCTGCAGTTTTATGGCATAAATGATGGCTGAAAATTAACACCAGCTATGAGCTGACATAGATTTCAATCAGGCACCTGGACTACCAGAGGATGCAATTAATTTATGAAGAGCCACGCACCTCGTCATAAATTAAGCACATCCTCCAGCAGCCGGGGATTATCAAGACCAGCATAGCACACACCAGTCTTTGATAAATGACCCCTTCTTTTTTTTCTTATATCTTTTTACAGTCCTCTAGGACTTCCTTTTATTCCTAGTATTTCAGCATAATAGTGTATAAAATAATAAAGATTTCTGTATCGGTAATTATTCTGTACATGTTACCTCTTATTTGCTATTTCAACTTTGTGGTTATAATGCTTGAAGCATACAGATCCCATGCGCTTCTCTTCCATATCCTCCTCTTCAAGAAATAGGCACCTGTTCTATCACCTGATACTTCAGTGAGAGTTGAGCTGCAGTTACCCAGCGCGGCCACTACACTTTGAACGGAGCTGTTCTTCCTTTTTCATTTAAAGGGCTGGAGGCTGCAGAGAACAGCTGATTGGTGGGGGTGCAGGGTATCATCAATATCAGGAGAATGAAAAGCCTCTTATGTTACTTACACGATGGATAGTCTCTCCAAAAATGTTCACAAGGCCTCATGCACTGTAATTTTCATCTCTGTGCTATCTGTATTTTTTGCGTATAACACACTGACACATTTCTTTCTCTGTTGCCATGCACACATCCGTATTTTTTGTGGATCAGTGTGCCTATTCCACAAATTATAGAACATGTCCTATTCTTGGCCATATTGAGGACACAAATAATATCTATTGATGAAAGTGAGAAAATTGAGAAATAGCACACAGAAAGTATCTGTATTTTGCAGATCTTTTTTTTTAGACCAAAATACGGACACGGCAGTGTGCATGAAGACTAAGGTCTCATGCACATGTACTTGTGCCGGCCGGGTCCGTGCTGTGGACCACAAATTGTGGTCCGCAATTCACGGGCACCGACCATAGGGCCGCCGTATGCAGACGCAGGACCCATTCACTTGAATGGGGTCCGCGATCTGCATCCGACGGTCTGCACCACAAAAAGTATGCATGCATGCACTACTTTTTTGCACTGTGGAGGCACGGACAGAAAACCCTCCGTTCCGCATCCCGCCGGATTGCAGACCCATTCAAGTGAATGGGTCCACATCTGTGATGCGGTGGACCAATGGCTGGTGCCTGTATATTGTGGACCGACTGTTTGTAGGCCGCAGTACAGGCCCAGCCGGCACACGTTCGTGGGTATGAGCCCCTAACCAGACACATAACATGAGAGGGCTCACTAATGCAGATGGAATAATAATCCCCATAGTTGCCAACAAGTGTGCATAAACCCTGCCTAGCAGTGGGTGCTCCTGGTTGACTTCTGGGTGAGCCCGGGGCATGGTGCAATACTCCGATTTTACCAACCATATTTTTCACACTGAATGTGTCAGTGATGAGCAGTAGCTTGGCGTTTCTTGACCCTGGTGAAAAGTTCCATACATTGACCTAGTTCTGTATTTAAAGGGGTTGTCCACTTTTTTCTGTTGATGACCGATGATCGTGTGACATGCCGCCATGAACATTGGCCAGGCTAGTGGGCTACAAATGCATGTACCCCAAATGCTGGTTGTTGGGGGACACCAATGAGCTGTTTTGTCTTGGCTGGGGTATTTAAAGGGGTTGTCTGCTTTTTTCTATTGATGACCGATCCTCAGGACAGGTCATCTATATCAGATCGGCGGGAAGGGGGGCGACTCCCAGCACCCCTGCCGATCAGCAGTTTTAAGAGAAGGCCTTGCTCAGACAAGCTCTACCTTATCTCCTCTGTTTACTTGCCCGCTGCAGCATTAGAAATGAGAAGTATGGCGTTCCTATTCGCTGCTATGGGATGGCTCTGTCCTATTTACTTGAGCCGATTTATCCTGAGGATAGGTCATCAATAGAAAAAAGCGGACAAACCCTTTAAATACCCCAGCCAAGGCAAAATGGCTAATTGGTGCCCCCGACAACCAGCATTTGGGGTACATGCATCTGTGGCCCCCTAGCCTGGCCCATGTTAATGGCGGCATGTCACACGCCATTTATAAACGCTGTACACATAAACCACTGGCCATTAGATCATCGCTATATGTAAACCTCTGGTGAGCATTGTCTATGAATGAAGAGGACAACAAAACTCAGTGACCTTTAATATCTGAGCATGCCATCGCTGAGGAAATATGTAAAGCTAATTCCTGTATGATTTAGTGTGACTTTACCCAGCTTGGCATGGAGATGAGTGAGCCTGTGCTGTGGAGACTTCTCGGATGACATAAGGATGAGACAGCGCTGGGGACAACATGTTTACTGTCCATAATCTTACTGAGGTTTGCTGGGGAAGGCGATGGCTGTGTCCCCGCAGCTGTTCCACACTATGAAGAAACAAAAATGATCAACAAATGATTAACAGACAGAGGAACATCAAGAGCGATCTGGGCCCCTGGGTGTTAAAGGTCTTGGGCCCCTTATCAGTTATGAATCCATGGCACACTTGATTTGCCATAAATAACAAAAAAATATTTTTTAACAGACTTTAAGGCCCCTTTCACACGGGCGAGAATTTCGGGCAGGTGCAATGCGAGAGGTGAACGCATTGCACCCGCACTGAATCCGGACCCATTCCCTTTAATAGGGCTGTTCAGATAAGCGGTGATTTTCACCCTTCACTTGTGTGTTTGACTGCGATTGTGTTCCGATATTCAGTTTTTTCCGCGCGAGTGCAATGCAAGACCCAAACCCGGACTTCTTCACTGAAGTTCGGGATTTGGGTTAGGTGTTCTATTCATTTTATTATTTTCCCTTATAACATGGGTATAAATGAAAATAATAGCATTCTTAATACAGAATGCTTAGTAAAGTAGGGCTGGAGGTGTTAAAAAAATAAAAAAATAACTCACCCCATTCTCTTGTTCGCGCAGCCGGCATCGTCTTCTTGCTTCTTCTTTCAGGACCTGCAAAAGGACCTTTGATGACGTAATCGCGCTCACCACGTGGTGAGCGCAGTGACGTCAATGCAGGTCCTGCTGAATGAAGATAGAAATCTTCTATCTTCATTCAGCAGGACCTGCATTGACGTCACCACGCTCACCACGTGATTACGTCATCAAAGGTCCTTTTGCAGGTCCTGAAAGAAGAAGCAAGAAGACGATGCCGGCTGCGCGAACAAGAGGATGAGGGGAGTTAATTTTTTATTTTTTTTAACCCCTCAAGCAACATTTTAGTAAGCATTCTGTATTAAGAATGCTATTATTTTCCTTTATAACCATGTTATAAGGGAAAATAATAAAATAAATAGAACACCTAACCCAAACCCGAACTTCAGTGAAGAAGTCCGGGTTTGGGTCTGGGTACAACATTCAGTTTTTTCTCACGCGCGTGCAAAACACATTGCACTCGCGCGGAAAAAACTGAACATCAGAACGCAATCGCAGTCAAAACTGTCTGCAATTGCGTGCCTACTAGGTGGGTTTCCTGCAATGCACACACGACGCATCCGGAGCAAATCCGGAGCAAATCCGGGGCGCCCGTGTGAAAGAGGCCTAAAAGAGTTGTCAGCTAATTCACACTTGTTAGGAGACTCCTAACAATAACAGATTAAAAAGTGTCCCCAAGCTGCAACAAACAGCATCTGTATCAGAGTTGCCAACCAGAATTTTTCTTTTTTCTGGACAACTTATGCCAAAATCCTGGACAGCCAACATTTTTTATGGACAAATTGGAAAACCATAATGGATGATAAATATTATAGGTAATACATGTCTATAACTCAATATACTGATAAGATCTCATTACCAGCATTTACTGTGAGTTGTAAAATGATAATTACCACCAAAAGATTCTAGTCAAGTACCACCAGCCTAAAAAAAAAATCACGGACATGTCTATTTTATTTCACGGACACCGGCTGGCTGGCAACCCTGTCTATAATCTGTGCAGAAACGTAGGAGTAAGTCTTTATTTTTCTTGCGGCGCCGCCATAGTGGAAATTAAGTATTACATAGTCCCTGTTCAATTTAATGGGCTGTCTGTACAAAGTCATGTCGCCGTGTAGCCCTAGCCTAAAACCTGTGCAGTCAACTGAAAACTTAGTAAAATAGTGGACTCTTCTGACATTTAGTGGCAGAAGAGTATACTGCATGCAAACTATAATGTTAAGACAATATCATACACAATTTTATTATTACTATTTATTTTATAACGTCATTACCTTTTGTGGCACTGTACATATTAATAGGGGTTAGTAGGGGGTTTAAACAGGCAGGTAGAATGAAGAAGAGCTTACTGGCTGACAGACTGGTACGGAGGGAGAGAGAGAGTCCTGCCCACAAAGGGTTTATAATCCAGAAGGTAGGGAGAGAGTAGGTGAGGGTGGAAGGTCTTGCATGAGCCTGAGATTGCACGTGGGGAAGGATTAGGGCAAAAATGTATGGAGGGCCTAGGCTGTGGACTTGAGAGACTGGGTAAAAAACTATAGAGCCATTGACTGATGAATAGCTCTGCTATGGAGTGGAGTTTGATGGATGCGGCTTGCCATGGGGCGAGGTTTGACAGAATAAACTATGTTTTGTTCAAATATTCCCCGTACATTGTCCTCACTATAGAATGGGGCCACCAAAGTGAATGTACGCGTAGCCACTCTCCATTCACCAATACAGGAGTTCTAAACATAGCCAAGTGCCCGCTCGACTATTTCCAGCATTCCAATAGCAGTGAATAGAGAGGTGGCCATGTTTGTACAGTGCACTCTCTTCTCACCACTATGGGGCTTCTGAAAACTGCCTAGCGTTCTCGTCCAGCTATTTTCAGGATTCTTAGGCCCCTTTCACACGAGCGAGTTTTCCGCGCGGGTGCAATGCGTGACATGAACGCATAGCACCCGCACTGAATCCTGACCCATTTATTTCAATGGGTCTGTGTACATGTGCGTTGTTTTTCACGCATCAGTTCTGCGTTGCGTGAAAATCGCAGCATGTTCTATATTCAGTGTTTTTCACGCAGCCCTGGCCCCATAGAAGTGAATAGGACTGCGTGAAAAACGCATTGCATCCGCAAACAAGTGCGGGTGTGATGCGTTTTTCACTGATGGTTGCTAAGAGATGTTGTTTGTAAACCTTCAGTTTTTTATCACGCGCGTGAAAAACGCATCAAAACGCATTGCACCTTCGCAGAAAAAAACTGAACAACTGAACGCAATCGCAGACAAAACTGACTAAACTTGCTTGCAAAATAGTGCGAGTTTCACTGAACGCACCCTGAACGCATCCGGACCTAATCCGTCACGCTTGTGTGAAAGAGGCCTTACCCTGGGTTCACACCTGAGCGTTGCGCAAACGCGCGTTTTTATGCGCGTTTTTTGTAATAGTAAACGCGCGTTTGACGCGCGTTTGTGTCATTGACTGCAGTGTCCTATGGCCACAAACGCGCGTCAAAACGCCCCAAAGAAGCTCAAGTACTTGTTTGAGCGTCGGGCGTTTTACAGCGCGTTCGTACACGCTGTAAAACGCCCAGGTGTGAACCATTCCCATAGGGAAGCATTGGTTTTCATGTCTTGAGCGTTTTACAGCGCGTTTGAACGCGCTGTAAAACGCTCAGGTGTGAACCCAGGGTTATAGTGATGAATGGAGAGCATGCCGCGCAAGCGTGGTGTGCCCTCCTTCAGTTTATTGGCCCCGTTCACGAGATAGGAGCGGGTCTCAGAGATGGGGCCCGCACCTCTCTGACATTAATGGCATATCTTAGTGATATGACATCAGTGTTTGAAATGGGAACACCCCTTTAGATAATAGATATTATTTGGTACTGGGCAGGACCAAAAATACATTTTGGGAAATTTATCAAGATCTGCTCTCCAGAATTCTGGCTTAAAAATACTGCAAGATAGAACTATTGTGACTAGTAAGGCTAGGTCTACACGACGACATTTGTCGCATGACATTTTGTTGCACCAATGTTGCGCGACAATTTTTATAATGGCTGTCTATGGTGTCGCACTGCAACATGCAACATGTTGCGACTGTGACACAACAGTCACAGAAAATCCATTCGAGATGGATTTTTCTGCGACTGTTGCGTCGCAGTCGCAGCATGTCGCATGTTGCAGTGCGACACCATAGACTGCCATTCTAAAAATTGACGCGCGACATTGGTGCAACAAAATGTCGCACGACAAATGTTGCGCCCTATCTGTCACGCGACTTACTGTCGCGCGACAAATGTCGTCGTGTAGACCTAGCCTAAGAGAAATGAATGCGGTGGCACTGCCTTCACTGATTTGCAGCCCAAGGTTGCAGGGAGCCGGTGCGGTGGTGTAGATGTACTTCCTTAGTGGTGCTCAGCGTAATAGAGTGAAGGCCATCAATGTACAATACATGGAGAAGAAGAAACAAAGTTCGCGGCACTCACCGAAGTAGTTATAATGTTGCAGCTTTATTTCAGGACTTCATAACAAGGCGGTGCACAAATCGGATCCAGGGGCGGACACACTGTGGCAAATAGTAGCGGCTACGGCCGCTTCGCGCGACGAGTCGCGCTTCTTCTGGCCGCTATGAACATCATGGCGCACACTTGCGCTTTATAGGGGCGGGCTAGATGCGGCCGGCACCATTGGCCACAGCTGTGCGCCACGAATCAGTGACATTACTTTAAAAACATGTGAATCGGGGAGACAATTACTAAAGTGCATAGCAGGGGTAAAGAAGGTACAATTTAGATACAATGATATCAATCATGATAAATACATGAGTCACGTTATAGCTAAGGATATGCGCAATGATTCTTGAATTAACACATACTACAGGCCAAATGTACCAGGTACTCAAGACAGTGACGGTTTGCCCTTATAGGAACACTGAGATGTCGTTCCTCTCGTTTAACCCTGCAGCTCCCATGGCCCCAGTGAGCATAATCCACCTTGCCTCCCTTTGCAGAAGCAGGCGATGCCGGTCCACCCCTCTAGGGATGGGTCTGACATGCTCCACTCCTGCAAAGGAGAGGCAATGTGGGTGGGCATCATGGGAGGTGCGGATATGCTCAATCAAACGTGGGCAACCTCTGCCGGACCGTATGGAACCAACATGCTCACGGATCCGTTCAAATAAAGGGCGGATGGTTTTGCCAATGTAGAATCGTTTACAGGGGCAAAAAACAACATATACGACATAAGATGTACGACAATTGATGAAATCACGTACCACGTGCTTAATTCCTCCTATCTCTAACCCTTTGCTACAGGTATTAAGTGTACAGAAGGAACAATGACCACATTTGTGATTACCTCTAGGTTTCCTAAGCCATGTCTCTTCCTGCGGTGTGCTATAAACGCTTTTGACCAGCTTATCCTTAAGGGTATGGCACCTTCTGAATGTAACTAGGGGTCGTTGGTTGGAGAAGCTATTCAAAGAGGGATCCCCCTTCAATAGATCCCAATTCTCATTGATAGCCCGTTTGATTGCTACAGCAGCAGAGCTGTACTTAAAAGAAAAGGCAAAACGGGGGGGGGGGGGGTGTTGTATTACTTCTTTTTTGCATGAGTAGGGAATTGCGATCCAGCTTGGCGGCCCTGCAAAGAGCTGCTGAGACGCTCCTCGATGGATAACCCCGGTCCAGCAGCATGCTCTTGAGTTCGCCAGCTTGTTTGAGGAAGCCGGCATCGGTGTCATTGATCCTCCGTAGGCGGACAAATTGTCCGTACGGGACAGCACGCTTAACCGATGGCGGGTGGAAGCTGGTCTGGTGGAGGAGCGAATTGGTCGCCGTGGGCTTGCGGAAGCCCTTGGTGTGTACTGCACCATCTGTGACCGTAACGCGCACGTCCAGAAAATCAAGGGATCCACCACCAAAATTGATGGTGAATCTCATATTCATCTGGTTGCGCGTATTAAGGTAATCAACAAAGGCACGGCAAGACGCTTCACTCCCCGACCAGACCAGAAAAATGTCATCCACATATCTCAAAAACAGGTGGATAGACTGCAGGAAGGGGTTATCCACCGAGAAGACGTACGTCTCTTCGAATACTGCCAGGTACAGGTTCGCAAATGTGCACGACACCGGTGTTCCCATCGCGGTACCTAGTACCTGGCGGTACCACTGTGACCTTTCACTTTTTTCACATTTTCTTATGTTGCATTCTTGTGCTAAATAAAAATAATCAAGTTCTCCCTATCAATCTGCACTCAATACCCCATAATAAGAAAATGAAAACAAAATTTTTGAAATTTTTGCAAAATTTATTTAATAGGAAGCGTGTGCAATCACAGACTTGTAGAAGGGTACAAAACATTTCTGCTGTACTGAAAGCTCCCAAAAGCACAATGGCCTCCATAATTTTTAAGTGGGAGATGTTTGGAACAACCAGGAATTGGTGGAGAAGGGCCTTGGTAAGAGAGGTGACCAAGAACCCAATTGTCACTCTGGCTGAGCTCCACAGATCCTGTGTGCAGATAGGATAATGTTCCAGAAGGTCAACCATCACTGCAGCATTGCTCCAATTTAAGCTTTATGGCTAAGTGGCCAGAAAGAAGTCTCTCGTCACCAAAAGACACATGAAAGCCACCTGGAGTTTGCAAAAAGCACCTAAAGGACTCTCAAATTGTGAGAAACAAGATTCTGTGGTTTGATAAAACCTAGATTGATCTTTTTGGCCTCAATTCTAAGCATCATGTCTGGAGGAAACCAGGCAATGCTCACCAACTGCCTGGTACCATTCCTACAGTGAAGCACGGTGGTGGCGGCATCATGCTGTTGGGGTGTTTTTCGACAGGGAGACTGGTCAGGGCTGAGAGAAATCTGAATGGAGCAAAGCACAGAGATATTTTTAATGAATACCTGATCCAGAGTGTTTGGGACCACAGACTGGGCTGAAGGTTTACCTTCCAAAAAGACAATGACCCTAAGCACACAGCCAAGAAAACACAGGACTGGCTTAGGGATGATTATGTGAATGTCCTTGAGTGGCCCAGCGAGAGCCCTGACTTAAACCTAATTGAACATCTCTGGAGAGAACTGAAAATGGCTGTCCATCGATGGTCCCCATCCAACATGACAGAGCGTCATAGGATCTACAGTAAAGAATGGCAGAAAATCCCCAAATCCAGATGTGCAAACCTTGTGGCATCATACCCAAGAAAACTGGAGGCTGTAATCACTGCCAAAGGTGCGTCAACTATGTCCTGAGTAAAGCGTCTGAAAACTTATGTCAATGAAAGATTTGAGTTTTTATTTTTCAATAAATAAGCAAAGATTCTGAACATAATTTTTTCATGTTCTCATTATGGGTTATTGAGTGCAAAATGATGTAGAAAACAGAATGTATGTTTATTTTAGCATAAGGCCGCAACATAACAGATATATGCAGCTCCCGCTTCACTTGGGTGTATCTCTGACTGTAACACAGCTAGAATTGCAATCCCACAAGGAGTGGGTAGTAAATAATACCGTCCATCATCTATTGGATTACTCCATTACGATACAAACAGATAATTTTATAGGAAAAAAAGCTGTCACCCAAAAACAATGCCCCAGACAAATATTTGGGAATATTTCCAAAAAAATTGAGACAGCAGCAGCAAATTCAGGATTGTTGGCAGGTATAGGTTAGATGGTGGTGCAAAGATGATGACTTTAGTTTTATCCAGGCGGAGGTTTAGGAAGTTGGAGGAAAAGAAGGAGGACATTGCTGACAGACACTATGGAACTTTGGATGGAGTGGATTGAGTATAATCTGGGTTGAAGAGGTAAATCTGATTGTTATAAGTGTAAAGATGACCGTGAAATTCATGGGAAGAAGTTCAGTAGATGGTGTCCGAGTGTAAACCATGAAATGTTTATTTGGTGAGGTATGAGGAGACCCAGTAGAGCGCCCAGTCTGTAATGCTGAAGTTTTTGATCTGGAGAAGAACACAGTGACCAATGTAAACTCTATGAACAAAAACTAAATAATAAACAGTGTAGTCTATCTTCTCTACATCCACATCTGTTCTCAGGTGCAAGATGCATAGACATTTTTATGTTGTCATAAGAAATCTTGAATCCTTAGGTGCGGCTAAAGGTGGACCTGAAGGTATTCCAGTTTTGCTGCATTGACAAGTTTCTTGAAAGGTGACTCTGCAATTAAAAAGAAATGTCAGTCAGTGAAATAATAGCATGGAAAGAGAAGTAGAGCAAAACAGGAATTTTCTGCCATCTAGTGACAGAAGAGTATATTGCGTGTAAAGTATAAAGCATAGTTACAGATTTTTAACAGGACATAGAGCAAGCACTATGATCTGACATTGTACACAGTCAGGTGACCATGCAGCACAGGCCCCGAGAATACCAGGGAGCCGAGAATGCAGGAAGAGCCGCTGAACCTGGAGAGTAGCGGCGGAGCAGGAGAGGTAAGTGAATTTATTTATTTTGGATCTGATCTGAGGTTTTATGGGGGCCTAACATGGAGGTCTAAAGGGGGTCTGATCTGAGGTCTGAAATGGAGGTCTGATCTGAGAATCTGATATGGGGGTGTGATCTGAGGATCTGATATGGTGGTCTAATCTGGAGATCTGATATGAGGTCTGATATGGAGGTCTGATATGGGAGCCTGATTTGAGGTCTGATATGGGGGTCTGTTCTGATGGGGGTAGATCAGAAAGGTAAGGGATATGTAAAGGGGTATTTTTTGTACTGGTGCATATTATAAAGGGGTATTTTTTGTACTGCCACACATTATAAGGGGATATTTATGTACTAGCACACATTATAAAGGGGTATTTTGTTCTGGCACACATTATAAGAGGGTATTTTTCTACTGGAACACATTGTAAGGGGGTATTTTTTTTACTGGCACACATTATAAGGGGGGATTTTTCTACTGGCACACATTATAAGAGGGTATTTTTTTACTGGCACACATTATAAGAGGGTATTTTTCTACTGGCACACATTATAAGGTGGTATTTCTATAGGAGAATTATTACTGGTTGGGCACTATGGGGAACATGATTAGTAGTATGGGCACAACGGGGACATTATTACTATTGGGGGCACTGTTAACACTAAGTGCACTGTGCCAGATAATTATTTCTATTGGTGGGACTTTGGGGAGCACCCTGTCACAGTTGAGCGAACCCCAACTGTAAAGTTCGGGTTCATACCGAACTTTAGGATTTTTGGACCCTGGACCCGAACCCAAACTTTTCAGTAAAAGTTCGGGTTTGGGTTCGGTGTTCAGCGATTTAATGGTGCTTATTGAAAGGCTGCAGAGCAGCCAATCAACAAGCGTTTAACTTGTGTGCCCTTAGAAGCCATCACAGCCATGCCTACTAATGACATGGCTGTGATTGGCCAGAGCAGCATGTGACCCAGCCTCTATATAAGCTGGAGTCACGTAGCGCTGCAGGTTACTCTGCTCTGATTAGTGTAGGGAGAGGATGCTGCTGCTGTGAGGGAGAGAATAGGAAAGAATCAGTTATCAGAAGTGCTTGTTAACTCAGCGATCTACAGCGATTTTGTTTTGTAGGCGCAGTGCACAATTCTTTTTACTCTGCCCTGAGCCCAGTGACACAGAAAATGAACTTTTATCTGTCTGTTAGTTAGGTGGGCGTCGGCGGCCATTTTATGCAAGTTCAGTGCACCAGCACAGCATATTTGCATTTGTGACAGTGAAATACAAGCTTGAAATACTGCAATTATATTTGGGGTTTTAAAAAACCACCCATTTTTTGCAATACCCTACATCTGGGGCCTTTGCTGCATTTGTCACAGTGAAATACAAGCTTGAAATACTGCAATTATATTTTGGGTTTTAAAAAAACATCAATTTTTTGCAATACCCTACATCTGGGGCCTTTGCTGCATTTGTCACAGTGAAATACAAGCATTAGATAATGCTGTTATATTCTGGTATAAAAAAAACACCTATTTTTGGCAAGATAATAAATTTGCGGCCTTTGCTGCATTTCTGACAGTCCAATACACCGCTGTTATATTCTGGTATTCTTAAAACACCCATTTTGGGCAATATAAAACATTTCTGGCCTTAGTTGCATTTGTGACAGTCAAATACAAAGTTTAAATACTGCAGTTATATTCTTGGTTTAAAAAACACCAATTTTGGCCAAGATAATATATTTGTGGCCTTGTTGCATTTGTCACAGTGAAATACAAGCTTGAAATACTGCAATTATATTCTGGTTTTAAAACAAACACCCATTATTTGCAATACCCTACATCTGGGGCCTTTGCTGCATTTGTCACAGTGAAATGCAAGCGTTAGATAGTGCTGTCATATTCTGGTATTAAAAAACCCACCAATTTTTGGCAAGATAATAAATTTGTGGCCTTTGTTGCATTTGTCACAGTTCAATACAAGTGTTAGATACTGCTTTTATATTCTTGTTTTAAAAAAGCACCCATTTTGGCCAAGATACTACATTTGCGGCCTTTGCTGCATTTGTGACAGTCAAATATAAACTTTAAATACTGCTGTTATATTCTGGGTTTAAAAAAAGACCAATTATTTGCAAGACCCTACATCTGGGGCCTTTGATGCATTTGTCACAGTCAAATACAACCAGTCAATACTGCAGTTACATTGTTGGTTGACAAAGTAAAAAATTTTGGGACCGTGAAGTAATTGTATAAAATTCACCTGTCACACAGTTGTGTGACCTCAAGAAATTTTTCCTCTTTATGACACCGGCACTGCCTTACTCTCAGTGAACTTAATTGTTGACTATTGGCAGTTACATTGTCGCCTGACAAAAATCATCTGTTAGTTTGGTGGGTAAACGCAAAGAATGAGGAGAGCGTCAAATATGGGATGTGGCCCCGGTCGTGGTGCTGCTGGTGGAGCTCCTGTTGCAGGGAGAGGACGTGGTCGATCTGTGCCAGCTACACGCACAAGTGAAACACCTTCTTCAGGTGAGAATAGGCAACAGAACCTTCAGCGTTATTTGGTAGGGCCGAATGCGGCTCTACGAATGGTGAGGCCAGAACAAGTACAGGCGATAGTAGATTGGGTTGCTGACAGTGCCTCCAGTTCATTCACATTGTCTCCCACCCAGTCTCCTGCTGAAAGATCAGAGTTGGCACCTGCAGCCCATGTCCATAAGTCCTTCACCTAACCCCTCTTGTAAAAAAGCCAAGCAGTCTGAGCCCCAAGTCATGGAGCAGTCTCTTCTGCTTTTTGATGACTCTGCTAGCAGGGTTTACCAGGCCCATCTACATAGCCCTGCTCAGAAGTGGAAGAGATTAAGTGCACCGATGCCCAACCACTTATGTTTCAGGATGAGTGCATGGGAGGACCACCGCAGCACGTCTCGGATGATGACAACGAAACACAGGTGCCAACTTTTTGGGCTTTCTGCAGTGTGCAAACCAACAAGGAGGGCAGGGGTGAAGACTGGGTGGAAGATGATGTGGAGGATGATGAGGTCCTCGATCCCACATGGAATCAAGGTCATACGAGTGACCTGTGTAGTTCGGAGGAAGAGGCGGTGGTTGCACAGAGCCACCAGCACAGCAGAAGAGGGAGCAGGGTGCAAAAGTGGAGCTGCTGTCCCCTAGACAGTACGCCTCCTACTGCCCACCGCACCAAGGGACCGAGCACACCAAAGCCAGCTCCAAGGAGTTCCCTGGTATGGCAGTTCTTTAGACAATTTGCTGATGACAAGACACGAGTGGTTTGCATGCTGTGCAATCAGAGCCTGAAGCGAGGCATAAACGTTCTCAACCTGCATGACCAGGCATCTAAGTGCAAAGCCGAAGCTGCAGTGGAGTAGACACCTCAAAAACAAAGAAAGGTTTCTGTCTCCTCCTGCTTCCTCTTCTGCTGCAGTCTCGGCCTCTTCATCCACCTCTGGAATGACAGTGGCACCTGCCACCCCGCAAACAGAGGATCTGCCAGCAACGCCACCACCTGGGTCACCAAGAATCTCCACAATGTCCCATAAAAGCGTTTCAACTCTCTATCTTCTAAACACTGAAGCGAAAGAGGAGGTCCCCCTCTACCCACCCGTGATCCCTGGCCCTGAATGCCAGCATCTCAAAATTACTGGACTTTTAAATGCTGTCATTCCATCTGGTGGAGATGGAGAGTTTTAAAAGCCTTATGGTGGTGGCTGTCCCACAGTACGTCGTGCCCAGTCGCCACTACTTTTCCAGACGAGCCACCCCTTCCCTGCACAACCAAGTGGGGGACAAAATTAGGTGTTTACTGCACAACGCCATCTGTGGCAAGGTCTAACTAACTACGGATACGTGGACCAGTAAGCACGGTCAGGGCCGTTATATCTCCATAACAGCACACTGGGTAAATGCAGTGGCGGCTGGGCCTGAGGCGGATAGCAGTTTGGCGCATGTCCTACCACCACCGAGGATTGCAGGGCGCTTCGGTTTGCCTCCTGTTGCTTCCTTCTCCTACTCGGCTTCCTCATCCTCTACCGCCTCCTCATCCGGTCAGCGTAACACCTTCACCACCAACTTCAGCACAGCCAGGGGTAAACGACAGCAGGCAGTTTTAAAACGTATCTGTTTGGGGGACAAACCCCACACCGCCCAGGAGCTGTGGACGGGCATGGAACAACATACCGATGAGTGGTTGGTGCAAGTGAGCCTCAAGCCCGTCCTGGTGGTGTGCGATAATGGGCGAAATCTCGTAGCAGCTCTGGGGCTAGCCGGTTTGACGCACATCCTTTGCCTGGCGCATGTGCTGAATTTGGTGGTGCAGAGGTTCCTTAAAAATGACCCCAATATTTCAGAGCTGTTGCAGAAAGTGCGGGCCGTCTGTGCGCGCTTTCGGCATTCTCATCCTGCTGCTGCTCGCCTATCAGCGCTGCAGCGTAACTTCGGCCTTCCTACTCACCGCCTTATATGTGACGTACCCACAAGGTGGAACTCCACCTTGCACAAGGAAAAGGGATAATTTCATAGGATTTCAGGCCAGTCATTTACAAGTGACTCTGAGGGTAGGTTCCTGCACCCACAAATGCCAGGTACACAATTGTCCAGCCAGGGCACAGTTCTGGAGGATGACGAGGTGGAGGATGAGGAGGAGGAACCATGTTCACAGTAGGGTGGCACCCAAACCAGCTCATGGCCATCACTGGTGCGTGTCTGGAGGGATACAGAGGACACAGATTATACACCTCCCACAGAGGACAGCTTTTCCTTGCCTCTGGGTAGCCTGGCACACATAAGCGATTACATGCTGCAGTTTCTCTGCAACGACCGCTGAGTTGCCCACATTCTAACTTGTGCTGATTACTGGGTGGGCACGCTGCTGGATCTCTGTTACAAGGACAACGTACCGTCCTTAATTCCCTCACTGGAGCGTGATCATAAGATACGCGAGTACAAGCGCACGCTGGTAGATGCTCTGCTGGTGACATTCCCACCTGACAGCGGGGGCACAGTAGAAGCACAAGGCGAAGGCAGAAGAGGAGGAAGAGGTCGCCAACGCAGCTGGGGCACCGCCAGCACCTCAGAAGGCAGTGTTAGCATGGCCAAAATGTGGAAAAGCTTTGTCAGCACGCCACAACAACCAGCACTAACAGCTCATATGGAGCGTCTTAGCAGAAGGCAGCATTTCAGCAACATGGTGGAGCAGTATGTGTGCACACACCTACATGTACTGAATGATGGGTCTGCCCCCTTCAACTTCTTGGTCTCCAAATTGGGTATATGGCCTGAGCTTGCCCTTCACGCCTTGGAGGTGCTGGCCTGCCCTGCAGCCAATGTATTGTCTGAACGTGTGTTTAGCACGGCAGGGGGAGTTATCACAGACAAGCGCAGCCGTCTGTCCACAGCCAATGTGGACAAGCTCACGTTCATTAAAATGAACCAGGCATGCATCCCACAGGACTTGTCCGTACCTTGTGCAGAATAGACATGTATACCGACCTTACATTGTTATACTACAGCGCTATTGCTCATTGTTGTATTTTGGATATTTCCCACTAATTTATCTGATAAATTGTCAGGTTACATATCCCAAATTTTTGGCTGTGATATATCCCTGCTCTACCTAGTGGACAGGTTAAAAAATTTCACTAATTTGTCTGTTACATTGTCTGGTGAAATTCATAATTTTTTGGCTATGATATACCCCTGCTCTACCTAGTGGACAGGTTAATACATTTCACTAATTTGTCTGTTACATTTTTGGGTGAAATTCACCAATTTTTGGCTGTAATATACCCCTGCTCTACCTAGTGGACAGGTTAATAAATTTCACTAATTTGTCTGTTACATTGTCGGGTGAAATTCACAAATTTTTGGCTGTGATATACCCCTGCTCTACCTAGTGGACAAGGAAATACATTTCACTAATTAGTCTGTTACATTCTTGGGTGACATTTTACCATTTTTGCCATGAATAAACCCCTGCGCTGCATAGGTGACAGGGGCCTAAATTTCTAAAAATCATCTGTTATATTGTCAGGTGACATTTTACCAATGTTGCCGTATACAAACCCCTGCTCTGCATAGGTGAAAGGGACATCATTTTTGTAAAATTGTCTGTTCAATTGGTGGGTGACATGAACACAGTTTTGCCGTGAATAAACCCCTGCTCTACATAGTTGACAGGGCCCGAAATTTTTTAAAATCGTCTGTTCCATTGGTGGGTGACATTAACCCATTTTTGCCAATGAAAAACCCCTGCTCTGCATAGGTGACAGGGACTTAAATTTCTAAAATTTGCCTTTAATTGGCCCTTTCATTCGATCCTTCCGCTTTAATAACTTGTCCCACATTTCAGCTCGATCACATTGAAGCCATTGACCTCCCTTGGATGTGGTATCCCTTTCTCACTCTCCCTCTCCGGCGTGGAACCCTGATTCGCCGCTAACCGTGATCAACATGGTAGGCGCAGAAAAGAACATCAAATGTTGATAGAGCAGATATCCAATTGGATCATTGACATCACAGGGACGTGCGACATGGTGGAGCAGTATGTGTGCACATGCCTACATACTGACTGATGGGTCTGCCCCCTTCAACTTCTGGGTCTCCAAATTAGGCATATGGCCCGAGCTTGCCCTTTAAACCTTGGAGGTGCTGGCCTGCCCTGCAGCCAGTGTATTGTCTGAACATTTGTTTCGAACGGCTGGAGGGGGTTATCACAGGTTATATTTCTCAATGTTTTGGGGTGTACCCTAATTTAAACAAAAAAAAATATTAAAACCAAAAACCAGTGTTGGCTACCTCCTCCTCCACCGCCGCTTCCTCCTACACTGCCACATCCACCGCCTCCTCAACCTCCTACTCCATATGGACCTCGTCCTCCTAGATCGAGATTATTATTTTTTATTTGTATGTATTTTATGTTATTTTAAGTCATTTCCCTATCCACATTTGTTTGCATGTTTGCAGAGCACTTGCCATGCTCTTAGCAACATGTTGATGCCATTTGTAGCCCTCTAGCCCTTTCCGTGACTTTTTTAGAGCCATTTTAGTGCTCCAAAGTTCGGGTCCCCATTGACTTTGGGGTTTGGGTTCGGGGTCAAGTTCGGGTCAAGTTTTTGTGAAGTTCATCCAAACCCATCGAACCCGAACATCCAGGTGTCCGCTCAATTCTACTTAGCACAATTATTTTTTGTGCATACTATGTTTACGGCACTATCAGTGTCAGGGAGCAGGGTGGAGTTGATTTTTAGGGCACTGTGTGGAAATAATTATTGAAGTGGGCACTGTGTGATACTAGTATTTTCAAGGGAATTATCTGCTTCTGCAGGATAGTATTGGGCAGTGCACCAGCCACAGTATTGGGGTGTTGAGAAGGTGAGACGATGATGGAAATGTAGGAAACTAAGATATCTGTTTGCCAAACTCTGCAGAGACAAGAGATGGCTGAAAGAAATCATCATGGTCATCTGGTCTGAAAGGAGAAGATGAGGAAAGAGGATATCTACATCAGATGAGACAACACTGACTGTAATAGGTATGTGGTGCTGTATTACCCTGTATGTTTTGTAACGCTGTATGTAATGTTTTCCAAGTATGTCTTGGTTAGGTTCAGAATTTGGCATGGGGGGGGTGCCGTTTTAATTTTTGCCTCAGGCAGCAGAAAGTTTGGGTGTTCCCCTGCCCCTTGCCATAAAGCACTGAGGGAATGGGGGCCCAAGCTGAACTCTTGTACCAGGGACCTAAATTTCATAAAATCTTTGGGCTGTGATATACCCCTGCTCTAATATTTGTAGGTCCCTTTCAGGGACCAGTTTCTGTGTGTATTCCTATTGAAGCCTCAATGTCAGTCTCCTACAGGCTCAGACTGGCCCCCAGTGGGCCCTGAGCAAGGGTGGTCCCCAGTCCCCCATCCCCCGCACACGTGACACATGGCACAGTAGATTGACTGTACTACGTACATATAGGCAGCATACAGTATCTAAACTAGTCTATGTCCATATGAAAAACTGTGTAAAATATTTAACACAGACCCTATTTTATTATTATATTTGCATCGAGTGGCTGAGATGGTGTCTATATGCAAACGCTAGCGGCAAGTATCCTCTTTCCCCCAGGCCTGCCTTCTCAAAGTTATTGCTGCTGCTTCCACTGTGTGAGCAGGTAGTATTTGTGTGTAGCTGTACAGTGGGCCTCCAGAATGAATTTTACTGGTGGGCCCTCGACACCCCAGTTCAACAGTGTGTTAGTTGGAGAGCAGGGTGTTGGTCACATGACACAGCTAAGAATCGGAAGGAAGATTATAACTCACACATACAGTCACTAGTAAGAAGATTACCTTCACAGCAGTTTACATCAGAAAATAAAAATGTTTGTGGGAGTGCTTTTTTAGGAAATTATATGGTTTAGAAAACCCATTTTGAAATACCCTCTTATGGATTTCTTGACAACCTCATTCAGGACCCTAATAAGAGCACAGAGAATCTACAAAGAACATCTATATTATATGGTAAGCCAACTGATTTCAGTGGGCACTGTGTAATGCCTAATTTCTTCTGCAGCAGGACAACAACCCCAAACATCCCCACCTAACCCTTGGTTGAACTTGATGGACTTATGTCTTTTTTCAACCATATTAACTATGTAAACATACAGCCAATGTCATTAAGAACTATCTTCAGGGTAAAGAAGAACAAGGAGTCCTGGAATGATGACATGGCACCACAGAGTTATCATCTCAAAATAATCAAGTCTGTCTGGGATTGCATAAAGAAGAAGAAGGATTTGAGCAAGCCTACCTCCACAGAAGATCTTGTCACGGCTTGGTGGTAGTTTGCCGTGACACTTTCGCCGCGCATCATGGTTGCCGGTGGCAACGTGTTGTATGTTATGCATCCGTGTGCACTTCCCCTTTAAGGCTGTTTCCCTTCCCTTTTCTAGTGTGTATGGGTTTAATGTGTATGCAAGGTGGAGCTGGGTGTGGCCTCTTGGCTCTTATTCTGAGTTGTGAGCATGAGGTCAGATTGTCTTGAGGAGCTGGTGCTATTCCATCTGCCCAGTCGTTGAGGGCCACCTTATGGGACATCGATGTCTCGATGTCACCTGATGTCACCCCTTTGTGTGTGTTGCTGTTACCCTACCTCACTTGTATGTTTGGTGTGGGTTAATGTTTGGGGTTTGTTGTTATGTCTGGTTTGGTGTTTCATGTCTGGCCTGTTTGGTGTTTCAGGTCAGCATTGATGCCAGACATATCCTTTGTATGTCCTTACCTCCGGAAGGGTGACTCTGGAGTTCCCCGGAGGGGGAACTACGAGCTCATCGTCCTTGTGCCGCCATGGTTCATGCCTCATGGTGGTCCAGGTTGTTTTTAATGGATTCTGTGTTTGGTGTTTGTGCTGGGTCCAGCCTGGTGTGTGTGTTTGGGCCTAGTGCGCATTTCAAGGATCCAGTGGTAGCGACGTGGACGGCTCAAGTTCCACTTGCACCTGTGTCAGGTAGGTGTCCATGTTGGTCCTGTTGGCAATGGTGTTTTCTGCCTCTGGACATTTACCTGTCATGTTGTCCACTGCTGGCTGCTTTCGTCCCCTTTGGTGCTGGGCCTGTTGGAGACTCCGGTTGTTCCGTGTCGTGGAGGAATCGGTTGTCTCCACCTTCTGACGCGATATTGCAGGGACCGTTTGGGTCAGTAGGGCCCAGGTTCAAGAGTATGAGCCCCCCTATCATCGAGGACGGCTCATACAGTCATGAGATCAGGGATAGGATTCAGGAATGATTAGTTAGTTGCCAGCTCCCTTTTCCCTGTTTCCAGGCCTAGCTGCAACATTATAATCACCACATTGTATAGTTGGGGGTTTCCCCCACTCCCCACCATGACAGATCTGTGGTTAGTTCTCCAAGATGTTTGAAACAATCTCTCTGTCGAGTTTAAAAAAAACAGTGTGCACGTGTACTTAGAAGATTGCATGTGGAGAGCTGGTGTCTGGAGTGTTAAATAGTGTTAGATTGTCTAGTACTGCCTACACCAGTTCTGGTGCTCTCCACTAGGGGAATAGTATCCCCAGAGATCTACAAAAAAAGGCCTCTTACCTAGCCAACCAAGTACCATGCTCTGTACTGATGAAGGGCAAGAACCCTGAAACGGCTGTCTCGGTTTCCTTTAGGAGAAGACCCTTGGTTTGGCTAATATCTTTAGTCATGTTTCAAGGTCTACTAAAAGGTTGGACATTGACTAAAGGGTAGATACTGTGCCTCCAATAGAGGTACAATCATTTGCACTTAAGGATTGACTGCTTGTCAATGCTTAACATTGTGTTTGGCTTTGTTCACATCGTCTGGTTTTCCTTGATAATAGAAGCCATGACACAATGTTGAATCCATCTTAGCACAGAAATTATTTAACCATTGAGGCTTCTATCATTTTCTGGGCATCAAAATTGACAGAACTTCCACAAGTGTCTCAAATGACAGTGCCAACATAGACTTGTATTTTGTATCCTAGAAGAAGCCAGTCGTGTAGTGTCATTATTGAGATGACTATTAGGTCTCATACACATAACCGTATAGTATCATGGATCTCCAAAATATGGATGAGGCCATCTGCATTTTTGTTTGTGGACCCACTTACTTCAATAGGTCCGTGGTCCACATTTTGCGGACATATTCTATCTTTTTGTGGAATAGAAATTTGGATACAGAAAGCACAAAAATGACTTTCCTCATCCGTATGTCTGTTCCACAAAATGATAGAACATGTCCTATGCTTAGCTGCAAAATGCAGACCACAGACCCATTGAGGTAAATGGGTCTCCAAAAATGTGGTTGCAATGCAGACTGTTTCCATATTTTGGGGATCCGAAATTTGTGGACCACAAAACTGATACGGTCATATGCATGAGGCCTGAGACACCAGGATGAATTACTCTGGTTCTTTTTTGTTTGGTATTATGCTTTCATCTCATCACTGCTCTAACTGTAGGTTTTAGGGACCTAGGTTTTAGGTTTTAACCATAGAACAGAGTTCACATGTCCCCCTCAATCACATCACGTCAAGTCAACGTTAAGCTAGGAATCTGGTCTTCACTGCCGTTATTGTGGCAGAATTGCCATAATGGGGGTAGATGGATGCATTTCAGACTGTACTTCAGTGGCATGTACATGACCAGGGGAAAGTGTCTCACACACAGGAAATAATTTTTAATATTTTATTTTTAATAACCCCCATTATTCCTGTGCTTCCCTCCATTGCCCAAACAGCTCATATATGGTACAGATGAAGCAAGGGGGAATTTGTAACCACAAATGGCGCATTGTGTGAAAAACTCATCTGTGCTACATCTGCTTCACATACATGCCTCTTTGATGGAGATTCTGTGTGGTACTTGGGATAGATTGGATATTAGTTAGCAATCATTACTTCCAAAAAATTAATTAAATTTGAAGTCCATCTGGGCCCACCCTCCACTGAAGGCCAGTTTTTGATGTTTTTATTTAATTATTTTACTTATAGAGATGAGTGAACCAGTCAAGACTTGTTTTGGGTCTGGCTCACAATTTTTTTTAAAAAGTCCGGTTTGGACCTGAATCAGTTGGGACCGAACCAAAATTTCTCTGATTGCCCTGAAAGTAGATATGTAACCCACTTTAGCCTCCTAGGACTCATAGTCTTTAGGAAAACCTTTTTCATACATTTTTTTATAAAATTAGTTTTCCCTCCCCAAGCTCTGGAACCCAATGACAGCAATACTAAATGATGTCTCAGTGGCACTGACATACATAGCTTTTGGTAAAGGCATATTTGAAGGCATTAACATACAGCGTTAACCATGTTGAAACTGAATATACGTAAACGGACAATTGAGGCTTGACGTTTAATTTCACCATAATACACACAGGTAGATTGCTGCCACACCTTGGTTATTGCTGCAGTAATCATGTATATATGCTAGTTTAATTTAATTAAACCCCCCCAAAAAAAAATTCAAACCCCTGGAAATGATATATACGTAAACCAGGGATGCTCAACCTTCAGCCCTCCAGCTGTTGCAAAACTACAACTCCCAGCATGCCCTGACAATCTACAGCTATCAGCCTACAGCAGAGCATGATGGGATTTGTAGTTTTACAACAGTTGGAGGGCCGCAGGTTGAACATTCCTGACGTAAACGAACGATTGAAGCTTGACACTCAATTTCACCTTATTACACACAGGTAGATTGCTGCCACACCTTGGATTTTGCTGCAGTAATCACATATATAAAAGGAAAAAGGATTTCTGTGAAAATGGGGCGGGGGGAGTGAAAGTATTTGCCTTCTATTTTGTAATCCTAGAGTTTACCAGTGAAGGTAAACTCTGGCAATAAGCTTGATGATTTCTGATAGTCCCTGTTTTTTTCCCCGCCAACGTGTGCACTAAAATGGCGCTACTCGCCGTTTTAGTGGATTCGCCCAAAACAAACCTGAAAATATTCGGGTTCGTCTGCCGTCTGAAAAATTACCAAAGTGGTTCGCTTATCCTTATTATTTTATTTACTTACGTTTATTTATTTATTTTTCCAGGACCACTTTAAATTCCTAATCCACCCCCTTCCCAATCCGACCAATGTTAAAGCAGCCCTGATTACACAGTTTTAATTGTAGTTATTTGCATTATTCTATATATTTATTGCTATTTGAGGATATGTGGTTTCACATCAATGTGCTGTCTTATATACATGGTATAATATATATCAATAGATTAATTACGGTACTTCTTTTACATATTTGTTTGTATAGGTTTCTCATTTAACTTCTGCATGAATTTAATATGGTACCCATCGATTTCTTTTTTTGGGGCCCTACTCAGTGTCGGACTGGCCCATCAGTGTACCAGAGGATTCTGCAGTGGGCTCAGGCTTTGATACCAAACTGTTTGTTTGTCTTTATAGCCAATCACTTACCACTAAGGGCTGTTTCACACGAGCGGATGCCGTGCATGACATCCGCTGCGTGAATGACAGCCAAGACCCGCTGCGGACAGCAGAAGCACGGAGCATTAAGATGATTGATAATACTCTGTGCCTCTCTGTGACCTCTTTACTAAGAAATCACAGTGACAACTTTATCTCACTGTGATTTCGTAGTAAAGAGGTCACAGAGAGGCACGGGGCATTATCAATCATGTTAATGCTCCGTGCTTCTTCTGTCCGCAGCAGGTCTTGGCTCTCATTCACGCAGCGGATGTCACGCACGGCATCCGCTCGTGTGAAACAGCCCTAAAATCTATTTCTGTGATTCAAAACTCAATAAACTTTATTAATGATATATATTGCTCCTCAAGGATATTTTCCTGCGGTGGGCCCCAGGAACCCCAGGTCGACACCAGCCCTTTTCTATCTCTATTTCTATGCCTAGCATTCTGCTACTGATGCCATTTTGCCAGAGCCAGGATGGAGGGGTAGGTGGTCACCTTGGATGTCATTAATAGGGAATATACAGTTAATGGTTTGAAAAAAAAGATAGCCTTTCAATTTTTCAGCCAATGAGACACTATGTAAAGTGGCTGATAATGTTTTGGGCACCAGGAGTCGATGGGCGCTTGCCCCTCATTGGTGTCACAGAACAATATACTTCTAGGTGATAGGGAACCAATGAAAACCCTGCCCTTTGCGCCAGCAGAACTTGTCCCACTAAAGTATCATATGAAGCGGCACTATAGGCATTGCTTATAGGGGAAGAATAATTCTGTTATGTGGTGCCATACAGAGCATCATACAGCAGTGCACTGAATGTATGCAGCTCTATATTGTCCATCTGCATCCTCCTGGATTCACATTTTCATATTTACGGCATGTTTTTCTCCTTAATAAAATCATAATGCAGGATTCATCATGATTAAAATGAATGGAAACTGATGCTAATGTGTCCTGGGTATATTTACATCATGTGCATGTATACTGCTGTATTTCCGGATTCATCTCATGCACATAGCTTCTCTCATTCCCTGCGCTCATTCATGCATAGCCACTAGATGGCACAACAGCCCAAATTTTGTGTGGATGATTCATTTCCTATGAAAAGTATCCTCTCTCCTTTAAGAGTATCTAAGGCTACATTCACATATGCATTGTGAACTCCGGTAGCCTGTTCCAGACTGCCGCGTGCTGCTTTTCTGACGTCAGATTAACTGTATGAATGACATTCTTAACTATGTAAGTTTCCAAGAAAACTGTCTTTTCTATCTTGATTACGGTAACGCCCTACTATTCAGTCTTCCCGTCACTAAACTCTCCCCCCTCCAATCTGTCCTCAAGGCAGTAGTCAGGCTGATCTTTCTGTCCAGCTACTACATTAGTGCCTTCCTCGTGCTCTCGTTTCCTATTTACTATAGAATTCAATCTCAACTTCTCACTCTCATCCACAAAGTTCTCCACAGTGCTGCTCCACCCTACATCTTGTCCTTCATCTCTATCTACCACCCTTCCCGTGCTCTCAGTTCTGGCAACAATGTAAGACTAAGATCCTCTATAGTCGTCTCCCATATCAAAGACTTCTCTCGAGCTGCACCAGTTCTTTGGAATGCACTACCCCAGACAATCAAATTAATTCCCAAAATCCACAGTTTTAAGTCATCCATACATTTTTTTTATGCAGGCCTATCAAATTTACTATTCGGACCCAAATACCATAATTCCTTTTACCCATCCCCCTTGCACATTCTTCCTCAGAACCTGATCCCTTCATCCATCCCTAGCCCCATGCTGTGTTTTTCTATACCATTTCTTAGACCTGTCCTTAGTGCTTTAGACAGAGTTGTGTGCCAAATTTATCAAAAGTCACATCATGGGTGTTAAATTTGGTGCATCTTAAAGAGGACCTTTCATCAGTTTTGACATATGCTGCTAATTAAGGTATTACCTTGCAGGGTGGCCCCCACTGATGCCATGGGTGTATTTTTTTTTTCAAACCCCGCCATCCCCCGTTCGTCTGCTGAGGCCAACCGATGATTTGGAGCGCTGTATTAAAATGAGCGTTAAACTCGCAACGGGGAGGAGACGCAGTCTTCTGCTGTGAGCGGCTCCTTCTCCCTGACTGTGAGCGTGATCCAATCAGAGCAGACCGCTCACAGCCAGGGAGAAGGAGACGCCCACAGCAGAAGACTGAGTCTCCTCCCCATTGCGAGTATACCGCTCATTATAATACAGCGCGCCAAATCATCGGGGGGCCACAGCGGATGAACGGGAGGGGGGTTTGAAAAACCTACAAGGTAATACCAAAATTAGCCTAAGTCAAAACTGATGAAAGGTCCTCTTTAAAACTGGGCAGAAAATCCACTCCACTTTTCCTATACCACCCCCATAGCTGGTGAAGGTTTTTGGCAACTTTTTTGTGATTTTTCCAAAAACTAGCAGTGATGAATCTGGCTAACAAGTCATTTAAATATTAAAATCTGACCACTTTTTAAAAGCAGTAGGGCTTTGGTGAAATGGTAAAAAGACCTAAGTTTTGGTGCAAAATTGCGCTTGCACCAACATTTGTGACTTTTGTACACCTAAAACCAGGCGTACTAACTTTATACATTACCCCTATGACTGTTCCCCTACGTCTGTGCATACACTGATACCGACTGGTGACTGACTTATAAAAGATAACTGGACCATTATACAAAACAAGCACTTGTTACCTTTTGTGTCGCCCCTCTCTCCTCATAGAATGTAAGCTCTTGCGTGGACTGTTGATATATGTTTCTTGCCACTATCCAGTTGTTGTGCAGTTGAGCCCTGCTGTAAGTCCTGGGGGGCAGCTGAGTACCAAGCGACACTGTTGGGAAAGGCACCTGCTATAGGTTTTGCTGTCTCTTAAAAGACTGACCTCATTACACTAATATCTGAGGCATTTGAAGGCATATTATAATAGGGGTAAATACAGCGTAATATCTGATGCTATACACCTTATCATTTAGAAATGAATCTGTTTTATATGTATCATGACGTTTTTCGTTAGTTTGTATGCTATGCATTCTCTCTTAATGTGTAAGCTTACTTGACGCACAATAATGTATTATACAGATTTTTCAAGGGACACTTCAAGGGGTATTTTTTAAACTCAATGAGAGGCATTTACGATGTTCTTTACACCGTTACTGTGGAGTAAAAAAGTCTCAAATTATGGTGCACAGGACACGTGCACCATAATTTTTGACTTTTTAAACTTCTCTAAACTTTTCCAAAGTGGCAAGAAAAGGAATGGAGCTTAGCGGGAGGGAAGGTACTTCACATGGCCTACTGAATTTACTCTAACCTACTCTAGAAACTGGCAAAAATTGTAGCTGAAGTCAGCGCCAGACCCATTTTTTTGGGCGGGCAACAGGGTAGAGGTGCAGCTAGTTTATTAAGAGGCATCTGCCTCTTGTTAAATTAGGTGCATCTCACTGGTGTATGGAAACACCAGTCTTGATAAATGCCCATCATAATTCATAGAAAACTATTTTAAAGAATGTTGGTTGTTTCTTTTCCATTTTAGCAGTTATATGCCATCGAAAATGAAATGCAAAGTTTTATCCTTCTGTAGCAGTCAGAGAGATAAAACTCTTCTATGCTAGATAACCTATTGTTAGTTTACTGCTGCTGTGAGGGAAAGGTGCTCTATGTTAATATAATAGTAGATTAGTAGAATTGGGGTAACAGTATGACAGCTCTGTTGTTCTCTTGATAGGTCTAGATAAAGATGTTCACATCAGATGATTGCACTTATCAGTATAATCTGTTATGCTGTAACCGAGTCACTCATCTTCTGTTTGCTAAAAGTCCAAACAATGGAGGAGGTTATAGAATCAGGATAGGAAGTAGAATACATGGAGTGACTTCAAAAAATTCTATTAAAAATGATTCACCATTTAAAAAAAAAAAAAAAACATAATATATTCAGATATATGTTAATATGTAATAAACAATATTTGATGGTAGTGTCCCTTTATGTATTTCTAAGTGATCTGTCAACTATTTTTTCTCTTTTTATTTTTTTTTTTTTTTTTATAAAATCAATGTCCAAAAAAGTCACCCGGGGACACTCCTGCCGATCAGCTGTTTGAGAAGTAGCACCGCGGCCTTCTCTCTGCGTTCCCTAGGCTAAATGACGATGCGTTCATGTGTCACGTGGCCTAGGAGCAGCTCTGCCCCTTTCAAGTGAATGGGGCTGAGCGCGATATCAAGCACAGCCGCTATACAATATACGCAGCTGTAATTGGTAAGCGGTGAGAAGGCCGCGGCGCTCACAGGAGAGCCGGTGCCTTCTCAAACAGCTGATCAGCGGAGGGTCCCCGGTGTGGCACCCCCACCGATCACATACTGAGGACCTATCCTGAGGAAAGGCATCATTTAAAAAAATCTCGGAAAACCCTTTTAAAAAACTTTTTCTTGCACACAGAATTTTTCAAAGCATTCTGCAATTTTTTCAGAGCCTGCGCCTTTCTATCTACTGAACATGAACGTTTTATGGCAGATAAGGTGTCATAAAGCACATTTGGCGTGTGCGATTTATGTCTTAGGCGGAGGCTGAGAACTCGCAGGCTATAAATGAAATATGTCTTTCTGGATTTTCCCTGCCCTGTGATCTGTCACCTCCTGTTTGACAATGAATGTCTCTTTTCCTATTAACCGGGACACTGCATGAAGATTATCGTAAAACACACCTATTCTCTTTAAATACCTTATACAATAAAATAACCATGTACAATACAATACAATAACCATGTACATAGGAATTCTAACTTAAAGGGGTTCTCCGTCAAAACTTATGATGTAATCATCAGACATCTCAAAAATGTGAGAGATTGGTGGCTGTCTGACAGCTGGGACCTCCACCAATCTAAGTAAAAATGGGCCCTGTGTTCAGGAAGGGTTAAAATTAAAGGGGCTTTCCTAGAGTACAATCTATTGATGACCATCATCAGGGTCCAATCAGAAGGGGTCTGTCTCCCCTCAGTGGTCAGCTTTATGCCTGCAGCCTTTTCCTAGGCCACTGTTGTGGCATTCATTGGTCCTGTGGCCTATGGGCAGTAAATGGGGCTGAGCTGCAATACCAAGCACAGCCACTATACAATCTATGGCGCTGTGCTTGGTATGCTGTGAGTACTTCCAAACAGATTGGCGAAGGTGCTGGGTGTCGAACCCCCAAAGATCTGATCTCCCTAGCATAGGTTATCAGATTAGTACTTCTAGAAAACTCCTTTAATAATTTTCAAGGTTGACGATTGCTTATTCTCCAATTTAAGCGGGTTACCTTCATGATACAGTCCCTTTAAGAAAATGAAGGATACAATGAAGAACAATGTTTTGAGAGCAAAAAGAATATAAAATTATGATTTAACAAATTGACTCATGACTCAGGATCGTTTCTTATTTTCTTGTATAAAAAAAATATTTGTTTTACATTTTGTTCGGATTAGAGGGAATAAAAACTCATCCACCCCCTGTACATGGGCTAAAATAACAAAAGAAGCCTTTTTTAACCATTTCTCCCCTGCTTCCAGCGCTGCGCTCCAGACCTCCCGCCACTGACGTCATCTTCCTGACTTGCACACAGGTCACTGCACAGCCAATCACTGACCTCACCGGACGTCACCGCTGCAGCCAGGGAAACAACAGCAGGGATGACCACAGAGTGTCACTGAAACATATCAAGCTGGCAGTTCAAGGGGTGTGTCCTTTCTGCTGCAGCTCTCTCCCTATAACAGTTCAGGAGGTAGTTGAAAGATGAAACTGAGCATGTGCGGCCTTCTCAGTGAGCAGGTCAAAGAAATAAGAAAAAAACAAACAGCAGGTGGCGCTGTGCAAATACATTTTATTCAATAGCTCAGTGGCTATAATACATTTTTAATTACAAGCAATTACAAAAGTATTCAGATCCAGGAGTTGGTTTGCAATCTGTCTAATATTTTTTATGGGACAACCTCTTTAACTTGGACAAACACTAGACACCATATATAGTTTGCAGTGGGACGTTATATACTATGGATGCTCTCTACATTACTGTGAATAGGCATGTCCAAAGTTAAAAAAGCAGATGTTCTGTAAAAAAAAAACTAAAAAAACTTCCTGTTGATAATTCCCTGACCAATTTTGAAACCAGAAAAAGGACCATCAAATACAACATTAGGTAGGGATGGTCAAATAATTTCAGCCTGCTCATAGATACTTGCCAAGCGAGCAGGCAACCCATGCATCCAGAACAGAAATGATAGCATGCGGCGCCAGGTTTTTTGAGGTTTGTTTTTTGTTTAGTTTTTTCTTTTTTTAGCTCGTTTGAACTGTATCACTTTATGGCACTTCAGGAATTTAGTATAGACCAGAAGACAAAACAAGGAGTACGGTGTCCTGTGACACAGAGTGACATTGTGTGAGTGACTTCTTTATGGTTAATGCCCCTAATAAAACCAAATTCTACACTCACCTCCGCGTTACAAGGTTATAACAATGTTTCTGAATTTTCTTTGAAGAGTCAGTGTGATGGAAGCTCACGGGGGATTTGTGTCTCCGGTATATTCTTTTTTTCTTCTTATGTATATTATAGAATAAAGGACAGAAGTACACAGAGATTTTCTAAGCATCCCTTCCTATTTTTGTATGAGTCTGCCTATACATTTAGTAGACTTCCTTTTCCGCAGATGGATCCAGACCCATTTAACTTGAATGGGTCTGTGATCCGTCCGCACCGCAAGAAAATAGAACATGCACTCCAAAGTGCTTCCTTGGGGTTCCGTGCTTCCGTTCCGCACCGCACCTTCCGGATAGCGTTATGTGGTCCAAAAACGTCCGAGACGGAGATCCATCTCCGTACAGTATTAGAATTTATGGGCTCTGATGAGCCGAAGTCAGTTATTCGCAAAGTCGCACGTGACTTCGTTGAATAACTTCGGTAGTGGAAAACCACTTTAAAACTTGCAACCAAACTCGGAGACGGATCTCCGTACAGTATTATTCCGAAATTTTGAACAAAGCGACTTCGCATGAAGCATCCGAAGCTCGCTTCACTCAACACTAGTAGCGTCCCTTTATTGCTTTTTATTTATATGTGTTGTAATTTATAGAGGTTGTCCGCCAGTTGAACAAATGAAACAAGCTGCAGGCTATCTCATAAAAGTAAAAAACAAACATTGCTCTCCTGCTAAGTTCCCCGTCCCTCTAGCGCCGATGCTCTGGTGGTCTCGGATTACCTCTGTTTATTTTCCTGTAGTTGGAACATGAAGCACATGACCCTCAGCGACCCGGTGCCGTACCTGCTACCATCATCACTGAGGCCAGTGATTGGCTGCAGTGGTCACTCATATGCACATGACGTCACCGCAAGGTCATTATCAGAGCATTTAGGGGGAATGTATTAAGACTGACGTCTTTAACACCAGTCTTAAGAACAAACCCCGCTGCCGTATGAGGGATTAATTTTGGCGCATTTTCAGGAGTTGCCAGAAGATTAAATTTACGCCGGCTGGGAGATGGCGAGGATTTTAGATGCAATGACACACATATTGGTAAATGTATTGGTCTGCAGGAAACCCATCGACTGCCCAATTCCTCCTTCTTTACTCTTTGTAAAAATTGCCAAGGTGGCAAAAAACATTAAAAAAAAGTAACAAATGATGGTGCAAAAAGGCAGTTGTGCCAAAATTTTGCAAATGTGAATTATACTTTTCCATTATAGTGTGTTCCATAGGAACAGTTCTAATAATATTTATATTATTTATTTTTTTATTTTTTTTTAAAAGCACTTTTTGTTTTTCATCTAAGGCTACTTTCACACTAGAGTTAATATTGAGATTTGTCATAGGGTAGTGGAAGCATTTTGTCCCAATTTATTGTCAATGGGGACAAAACGTAACTGAGCAGAACGTAACTCTCCAAAATGCGTTCCGTTTGTATCTTTCTCACAACGGAGAGAAAACCGCAGCATGCATCCGTCATGACCCACAATGCAAGTCAATGGGGACCGATCCGTTTAACTCTGACACTATCTGACACAATAGAAAACGGATCCGTCCCCCATTGACTTTCAATGGAGTTCATGATGGATCCGTCTTGGCAATGTTAAAGATAATACAACCGGATCCGTTCATAACGGATGCAGACGGTTGTATTATCAGTAATGGAAGCGTTTTTGCTGAACCCTGCCGGATCCAGCAAAAACGCTAGTGTGAAAGTAGCCTAATAGTCTTTGGGTTCTCAACTGCTAATTAGTCACATTTCTACGTATTTCATGTGTTCTTTCTTTGTCCTGTAGAGGTCGCTGTTGGCCAACTTCTGTTATAAAGTCTGCACAATAATTGAATTGATTTCGCTTTTCTTTTATCTATTTATTTTACTGACTTACATAGCGGTGACATATTCTGCAGCGCTTTACAGGCATTGTCATCACTCACTGTCCCCAATGGGGTTCACAATCTAAGTTCGCTCTCAGAATGTCTTTGGATATGTAAATTTTTTAGAAAGGTTCTAGTAGCACGATAAGGTATGTGTAGTAAAGTGTCACATTTGGAGGACAGTTGGAGTTTATATTAAATGGGAGGGAATTTTAACTATTAAAGGGAGCCAGTCCCCACAGAGAATCGATTAGGGTGGTCATTTATTAAAAAGAAATACACTTAAATTAGGCGCAAATTGCAGAACCCCCTAAGTGCTTCTGCATTGCCACTTGGAGTTTGGCACACCAGTATGCACTGTATGCAAGTTCGGCATGATTGTCATGAGGAATCGCCTGTTGACCATGTGACTACTTCAGACACACTTATCACTATCTATATATATATATATATATATTGTGGTCAGGGCGACGGCCCCTGGACGTAGGAACTAGCGCCAACCTCTGGCTGGTTAATGCCGGAAGCCTGTAACGAGGATAGGCCTAAAAGGGGCCAAAAAGGAGACACAACCATACGGACAGACACTTTGTTGTACTGTTACAGGGCCAGAGAACAGAAAGCATTACGGACCTCTGACTGAGGATTTGGAACGTATCTAGCAAAACACGACGACCTTCAGCGCCCTATGCACTTGATGACATGCGGAGGAATCTGGTGCCTAGCTGCCGCAGAGGCAGCCCCCAATACAAAAGGAGTGGCCCGAGATGCCCTTCGGGTCCTGACCTAACCCCGCCATCAATGAGCATACGTGTGACATGAACTGGGGCGTGGACAACGGCCCTCCCTTGAAGGGAAGTAGAGGACTGTCTGCTACCGCCACCTGCAGGGCCACAGACAATTGTCGCAGCGCCTTGACCGGGCACCCGTCGCTGAGCGAGGGGTAGAATGATACCAGGGTTGGAGGCCCTGTCTGAGCGGTCTTAGTAGACGGAATGCTCAGAACCAACAGGTCGTGATGCCAGGTCAAGTGCTGCTTCTGGAGATGACAGCCGTTCCGGACGGAAGTGGTGAATTCCCCCGGTCGAAGGAACCCGTAAAACCCTAGGTAAAGGGCGGCTTCAATGATTGTGCTAACCAAGGGCCCAAAAGGAACACCACCCAGAGCCAAGGACAACTGCCTGAACAAGGAGCCGGACATAGGTTGACGGACCACCGGCCTACTTGCACCGGCTTTCTCAATGCCCCGAAGCGTGGCCTTGATGGCCTGCGATGTAAAGAAAGAGATCCGGGCCAGATTGACCAACGTGAACTGATGTTGAACCCCCGCCAAATACAGGCGGATGGTATTGTGAGCGAGTCCGAGGTCGGCATGGCAATGCGCGATGAAAGCCATTATGAATGACAAGTCATCCACATTGCCCTGTGGATGATTTACGGCAAATTCTCCATACAGATTCCAGCCCGTGCGATAGTTCCTGACTGTATTCTCAGACAGGCTCTGGTGCCACAGGTCCTTTGCTGTGCTGACCAATGATGTTAATTCCACACCAGGTCACTATATGCTGGAACGCCTGCCCCTGTTGCGTCTGCGAGTGGTATGTTCTGAAAAAAGATATTGACGTTAAACTGGGACAGCGCATCAGCAGCAGTATTCCTGGAACCCTGAATGTGGGAGCCCTCAATGCAAACACTTATGCACCATGGACAACCAAACCAGCCTACGCATGAGAGCCATGATCTTAGGGGATTTTCCTCTGCCATTGCAGATGATGTCAACCAAGTCCTGACTCTCGGTGATGAATAACACCCTTGAGTCTGACCAATCGTGGCCCCATACATGGGCCGCTGCCATCTGGGACGGCCAGGCACCGGCAAGCCAGTGGTTGCCAAAAATGGCTGCAAAGCCCTTGGATGCGGCCGCGTCAGAATAGACCGTGGGAGAGGACGGGTCACGAGGGGGAATGAACAATCTCACGCCATTCCACGAGGACATGAATGTGCTCCACATTGACAGGTCTGCCATGGCCTGTTGGACGTACTTAGACAGGACACCATGCCGCCGAGGCGGCTGACGCGACATTGCCTGAACGCTTCAGACAGACGTGCAACAATAGACAAGCAAGACAACCTGGACGTACCAGGCAGGACCACGTGCCACCGGCGTGGCAGACATACTTTGCCTGAACGCTGCAAGCAGACGTGCAACAGGAGACGATTATGGCCACCTGGACGTTCCAGGCAGGACCACCTGTTACCGGAGTGACCACCACAATAACGCCTGAACGCTTCAAGCGGACGTACGACATGAGACGAAAAGACACCCTGGAGATCCAGGCAGGACAATGTGCCACAGGAGTGGCGGACGTAAAAATTGCCTGAACGCTTCAAGCAGACGTACCACAATAAATAAAGCGACAACCTGGAGTTCCAGGCAGGACCACATGTCACCGGAGTGGCGGACGCAACATTGCCTGAACGCTTCAAGCAGACGTACCACAATAAATAAAGTGACAACCTGGAGTTCCAGGCAGGACCACATGCCACAGGAGTGACGGACGCAACATTGCCTGAACGCTTCAAGCAGACGTACCACAATAGACAAAGTGACAACATGTGACACCGGAGTGGCTGACAGAATAGTGCCTGAACGTTCCAAGCAGACGAGCAACGAGAGAGACGAAGTTGAACTTATTGCACATCTGGCTCTTGCCCAGATACACAATCGGCCTACCAACCTTGTCCATGAGGGCCGGGCCCCTGGGGACCCCCGAAGTCCCTGGAAGGCTCTGTCTGGCTAAACGGCCGCCTCGTTGGGGCACCATCCTGCGGCATGAAAAATGGACTGGCATGTGCCACAAGGGTCAGAACCGATACTCACCTGGTTATGGAATTTGATGAGAATGGAACAGATACCGTACCGGAGGCCCGTACCCACTGACCGAGATGGAGGCCTTGTTTAAGGAAGGACGACGGCACTGAGACCCCACAACGTGCTGCTGTATAAACAAAGAACAATGTATGAACATCTTAGTGCACTGGAAATATTACCGACCTGGTTGCATCAGGCCGTGCAGCCTGCCCCTAAGGGTAAAGAAAAAACATGGCCTGAACGCTTCAGGCAAACAATGATGAGGACTGACGAGCAGACCAACCAGGGGACAAGCCCCCCGGGGGTGCTGCAAAGTCATGCATGCTGCTATGGCGGATGTGTGCCAAGATTGGAGAGAAAGACCCCTTGGACATATTCAGACAGGACACCATGCCACCGGAGCGGCGGACGTAACATTGCCTGAACGCTTCAGACAGACGTACAACAAGGGCGACGAGTAAGACAACCTGGACGTTTAACAGGCAGGACCACGACGTAACATTGCCCGAACGTTTCAAGCAGACATGCCACAAGAGACGACTATGACAACCTGGACGTTCCAGGCAGGACCCCGTGCCACAGGAGCGGCGGACGTAACATAGCCTGAACGCTTCAAGCAGATGTACCACAATAGACAAAGTGACAACCTGGACGTTCCAGGCAGGACCACGTGCCACTGGAGTGGCGGACGTAACATAGCCTGAACGCTTCAAGCAGATGTACCACAATAGACAAAGTGACAACCTGGACGTTCCAGGCAGGACCACGTGCCACAGGAGTGGCGGACGTAACATAGCCTGAACGCTTCAAGCAGATGTACCACAATAGACAAAGTGACAACCTGGACGTTCCAGGCAGGACCACGTGCCACAGGAGTGGCGGACGTAACATAGCCTGAACGCTTCAAGCAGATGTACCACAATAGACAAAGTGACAACCTGGACGTTCCAGGCAGGCCCACGTGCCACAGGAGTGGCGGACGTAACATAGCCTGAACGCTTCAAGCAGCTGTACCACAATAGACAAAGTGACAACCTGGACGTTCCAGGCAGGACCACGTGCCACTGGAGTGGCGGACGTAACATTGCCTGAACGCTTCAAGCAGACGTACCACAATAGACAAAGTGACAACCTGGATGTTCCAGGCAGTATCATGTGACACCGGGGTGGCTGACAGAACACTGCCTGAACGCTTCAAGCAGACGAGCAACGAGAGAGACGAGTATGACAACCTGGACTTGCCAAGCGGGACAACATGCCACCGGAGCGGCGGACATAACATGACTTGAAACCCAAGCTGACGTAAAACAACGTAGGTGAGTACGCCACCAAGGAACCCCGGCTGGCCACCTCTCGTGAGTGGGAGACGTGAGAACGTGCCTACGGCCAAACCCACCGTGACAGTGACACATAACATACCCGTATGTAAAATCAGAACGTACCACCTACTGTACGTACGGGAATCCTTGGAATGGTGTCAAGCGTCAGATAACCGACCAGAACGAAGCCACTGAAATATGATGATGCATCACAACAATGTAACTGTATGGCGGAACTTTTTTTTTTTTTTTTTTTTTTTTTTTTTTCTAGCAGGGCCGGGCCAGCCCAGCTTTCCCGCCGGAGCCACAGGACGCAGGCAACTGCTGCCCCAGCACGGAGAGCCCCACAAGTCCACAATACCGGCTGACCAATGGCAATGTTAGAACCCACCGGATACCTGTTGGATCCAGGTAAGATGTATTCAAATGGACCACATGGAGCGGTCTTATCTATACATGCCTGATAAGGTAACTCCGGTAGTGTGCTCCACGGCCCAACAGACCACCGGGGTTGCGGGAGCTATGGACATGGCCTCAGATACAACTATGGAGGCATGACGTAACTGTCACGTATTGCCACCAATATGATGTGTGTATGAAAAGAGTGAGAAAGGTGTTTAGTAAAATGAATATTCTGGAACAGCTCCTGCCAACAATTCCCAGCCCACATATCCCAGCGCCGTGATCAGTGATCTTATTCAGATACACCCAGCATGGGATACAGCTCTGGGAAAAAAGGGAACAGGGTGAATTGGAGAAAACATAACCCTGAGCGATTCAGGGAAGCCATGACACCTGCGATTCCTGGGGACCTGACACCTGTGATTTGGAGAAAAAACATAACCCTGAGCGATTCAGGGAAGACATGACACCTGCAATTCTTGGGGACCAGACACCTGCAATTTAGAGAAAACATAACCCTGAGGGACTCAGGAAAGACATGACACATGCAATTCTTGGGGACATGACACCTGAGATTTGGAGAAACATAACCTGAGCGATTCAGGGAAGACATGACACGAGCGATTTTGGGAACGTGACCTGCGATTCCGGGCACGTGACACCTGTGATTCGGGGGAAAACATGACATTTGAGCGAAACAGGGAACAAAACCTGAGCGATTCAGGGAAGCCAGAGCACAGGCGTGCTTCAAGAAAAACCACAAACACAAGCGCCTGAGCGGTTCGGGGAACGTATGACCCCCGACTGATTCCAGGAATTCACAGCTGAAAAACCCTGAAACATAAAAACGTACACTTGCGAGGTTTGGCGACCCCAGTGCCTTGGTGACACCGGGAGTACTCTGACCCGTGGGTAACCGGGACAGGGGGTGGCCGCCGTATGCGATTCAGGGAACATAATGAGAATGTGCACAATGAATACATGTCTAGGTTCCCTGAATTACAATGAATACATGCCCAGGTAGACTGTCTCAACTGCACCACCTTACCTAAAGAAACTAGACGCAGATCTATAGGTATGTGATGCTGGGTGACTGTGCCCCTAAGTGAGCTGAGCCCAGACATAATGCTATTGACATGGTATTGACCGAAGTTCAGTAATGTGGGCACCGTATGTGGAACACTGAAACAGGGTGACGCTCCCCTGTACCAGCCACGTGCATAGTGATGTGCACGTGCTGGTGTGCGTGCGCCTCTGTGACTGCACCCGCAGGGCCCCGGCCGGCGGCGGGGTTACCAACATAGGCCGAGCGTGACCAGGGGCGGAGCCGCCGAGCGTGCCTAGCAACCGGCACACGCGGCCGCCCCCGGACCACCCGCCCGTCCGCGAACAGCCAGCGCCGCCCGGCCTGAACCAGAGGTGAGGTGTGGAGTTCCGGCCCCAACTCCCCCCCCCCGCGTGTCTGCGGCGTCCCCGGTGTGGTTAGGATTAGAGCCGCTGTCCGCCTGCCCCCGTACCGTGGCAAGGATCCGACCGGCCTGCTGGCATCGGATACACGTTGCTTACCTGACCCGGACGAGGCGAAGCCGATCCAACTACTTACCCGGATCGAGGCTTAAGGGAGCGGGACGTGCAGGAACCAGACGTGACCGGAAGTACCATGTACCTGGCTGCACGTCCCGTCCCTTGCACTCCGTGGGATTTAATAGCCAAGGGGCGGGGCCTATGCCCCTCCCACAAATACAGGCTGCACGGCAGCCTTACCTACTTGTGGGAAGGCGCAAGGGTCCATCGTTGACGGGAGGTATGTGTCACCGAGGTTACTGGCCTCGGTGAAGTAAGAGCCGGTATTTTCAGGTGTCAGCAGCAGCTAATACTGATTGACACTTTATTATTTTACTATGGCTGTTAAGCTGATTCGGGACGGCTCTTACTGGGAGTAGGCAAAGTGCTGGGTGGGTGACTACTTCCCACGTTCCAGGCCGGGTCTTGACTGGCCTATAAAAAACCCAGGAAAAAAAGGGGGAGCGTAGCAGCACATAAAAAAACAGCCTTACTGTGGTGGTGCCCGCAGTGTTGGGTGCCAGTGCGAAGCGCCCCCAGCAACAGCAAATTTCAGAGGAGACCGCAGCACTCACAAGTCTTCATTATTTCAAAATTTAATCACCAAAAAAAAAGCCACGTTTCGTCCAGTGTGGTCTTTTTCAAGCAATATACAAAGTGAATGAGGCAAAAATTTTATACACTCCCATACAAATGACATGATCTAATTAGACATGTAAATCACAAAGCCCCGCCTCCATTATTAATTGGTGCAGACATAACATTCCAATATCCCATCCAATCCAATCTTTCTTGTGTCAATATAATACATTTTATTAGTATTCATAAAGCGTGCTTACTGTATTAGGAAACCTGGTGGGCATAAGTCCTACATCCGTGTCCGGATCCCTTCTGCGCTCCTGTAACGAGCTCGCTTGTCCTGGCATTCCTCCACTACTACTGCGCAGGCGCGCCGGGAGCACGTGTATAAACATCATGGCGTCCCTCTAATATCAATGCGCTTGCGCTGGAAATATCTAACAAGCGCTACTGGAAGCGATCGGGAAGCAGCTCAAATCTCAACCGTCTGTGCATGCTCCTTGCCCCGTGATGCGCTTTCACTACAAATGTCACGTCTTTCTGACAATATCATCTCTACCACATTATTATCATTATAAGTTCAGTTTATGTCCATCATTATAATATCTGAAGTTCCATTTTAACCCTCAACCAGGGCTCCATTATAAAACTTGGGCATCGTTGTCTTGTTACCTAGCAACCAACTTAAAGCAACCGCTACATGGATGCTACATTGGTATCTAGGGCTCTCAGTCAAATGGATACAATAGTGGCAAACACTTCAAACACATATTATTTCTAGAGTAGCACCTCTGCTATTTAACCGTACTCATTGCTCATACAGAGAAGAAAAATTTCTTTATCAAGATCACTAATAAAGGGCATCTTCTGCTGTCCACAATGTCCGAAGGCATAATCCTTCACTTGGGCTCTTTCATCCAAATTCAAACATGGAGGCGTTCCCCCCACCTTTCCGTGAGGGGAACGTCATATTTCCAATTATAGACATACCAACACCCTACGTTGGAGGTGCACCAACCCCCTGCGTGGAAGAACTGCACTCTCCCCAATAGGGGGTACCATCCACTCCATGGGCCGGGGGCGTGTCCTCCACTCATGAAAGAAACACCCGCAACCAGGATCTATATCAATCAAAACTGAAGGTTATAGTAAGGCAGTCAAGCAACCCAATAGGGCTCACCCCGCTTCACAAAACCATCCCACACATCATAGCCCTTTGCACAACAGCCTTGGAAACAGCAGAGGTCATACTCAATGAGGTCAAGTCCCAGGTACTCTAGTACATTACAAATACTGTTATATCGTGTCGATTTATCAGTTATCCACTTATTCATATATATAACTACCACTATATGTCAGCAGTCCAAAAGGGATCCTTTTCACAGGTTATGCCCCAAGGTTTCTCCATCGGTGCAAAATGCCTATAAAAAATGTAAAAATACATATATCAAACACAACCAATTAGGCTGGGTACCATACTTAGATAAAAACATGTCTAGTTATAAAACTAGGTATAATAATCATATCAAGTGTGGAAACAATCATAATGCTGTCCGGTTTAGTAAAGCGAGCCTATCTTAAATTCCCTATTAAGGCCTTTAGGTTGAAGTGTTTGCAAATAAAAAATCCACCTTAGTTCCAATCTTTTTAAGAGTCTTTCTCTATCACCTCCTCTCCTTTGGGGAGGAACCGCATTTACAATGTGGAATCGAAGCTGAGAGACGTTATGTCTGTGTTTCAAGAAATGTTCTGGTACTGGTAATTCAGTTTTTGGAGCGTCCACCTGTCTCTCTCCCGAGAGCAGTTTCCGTATCTGATAGTGATGTTGATTTAATCTATTACGAAGTTCCTGGGTCGTTTCACCGACATATAGTAATCCACATGGGCATTGCAATACATGGATTACATATTCTGATTTACATGTGTAATATCCTTTTATCTGATACTTTTTTCCTGTCCTTGGGTGGGTGAAAGCCTTTCAGCAGGTTATTACAGTTGCAACAAAATGCAACAACCCAGACAAGGAAAGCAGCCTTTTTTCCTTACCCTAGGTAGGCCCTGTGCCTTTACATCAGCGTGTATTAGTCTGTCGCCCAAGCTGCGTGACCGTCTATATGGCAACAAGGGAGCGGTACGGAATTCCTCTATACCGGGGTAGGACTGTGCGATTACGTGCCAAATAGATTTCAAAACCTGCGCTATCCGGATACTAAGGGTAGAGTAGGTTGAGACAAAGGGAATCCTTTTATTCTTTTGTTGTTCCCTACCGTCCTTAAATAACTCAGTACGGTTTAATTCCCCCACTCTACGTTTATGTCGTTGCACCATAGCTCTGGGATAACCCCGTAGATAGAATCTGTTACACATCTCCTCTAACCTCACATCAAGTCTCTCATTATCCGAAACTATCCGTTTTACTCTAAGGAGCTGGCCGTACAGTAACGATTTCTTCATATATTTTGGGTGGTCACTATTGAAGGTAAGCATGTTATTTCGATCTGTAGAGTTTACATATAGATCCGTACACAGAGTCCCTTCTGCACAATATACAGTCGTATACAATGCTGTCTGTGAATACACCAATGTGAACTGTAATTCGCTATAGATAGAATTTATATACTGTTGGAACTCGAGAAGACTCTCCAGTGTACCAGTCCAGACAAAGAAGATGTCGTCTATATACCTCATCCAGCCCCTCACAAATTTGAAGAGGCCAGATGTGTATATAAACGATTCCTCAAACCTACTCATGTACACATTTGCATACGTTTGGGCCACATTGGACCCCATTGCGGTCCCCATTGAGTATGACCTCTGCTGTTTCCGTATGTTATAGTATATGTTATCTCCTATATAGACTGTCCAAGGCTGTTGTGCAAAGGGCTATGATGTGTGGGATGGTTTTGTGAAGCGGGGTGAGCCCTATTGGGTTGCTTGACTGGCTTTCTATAACCATCAGTTTTGATTGATATAGATCCTGGTTGCGGGTGTTTCTTTCATGAGTGGAGGACACGCCCCCGGCCCATGGAGTGGATGGTACCCCCTATGGGGGAGAGTGCAGTTCTTCCACGCAGGGGGTTGGTGCACCTCCAGCGTAGGGTGTTGGTATGTCTATAATTGGAAATATGACGTTCCCCTCACAGAAAGGTGGGGGGAACGCCTCCATGTTTGAATTTGAATGAAAGAGCCCAAGTGAAGGATTATGCCTAAGGACATTGTGGACAGCAGAAGATGCCCTTTATTAGTTATTTTGATAAATACATTTTTCTTCTCTGTATGAGCAATGAGTACGGTTAAATAGCAGAGGTGCTACTCTAGAAATAATATGTGTTTTAAGTGTTTGCCACTATTGTATCCATTTCACTGAGAGCCCTAGATACCAATGTAGCATCCATGTAGCGGTTGCTTTAAGTTGGTTGCTAGGTAACAAGACAACGATGCCCAAGTTTTATAATGGAGCCCTGGTTGATGTCACGGCCATGGTTATGGTCGTGACTCCTTGAGACCCGCATGCATTTGCCCGCGGTCTTTTCCTAGTCAATCACAGGTGAGGGCCAGTATCTTGCCTCACGTGTGGTTGCCGCTGGCAACTTGTGGTTGTTGGGCAGTGGAGCAGCCGGAGCTGGTTGCTGGGCGGCTCGCTGTCCATGCGTGCGGTGGTCTTTGGTAATGTGTGTATGTTATGCACTTTTGTATGTCTGGTGTGCACTGTGACATTTTCCCTTCACTGTAGCTGCCCGTGGCAACGTTTGGTTTGATGTACATGTGGTGGCAGTGTCTCGGCCTTTTGGTCGGCTCCCAGGACACGTTTGCCACACATGTCGTTGTCATCGGGTAATAGCTGCAGTGAGTATCTGTGTGTATTTCCCTTTATGTGGTCTCACTACACGCCCTGGTGTTGGAAGGGTTAATTCCCTTCTGTGTGTGTGAACACTGGGTGTGTCTGTGTGGGTGTGACTACTTGGGCCTATAAAGCCTTGTTGGAGATCAGAAGCTGAGGGGTGCTTCAGCCATGCTTTGCTGGAGACACCCTCCTGGTATTTACACCTGCCAGTGGGGGCCACCCTTGTGGTCATAAGTTTATGTTTGTGTGATGTTTAGTTGATGTTTTCCTTTATTATTCTGTGCAGCTATGGATCTGGGTTCCTGTGTGTGGATGTGTGTGTGCTGAGTGTTCTATTTGTATTGTTGTGGACTTCAGCTTGCCTGCACACAGATCCAGTCAGCAAGGCTGTGGCAGGTGGCTGGAACAAGTGCAGCACCTGCCATATCCATAGGCCTGTTTTTGTTCCTCATTCCTTGCAGCTTGGCCAGTGAGACTCCTGTTCCTCCGCGTCCAGAAGGAACAGGTCGTCTTACCCTCACTCCTAGTTCAGGGACCGGTCGGAGGGTGAGTAGGGATCCGAGGTTCCTGAGCATAGGCCCTCCTACCTTCAAGGTCGGCCCATGCAGCTAGGAGTTAGGGACGGATTAGGGATGTGTTAGGAGGTGACCTGCTCCCTAACTCTGTCGTCCTGGCCGAGCAGCCATTAACATCTTTTGGGCATCGCACGGCTGAGGGTTTTCCCCATCCTCAGCCATGACAGTTGAGGGTTAAAATGGAACTTTAGATATTATAATGATGGACATAAACTGAACCTATAATAATAATAATGTGGTAGAGATGATATTGTCAGAAAGACGTGACATTTGTAGTGAAAGCGCAAGGGGCAAGGAGCTTGCGCAGAAGGGATTTGAGCTGTATCCCCGATCGCTTCCAGTAGCGCTTGTCAGATATTTCCAGCACAGGCGCATTGATATTAGAGGGACGCCGTGATGTTTAAACACGTGCGCCCAGAGCGCCTGCGCAGTAGTAGTGGAGGAACGTCAGGACAAGCTCACTCGCTACAGGAGCGCAGAAGGGATCCGGACATGGATGTAGGACTTATGCCCACCAGATTTCTTAATACAGTAAGCACGCTTTATGAATACTAATAAGATTTATTATATTGACACAAGAAAGATTGGATTGGATGCGATATTGAAATGTTATGTCTACACCAATTAATAATGGAGGCGGGGCTTTGTGATTTACATGTCTAATTAGATCATGTGATTTGTATGGGAGGGTATAAATATTTTGCCTTATTCACTTTGTATATTGCTTGAAAAAGACCACACTGGACGAAACGTCGCTTTCTTTTGGTGATTACATTTTGGAATAATGAAGACTTGTGAGTGCCGCGGTCTCCTTTGAAATTTGCTATAAAAAATCCAGCCGGCAGTGTCAGCTGGGAGTGATTACCTCTCTCTGACAGAAGAGCTCTGCCGATCGCTGGTGTGGGAACTGAGCTCTGTGCTGGGCTGGAAAGCTGAGACCTGTGTGTTGGGAGTGCAGGCCACCTAAAGCCTGCATTTGGACAGCTGGAGGCAGAACCGCCAACAAGGTGATGTTTTTTTATACACAAACTTTCTACTCGGTGTGAACAAACAACAACCTTGCAAAGAGTGTTTTTGTTTGACCTTATGTGTGAATAAACACGGACATTTGAATTACGAACTTGTACTTTGCCTCTTTGCCTCTGTACTGCACCCGCTTATCCCAACTACCAGAGCGAATCCCCACAATATATGCATACAGCTCTGCAAAAAATTAAGAGGTCACCACTCCAATTCTTTTCTAAATGAGCATCTCCACATGTATGGCAGTCATTCCAATGGTGTAACAGTGGCTGCTGTTCCCCTGCTTACCGCCGCGGTCCCGGGAGCCGTGTTCAGCGGTGATCTGCTGCCAGTGTTTCCTTTCAACCCTGGCCACAGCATGCTTGCTGCTTGTTTCCTGCAGCATTTCCTTAAGGGCCGGCGTGCGTCACTTTCTGTGTTTTATGGGTTGGATCATGTGACCTCACCAACCAATCCTAGCCCTCCTGTACATATATAAGTGGCTCAGCCCCCTTTCCAGATGCCTCAGTGTCAAGGTCCTTGTGTCCTGCTAAGGTTCCTGATATCTGCTTGTGTTCCCGTGTTCCTGACTTGTACTTGTGTTCCTGGATTCTGCTACCTGTTTCATCCCTGCCTGCTTGCCTTGACTCTCCTGTTGACGTTCCGGATTGCCTGACCTGTACCTGTGCACCCTGCCCTGACCTATTGCCTGTCTGACTTTGCCTCTGCCTCATCCTTTCGGTCCTGTACTGTTGCTCCTGGTAACAACTCAGCCTGCTGACAACACCTGTACCTCTGGTACCTTTCTCAGGTACCTCCTGGTCCGACTGGGCCAGCTTCCTCGTGTGCCTATCCTCCTCAAGAGGTAGCGACCCAATGTTCCCCTCAGGAAAATCAATCCCCACCATCAGGGGTACTGTGAAGATCGAGGGGTTGACTTAGACAACGCCCTTAGAGGAAGTAGGACACGTGGCACAGTGGGTTCACACCCGCTGGTTTGTGACAAATGGAATGTGATCAACAGAAAGATGATGGTCACAAGCCATCAAACAGAGCCGAGCTGCTTGAATTTCTGCACCTAGAGTGGCATAAGGTTGCCCAACATCAATGTGAAAGACTGGTGGAAAGCATGCCAAGATGTATAAAAGCTGGGATTAAAAATAAGGGTTATTCTACGAAATATTGATTTTTGGACTCCACCTAGGCTGAACTAGTACTGTGCTGTTTACAAATGATTATGTTTACTGAGTATTATTTGAGGTCTGATATTACTGGAATTTGTTATTTTGACCAGTTGTCATTTAAAAAAAAAAAGATGCTATAAAAATTTTTTATTTTTTTTGGGGAGAAATTGGCAGTAGTTTATAGCAAAAACCAAACTGCTAATTTTAGTCAAACATATACCGATAAGCTGCCAAATTAGAGAAACTAGCAGATAATTTTTTAGAGCTGGATAGATATGAGATAAATATGAGATAGATAGATAAATAGATAGATATATTGGTAGCCTATTCTGACCTTTACAATGGAGCCCCATGATTTTTGTTTATGTCAGTCATCTATCTTTATTTGTGAACCTGTAGACATACCCATGATAATCTGTTTGTTCACTATTATAAACAGCCCTCCTAGAAATCTACCCCAACAATCGGTTTTAAACTAGTGTCATGGCTCCCGGGGCTTTGGTCCTGACAACTGTCCCTTCTCCAGCCATTCTTTTTTGTGTCTTTACATTCACTTCCCACACTCTGAGTATAAGATCCATTCTATTTCTTCTGTACAGAAGATTTACAAGTAGCAGATGACAGCTCAGGGCCTAGATGACAGGATCTGAACCATAGATGGAAGACGGGTTATCTGAAGTCACAGCTTCAGCCTTGGGCAACAGACAAGAGGTCTGGACCTTTTAACCATTTCATCATGGAGAGTTATTTGACAGGCCTAGAGATTCCTTACACTCTTTGCCAACGGCTAAAAAGAACCCATTTCCACCACAACTCTACGCCCTTGTAGACCCCAGGGCACACGTCTTTTGTTTTCAGTAGCTTGATAACTGCCCATACAACCAGTCAATATTATAAAATACCTCCAAAATATACACCTAAGAACATGTGTCATGGAAGGCTACTTAATACTTCCTGACAGGACAGTTTGACTTCAAGCATCAGAGCAGTACTTGAGGATCCATGGTCAGAAGGGTCTCTGGTCCCTTAGTTGGTTGAAGATCTCTTTAATATTTAAGAATTGAGCCTGCATTAAAATGTAAATGCTCCTAAAAATGCTCCTTGCTCAAGAAGAGGCCAGTGACCTTAAAGGGGTCGTCCACTTTCTGGTTACTGTTGACCAGTGTGTAGGTAAGGTTACTGTATGAGACGCACTAATATAGCCTTGCTGTTGCTATATTTCATAAGTCATGCCACTTTGTTTGGCAAATCTTTTATGCTGTCTGCATTGGGTTACTGTCCATAAAATGGTCGCTGACAGAGAGTCATGTGACCAGACACTTCACTCATGGAAATACACTGCACCTTCACTAATCTTCCAACAGTGCAAGTGGATTCAACTGGGCAAGTTAAATGGAGGAGGCATCACATGGAGGTGATTTGCCTGATCACATGACCCTCTATCAGCAGCCATTTTATGGACAAGACCTCTGTGTGGACAGCACAAAAGACTTAGCAAACAGAGGGGCATACCTTATGAAATATAGAAAATGGCACAGAATTGAAACATGGACTATATTAGTAAAGACAATTAATGAGTTATTAGTAATGAGTAGGGACAGTGACAAGGACACAGTGGAGACAACTCAGAGGACCAGAGTGGTGAGGAGCAGGTGTAGTGTCCCACTCTGTGATGGTCATGGGGCCCTGTATAACTTTGGGCATATGCATTATACCATGCCAATGTATTGCTGTGTGAACTGTAATTCCTTATAAAAGGCTGTTTTAAGATGTGCATGTCATTACATCAATTTATCCCTAGATGGTGCAGGCACTAAATATATATATATCTTAGGGTGTGCCAAGGCAGAGGGAGAGGGAAGGAAGCTAGCTGAGGAGTAAGGAGAGAGGTAGTGATGTATGAGGAGCAGGCAGGGGCGTAGCTATAGGGGGTGCAGAGGTAGCAGTTGCTACCGGGCCCAGAAGCCTGAGGGGGCCCAAAGACCCTTGTGCCACATAAGACACTGGCATTATAGAAAGTGCATGCTGATCAATTTACACCTAGGGCTAGGTCAAGAATTTGGCATGAGGGGGTGCCCTTTCAATGTTTGCCTCAGGCAGCAGGAAGGATATGTGCTACCCTACCCCTTGCCAACAAGCACTGAGGGAAGGGGGGCCCAAGCTGAACTCTTGCACCAGGGCCCATAAGCCTTTAGCTATGCCCCTGGGAGCAGGAGAAGCAAAGTCCAATATGTAGCTGCCAGTTTAGCCCCTTGGCCCTGGCCAAGCTGAGGGAGTGTGGAGAACATCCTTACAGCTACCTGTAACATCCCAGAGTGGTGTTACCACTCCTGCACCCTGCTACTGTCTTTAATGGGTTAACAAAATGTCATCTTATGTATTGTTGTCCAGGTCCTCCACACTGTGCATTCCTAATCTGTATGCAACTGTTATGTTCATGTAATATACCTGGTTTACCAGCAGGTGGCAGCAAATATGGCAGAGCTGTACTTAGAATGGAACATTCCATTTTAACCCCTCCTCTGTAGGGGAGGGGGCTAGTCCTACTTCCTGAAGGAAGGGTGGGGACCAGTTCTAGTTAGTTCTAGTCTTCCCTAGGCAGACAAAGGGTGTGCAGGGGCATGTCTCTGCTGGACGTGCCCACGCCAGCCAGAGAATCTTAAGCTCTGCTGGCCATGGAGGCAGAAACCTAAAGCTTCAGAAAACATTAGCAAAGTCCCCTGGTATAACCTCGAGTCAGACTACAGAGAGAAAGTGCAGCATCAAGAAGAAAGCAAAGATGCTATTTAAGCTTGTCAGTACAGCAGAGTCAAAGAGAAAGATATAGCAGGGGTTGCCAGTTTAATGCTAAAGCCTGCTGGAACCAAGACAAGACCAGTAACTATTGGAAGAAACGTTTATTCAAGTAAAGCTGCTGTTGAACTTCATCTCAAGGTCTGGACTTAAGTTCTTTCCAATCCCTCAATTATTCCCCTTTTCATTGCTTCGGGTAGGTAGGAGCACCGTGACACGTCAAGATACATTTTAGGCCGCACTATACCACTCGACTTTCTTACATCTGGGACGCGATAGAGAGGGCCATGGGGGGAGGTTCCCATTGCATACCCAGCAGACTAGAGTAAACTGTGGATATAAAAAAAGTCTAGTGGAGATAGGAGCAGAATTAGCTTATGGACCTCACGGCACCAGTGACCGGGAGAAGCCTAAAAGCACCTGGACACAGCTGGACGAGTAGGCGTAAGGTTGTCTATTACCACATACCTCTATGGACATTGTGGACCAGTGTTTCTGAAAGCAACCAGTGCAAACAATGGAGCAGAGGATTCATGCCTGCCGTTAGGGAGACCACCCTGTGGGTTGCTAATTACAAGTAAAAATTTATTATATCCAGTATCTGGCAAAAGCCAAATGAAAATCTCAATGCACCTATTGTCAAGCCTGTTACTAGGATTACAGCTAAGCCAATCGTGTATGCATTATATATGGGTTGTCATTGTCACCCTTGCCATGTAAATGAACTGCACTAATTACCTCAAAGCAACTGATTAAGTAAATGTTCCGTTGTTTACAAGTATTGACTCCTCATCCTTTCTGCCACCTTCCTTTGCACCTAATGTTGTTGACGCCACGGACAACAGGGACCCTACCTCCACAGCACCTTAAACCTATATTCCTTCAAGGGCATCTCAACCACCATCTGGTAAGAGTCCATGGACCACAGAATGTGCCCCGAAGGAACTGGTGCTAACCTTCCCTACACTGCACGCCAGCCCAGGGAGTGCTACAGAACTGTGAGTAAAACTACTACTAGCCCCATCGGCCCACCGTAGCCCACATATTTCCCCTGCGGCCCCATCGCTGCACAAGTAAGTAAGAACCTTCTGTTTAAAGAGGGGTCTGCAGGCTCCTGCTAAAAAATCTGAGTTTCTGAAGAACCCCCTTGTGCAGACAGAGCAGTTGTAGGGAAAAAATGATGATTCCCATTGTGAATTCTAGTGGGGGCAAAAAAAAGTGTGACTTTACAACAATGTAATCACTTTTAGCTAATTCTGTTATTAAGTTTTACACCAGATTTTTTACTCACTTATCTAGCACTGACATATTCTGCAGCGATTTACAAACATTTTTATTGCTTGCTGTCACCAGTGGAGATCAGAATCTAAGTTTCTTCTCAGTATGTCTCTGGAGTGTTGGAGGAAACCCACACAAACATTGGGAGACAAATGCAGATGTTACCATTGGTCAGACTTGAACCTAGAACCCTAGCTTAACACTCACTGAGCCACCATGCTGATCGATGGCAAAAAAGGCACAATCCTACTCCATTACAAGGGTGGCATAAAAAACTGTAGTAGCATCTCTAGATCTTAAACTAATGCCAATGTACTATAGTCATTTATACATCGCTAAAACCATACCTATTATTGACTTTTTGACATTTCCCAAGAAAAAAGTACTTTGATGTATGTGCAAATGAGGCATCAAGTGACCAGGTTGGTATTTTCTTTCTTTCAAAGAGTCCAAGCCCGTCCCTACAATCATTCCTGGCCCCTACCTCTTATCCTCTTGTGTCCTTTTTCTCTCACTCTGTGATGTCATTGATCTTCTGCATCCAAATCTCGCACAGGCTACCACTCAGCCTGCACTTTGCAATCCATATTATGGGCACTGGTTTCACAACATGTACTGTGCATCTGCTGTAGGGTTCAAGTCCTGCTTTTCCCTATGGCCGTCCTCCTCTCCCATTGTTCCAGTACCGCAGGGGTCAAACGAAACTTATCCAACATGCGACTTGATACATTTCAAATTATAGCAACACAGATAAATTCCCCTTGCATGTGTCTGGATGTTGTATGGAGTATATAACGTATATACCATGTTACAGCACAATATGGTATTGGCATGACCAGTTAATGCCTGATCTTAGGTTGCTCATGCACATTAGATAATTGTTGGCAGAACCTGCTGATTATGGCAGTAGTGGACCATCGCCTAATGAGACAGCAGATGTTGTGGGAAAGAAACGGATAATACGGGAGATAGGTTTTTTGGCAGTGCCTTACTCTCATCTCCATTCAAAACATATGCATGCTTTCTCAGCATGTGTATGGAGGAAGGGGGGGGGGCAGCTATCTAAAATAAATGGCCAACTTAAGTGAGACCCAATGCACTGTTTCTTGACCTGTTACTCGCAGCAGAAAAGTCCATCCCTTTAGAGTAATATTGACATGCTCCTCCTGGTTGCAGAAAGGCAGTGCATGCACAGTAAAAACTGTAATGCCAATATTTTCAATATGTTTTGGAATGCACAGTATGGGCATCAGGGAAGAGTGACATCAGGAGAGCAGAGGGAGGACATTGTAGACCAAGGGGGAAGAGATGGGATTGGTTATAAGGGGTGGGTTTGAGCACTTGCAAGGCTTAAAAACTCCCTATTAGGCACTTGGGGCTTCATAAAGAAACCATTAATGGAATGAATTAATGTATGTTTTATAGAGGTGCTTGAAAGTTTGTCCAAAAACTAAATCCGATTTTCACACAAGTTCTAAAAGTAGGTAAAGATAACCAAATCAAACAAATGAGATGTGATCATTTATTCATTGAGGAAAATGGTCCAATATCACTTCTGTGAGTGGCAAACATACAGGTCCTTCTAAAAAAATTAGCATATTGTGATAAAGTTCATTATTTTCTGTAATGTACTGATAAACATTAGACTTTCATATATTTTAGATTCATTACACACCAACTGAAGTAGTTCAAGCCTTTTATTGTTTTAATATTGATGATTTTGGCATACAGCTCATGAAAACCCAAAATTGCTATCTAAAAAAATTAGCATATTTCATCCGACCAATAAAAGAAAAGTGTTTTTAATACAAAAAGAGTCAACCTTCAAATAATTATGTTCAGTTATGCACTCAATACTTGGTCGGGAATCCTTTTGCAGAAATGACTGCTTCAATGCGGCGTGGCATGGAGGCAATCAGCCTGTGGCACTGCTGAGGTGTTATGGAGGCCCAGGATGCTTCGATAGCGGCCTTAAGCTCATCCAGAGTGTTGGGTCTTGCGTCTCTCAACTTTCTCTTCCCAATATCCCACAGATTCTCTATGGGGTTCAGGTCAGGAGAGTTGGCAGGCCAATGGAGCACAGTAATACCATGGTCAGTAAACCATTTACCAGTGGTTTTGGCACTGTGAGCAGGTGCCAGGTCGTGCTGAAAAATGAAATCTTCATCTCCATAAAGCTTTTGAGCAGATGGAAGCATGAAGTGCTCCAAAATCTCCTGATAGCTAGCTGCATTGACCCTGCCCTTGATAAAACACAGTGGACCAACACCAGCAGCTGACATGGCACCCCAGACCATCACTGACTGTGGGTACTTGACACTGGACTTAAGGCATTTTGGCATTTCCCTCTCCCCAGTCTTCCTCCAGACTCTGGCACCTTGATTTCCGAATGACATGCAAAATTTGCTTTCATCCGAAAAAAGTACTTTGGACCACTGAGCAACAGTCCAGTGCTGCTTCTCTGTAGCCCAGGTCAGGCGCTTCTGCCGCTGTTTCTGGTTCAAAAGTGGCTTGACCTGGGGAATGCGGCACCTGTAGCCCATTTCCTGCACACGCCTGTACACGGTGGCTCTGGATGTTTCTACTCCAGACTCAGTCCACTGCTTCTGCAGGTCCCCCAAGGTCTGGAATCGGTCCTTCTCCACAATCTTCCTCAGGGTCCGGTCACCTCTTCTCGTTGTGCAGCGTTTTCTGCCCCACTTTTTCCTTCCCACAGACTTCCCACTGAGGTGCCTTGATACAGCACTCTGGGAACAGCCTATTCGTTCAGAAATTTCTTTCTGTGTCTTACCCTCTTGCTTGAGGGTGTCAATGATGGCCTTCTGGACAGCAGTCAGGTCGGCAGTCTTACCCATGATTGCGGTTTGGAGTAATGAACCAGGCTGGGAGTTTTTAAAAGCCTCAGGAATCTTTTGCAGGTGTTTAGAGTTAATTAGTTGATTCAGATGATTAGGTTAAAAGCTCGTTTAGAGAACCTTTTCATGATATGCTAATTTTTTTAGATAGGAATTTGGGGTTTTCATGCGCTGTATGCCAAAATCATCAATATTAAAACAATAAAAGGCTTGAACTACTTCAGTTGTGTGTAATGAATCTAAAATATATGAAAGTCTAATGTTTATCAGTACATTACAGAAAATAATGAACTTTATCACAATATGCAAATTTTTTTTGAAGGACCTGTATTTGAACCTTTAGGATTAGCAGATAATTTGAAGATGAAATTAGAGTCAGGTGTTTTCAGTTGGACAACAATCGGATGTGAATGGGCGATCTGTTTTATTTGAAGAACAGGGATCTATCAAAGTCTAATCTTTATGGTACATGTTTACATATTTATGGAAGTGCATCATGGAAGGAACAAAGGAGATTTCTGAGGACATCATAAGCAGAGTTGTTGATGCTCATCAGGCTGGAAAAGGTTACAAAACCATTTCTAAGGAGTTTAGCCTCCACAAATCCACAGTCAGACAGTTTGTGTATAAATGGAGAAAATTCAAGACCATTATTACCCTCCCTAGGAGTGGTCAACCAATAAAGATCATGTCAAGAACAAGGTGTGTAATAGTCTGCAAGGTCACATAGAAACCCATGGTAACCTCTAAAAAACTAAAAGCCTTTCTCACATCAACTAATGTTAATGTTCATGAGTTAATGTTTATAATGCTCATGAGTCCACCATTAGCATGGCACTGATCAACAATTGTATGCATGAAAGGATTGCATGGAGAAAGCCACTGCTCTCCAAAATGAACATTGCTGCTCGTCTGCAGTTTGCTAAAGAACACTTGGACAAGCAAGAAGGTTTGGAACAATGTTTAGGAGACCAAAATAGAACGTTTTTGTTTAAATTAAAAACATTATGGGGGTAATTTATTATACTGAAATACACCTATATTAGACGTATTTCAGGCGCAGATTACAGCGCAATGGGTAGTTGTGCCGGCATCTGCGACTTTTCCCCGCTCACGTCAGGTATACAATTGTGGGCGCGGTATGGTCGGGGAAGGGCTGGCAGGCCAGTCTCATTTACCATTTTCCACACCTGTTTCAGAACTGGCGCAGAATCCAACAAAGTTATGAAGAGGCATGCGCCTCTTCATTACTTAAAAAAAAACACTATTACCCACAAGGGCTTATTACCAAACTTGCCCCAGATAATGTATTGGCACTGGAATTAAATATAACTTTTAATAGTGTCTTAAAATCACTGTGAGCAAAAAACTTTTAAAATAAACTGGTCCCTGCCTATGAAGTCTTATTATTTTGTTGGACCTTCCACTATAGGCAAGGTCTAACAAAATAATAAGACTTCATAGGCAGGGAAAAGTTTATTTTAAAAGTATTATTAAAAGTAATATTTTATTCCAGTACCAATACATTATCTGGTGCAAGTTTGGTAATAATACCTTGTGGCTAATAGTGTGTTTTTTCGTAATGTACCTACACCCAGATAGGGTCTGTGTCACTTTATGAATCTTCATAACTTCGGCGGACACACCAGCTTAGGGCTTTATTAAGACCGGCACCTAAAACACTGGTATTAATAAATGTGCCACTATGTTTGGAGGAAGGAAAGCACTGCACTCCAACATAAAATTCTGATCCGAACTAGGAAACATGGTGGTGGCAGTACCATGGTCTGGGCCAGGATAGCTTGTCACCATAGATGGAAAAATGAATTTTTTATTATACTGGTACAGTATAGTATGCACGTCTGTGACATGAATCTCAAGAGAACGTGGGTTCTTAAACTTAAGACAACAAATCTTAAGACAACGACCCTAAGCACATAAGTCATTCTACCAAGGAATATTTAAAGAAGAATAAAGTTAACATTTTGAAATGGCCTAGTCAAAGTCCTGATCTTAATCAAGTAGAAATGCTGTGGAATGACCTAAAGTGAGCAGTTCAAGGGAGGAAACCCACCAACAGATTTGAAGCTGTTTTACATTGAGGAATGGGCTAAAATCCTTCCAAGATGATGTGCAGGACTAATCAACAATTGCCAGAAATGTTTTGATGCAGTTATTGCTGCAGAAGCGGGTCATACTGAGAGAGTAATATATTTGACTCATTTTTTTATGTGGCTATCTTTATCTTCCTTTAGGACTTGTGTGAAAATCTGTAATAGTTTTAGGTTAAATTTATGCAGAATTATGGAAAATTCTGTAGGGTTCGTAAACTTTAAACACCACTGTAGGCTGTTAATATGGGATAAAAAATTTGTTGAGGAATGTCCTTTATAGGCAATTGCGGGTGATCTTTTCTGGGATCTGTTCCAGATCCTTTCTTGACTGAAACAATTGAAATAGTATATAATAAATTACTGGCCTGTTACAACATAGCAGAGAAGAGAACATGACATCACATCTTTTCTTTTGTAACTTCCATCGATGATATGGCAGCTGTAATCTACCACTGGTCCACTTGTGTGCACCATATGTGGCCCAGTGAGTGAACTCCTTCTTAGACAGTTTCATATCCACATCTGTGTTATGGTCACTACACCCTCTCATTCTTCTGAACCAAACTAATATCTTCTAGAACCTAATGTTGATCTAAATTATGCTTGTAGAACTATGAAGGGTCAATATATTGTGGTGGTAATAATACAGACATTTAAAACTGGCCTTAAATTTGCCACACGCATGAGATTACCGTTATCTCTCCCTACCTCCACACACATGCATGCTTGGCCCAGCTGAGAGAAAAACACTACAAGACACCTCTGGTGGGCAGGTTATCTATCTGAGAACAAAAGGATAAAGCATGTTCAAATCCAGCATGCCCATCCCCTTCTCTCCTTTGATATTTGTCTACAGGAAAGTCCAGAGGCCCCCATATGCATTAGAAAGTTATCCTATCCTGCCTAAATTGTCTGGTTCACTCCACATGCATCTAATGTGTATGTCCAGCTTTAGACAGGACGCATGATAAGGTTTTGCACTGATGACTGCCAACTGAGTACATAAGACCCCAATCAAAGTTGGCAAAAGCTAGAACTGTCGGTTTCGAAAGAGGAAAAGATTGTGCATTCACCAAGTTGGTCTTGTCACCAATTTAATGGGTGGTGAGAACCTGCATGGGGTTTGGGTTACCACGGGTGCAACAATGTTAGCAAACAAGTAAGTGAAAGACATACATGAGCCCTGATATAATATGAGGGCATCAGGTTATGAGTGTGATGGTAACAAGGAGCACTTGATTGGGGCTACTGTCTAATATCACTAAAGTTATCAAAAAAATGGAAGGGAAGCAAAGTGAAAGATTCTTGGGCAGATTTACTAATTCTGTAGATGGCGTAAACCTAGACTGGCTCCAGATTTATCACAGGGGCTCAGGCTTAAATCTGGTGCAGGAACAGACTATTTTGTCTAATTTTACATCACATATTGGTTGGCTTAGTTTGAGACAGATTTTTACGCCAGAATTGTGGTTCAATTATGGTTCATAAAGTCACATCCCCTTTCCCACAAACCTACCTCCTGGTAAGCTGTGCTCCTTTTTCTGACTAAAAACAGGTAAGTTCTCTAAACCTGGAAGCACCAAATTGTGCTACATTTTGGCACAATTTACACCAAAATCTAGGTGCACTGACAGTAGTAAATGTGGGCCAAAGTGAAGCAACATAAGGAAGGGCCAAGATATTAAAGTGGTTGTGCAGTGCTATGATATTGATGACCTATCCTCAGGATCGGGAATCTGACACCCCGCTGATCAACTGTTTGAAGAGACCGCGCTGCATGACATCTAGATTGTAGCAGGGGGTGCAGTGCTATGATATTGATGACCTATCCTCAGGATCAGGAGTTTGACACCCCGCCGATCAACTGTTTGAAGAGACCGCGTCACTTGTGAAAACGCTGCATGACATCTAGATTGTAGCAGGGGGTGCAGTGTAATTACAGCTTCTTCTCTCGTTGACTTGAATGGGAGAGGAATCTGTAATAACATTGCTACAGGCTTGCACGAGTTCTGCAGTCTCTTCAAACTGATCAACAGGGGGGGTCTGCTAAGGGTAGGTCATCAATATCATAGAACATAACAACCCCTTTAATTTGCAGAATACATAATGCAAAAAATAGAACTGAGGCAAAATGAAAAAAGAAATTATTCATTTTATTTACATGGTTTATGGACAACACATGTGGATGCAGATATTAAAGGGAGTCTGTCAGCAACGTTGACCATGCCAAACTTCTGCCAGCACTAGGTAAAGACCTGGAGAGAGGAGTATAAACTTATCTTTGTGAAGCTTTTCTTATCAGGAGTAGTGATAATATGAAGTTTTATTCTGCAGGAATGCCCAAGAAGCAGAACTTCACTGCAAAATGCTTTCTGTATTCAGCTTCTTCACGGGCCTTCACCCTCTGCTCTGAGTGACAACCGTAGTGGTCTCCTGCTTGGATCCTATAACTGTCACTCATAGAAGAGCTGTGCAGCAGCTCGATTCAAAAATAACTTCACAATGAAGCTCCATTTTCTGGGTACTTGAGAGAGAAGAATCTTGCAAAATAGAACTTCATATTTTCACTACTCCTGGTGAGAAAAGTTCCTCAAAATGCATGTTTATACTGTTCTTCCCAGCCCCTACCTAGTTCTGTCAGTAGTTTAGCATAGTCAAAACTACTGACAGATTCCCTTTAAACCTCCATTTGTAAATTGCTTTGGAAATAAATGTACATATCACATAAATAGTCGGTAGGTTGATATTGTGAAATAAAGATACAAATAAATAAAAAGTTCTAAAAAAAAAAACACACATACAGAATGTGGCTGCTTTTACTTCAGTCTCCTAGTAAACGGGCTCTGTGCGTAAATTTGTCTTCCTGTAAAATGAACACAAAGTCCGGCATCGCCATCTTCATAGACGAGTCTGCACACAGCAATACGCTCTGCATCAATCAGTCCGTGTCTGCTGTGAAGACTGTAGTCCTCGATGCACGTGAATAATTTATTATAGACATAAGCACCTCCTAAGTGCCTCATTCATAAATGAAAGCTGTTCGTCTGGAACATAAAATAAAGAAAGAAGCCTAAAATGTATAGTAAAAGTACAATTGAGTGATACAGAAGTGCTTGCAAAGCAATTGAATGTGGTTATTAGGAGATGGGTAAAGGGCACAGAGTGTGGGGCTCATCAATGTTGTCTACAACTACAAAGCCCAGCATGTTCTGACAGTGGCACCCAAAGGTGCTTCTGGGCTTCAATGCGAAATCAGTAACAAGTCATCCACCTACTTTGTACCATTTATAACACTGATGTCCTCTTTTGACCCCCTTCCTCCTGGTACTGGAGCTGCTATTTTGGCACCTCTTCTAGTGGTGTCCCACCAAATGGCGTTGAATTTATAAATCTTATGATATTAGAAGGAGCAATGGTTATTCCATGAAATACCCAGTAATGTATCGAATTGAAGTCTTCCTAAATACCATTATATGAAATTTCTCAAAATTTTCCCTCCTAAACGCTAGGGCTACATGAAGAATTTCGGATGTGCCTAAACAATGCATTTCTCTATCAGAAACATGGGTGCAAATGACCTTGTCCCACTTCTAAAATTCTGACCCAGTCAGAAATTTGGGGAATATCACACAGGTAGTCCACAACATTAAAAAGGTTTTCCAATTTTTTTTATTTGCACCCCAGCGTGGAATACCTGTGGAGAAATCCATACTCACCTCTTCCCTGCTATTCCAGTTCTCTAGCTCCATGTCACTCTTCACTGAGCTTCCAGACACCATCTATCAACTTCCATATTGACAGATTCATGTGCGCATCTGCAACCAATGACTGGCCTCAGCAGTGACCTTTTTAGCAAGCGGCACATCACTACTAGGCCATGTGCCCCTTGGAGACAAGTCCACACTGCATGAAGTCATTGGTTCCTGTGGAACACAATCCCGTGTCCATGTGGAGGTGGACCATACAGGGATGGAGGACCTCTGAAGAGAGTCTGGGAGCCAGGGAACCCGAAGGGTGAGGAGCAGGTAAAAAATGGTGCAAATAAAAAAAAACTAGGAAACACAATAAGATTGCACTACAGTTGTGGTCATTGTCCTGAATGGCACACCAAAATATCACCATGTAGCCTAGAACTATTTCTAGTTATTGATCGCATGGTGCACCTCTTACTTTTTCAGTCAGACTCCGAAGTTCACTTTATGCCAAGAGAATTAATCAACCCAAAAAGTTTAGTAACTTTGTAAACGCATTGCATCACATATCTGGTTCTGATGTTAAGTCACAGTCTGTATTACAGAACTGTATTCAGATGTGAGGCTTCAGAGCTGAACTCATCCAGTATTCCTGCTGCTTCAGATTTACATTCTGGGAAGTATAGTCTTTACACCTGGCACAGTATATAATCTTATGTAGGGAGTATTCACTTTCCCAAAGCTGCCAGGAATGTGTCTGAGGACAAGCTTGTTGACTGTTTCCATTGATGTCACAGCGACAGTGCAGAATATAATACAGCAGTAATGCAATATATTTACAAGGTCAATCAACTATTTTGTGATTAAGTCTATAGTATACAATATATGAATTGGAGAAGGATGAGCATGCCCTTTAAATGGAAATAAGGAATTGCCATTATTATTTCTCTATTCATTTTCCAACTTTAAAGAGTAAACCTTTATATGAACTTTTCATATGTTGTCCCTAATAGCCTAATAAAACTATCTCTAATATACTTTATTAATGAATTTTGTATTTTTACTACACTTTTCCCTGCCTAAAGTGCACCATTCGCTGTACGCTTAAAACTCTGTTGTTCTCTGTACACCGCTGACAGCTCAGCAGTGTACGGAGTACATTTTCTCAATGGGGCCGCAGCAGCAATGGGAGTATGGGCAGGAGCGCATATTGCTTCTCCTGCCCGTGCTCCCCGGAGGATTACTAACTCCTGAGATAACACAGGGGTACCACTACCCTGTATCCATGTACTATGCCAGGATTAGCTGAGCGGAGCGGGCAGAAGCAGGAGCCCTTTCCGCTCAGCTAATCCTGCCATAGTACATGGGTACAGAGTACCCATGTGCTATGCCAGGAGTTAGTAAACCTCCAGGGGGCACAGGCAGGAGCAGCAATGCGCGCTCCTGCCCGTACTCCCTGCGCTGCTGCTGCCCATTCATAAAATGTGTACTCTGTACACTGCTGACAGCTCACGAGTTTTAAGCGCACAGGGAAAAGTGCGCTTTAGGAAGGGAAAAGTCTCATAAAAATAGAAAATGTATTAATAACGTACATTACAAATAGTTTTATTAGGGCATTAGGGACGTCATATGAAAAGTTAATATAAAGGTTTAGTTACTCTTTAAGTAAATAGTTGAATTTTCCTAGCTATTACATTTTACCTTTTTGTATGTGCAAAAATATCAATGATTTTATGATGAAAACAGATAAAACTCTCTAATATTCTTTGGGGGGATTTATAAAAACATGGGAGCAAGAAAAAAATTGATCAGTTGCTCATAAAAAATCTAACATTACTGCTTTCTGAAATTTGACTAGTTGCCATCCAAACTTCCCCCCTTGTCCTAGATTTTATAAAGTTCCCCTTCATGTCTCCTGATTTCAAGATCTCTCCTTGTTGTCAGAGAATGAAGCACTCTTGTCTTCAAGCTCATGGTATAAATGTGCCCTGATCATGTCTATGGTATGTAATTAGAAAACAAAAATGCTGGGGAGAATTTATTATGAGATTTATCATGAGATACATTTTTGAAGGTTTTTGAGCGTGGATTGGCATTGTTTGCCCCAAATATATCAAATCATGCACTTTGCTTGCTATCCTTAAACCTAACAATTTGTCTAGTGATGTTACTCCAGTTTTTCCATCCTTCCCCTTCCCCTGGAGGGAGATTGTACCTCCTTTAGGCAACTTTTTTTTTTTTGCAAAAGAATGTGTTGAAGTTGATAAATCTGGAGTGAAACAAATTAAACCAGCTAAGGCCGGAACCGCATCACCGTTTATTTTTCAGTTTTTCTGATCTGTCAGAAGAACAGAAGAATAAAGGAAAAAAAAGGATCCTGTATTTTAAGCATGTATTATGCACATTTTGCGCCTCTTTTAGCCATTATTTTAGATGGAAAAAAAGTCCTACATGAAGTATTTTTTTTTCCATTTAAAAGAACAGATCTCAGACGGAAATGGCTAAAATGGATGCAAAATGTGCATAACTGAGCATCTCATTTATCATTTTGGGGTAGAAAATGTTCCAAATCTACGCCAGCAAGAAAGCTGGCGTAGATTTAGACCAGCGGTGGATGCGCTGAAGTTATGTAGAGGCGAGTGCCTCTACATAACTTTGGCAGATCCCCCGCCAGCGCAGGGTTATTAAGACTGGCGTCTAAAATGCCAGTCTTAATAAATGCACATTTGGCCAAATGTCTAGGCCATGGAACATGTCTTGGCCATGGAACGTGCTTTTATACCAGGTCAGGTAATGGTGCTCTCTATAGGGGGCTTTGCAATTTAAAAGGTCTATTTTTAATAGCCGTTTTTCAGAAAGACATCTGTGAAAAACACCCATTAAAAATGGATCGTTTTCCAGTTTTTAACGGCCGCTTTTTTAAATGTCATGTGAATGTAGCCTTATCCAATTCCACTGTGACCAAGGCAGTTGAATGAGATAGAACAGCCATGTAGTCATCCTGTTTTAGGGTATGACCACACAGAGCACATTTAACTAATGAATTCCGCACTATATAGCCGGGCTGAATTGTTAATAGCCATGTGGCACCTTTAGTTCCACGCAGCCATTAAAAATGACGACCGGCTATACAGTGCAATCTTCATTAGGCAAATAAAAGGGAACTAAAGCCTAATTGCTTGCGCTGTTCTCAACTGCAGCTGACCCTGCCTAAAACAACTCATGACCGCTCCTTATGGTCCTAACCTTATACTGTCAGTATCTTCTTCCATTTATAGGATTTATCACCCCAACTACAACATGTATGACAGTTCTGGACTTCATCTTAAGAAATTTAAAGTGCCCAAGCACCATGGGAAATATAGCAATTCTAGATGGAGAACATAGATCAGCTACGCCAAATTCTTATTTTTTTTTTAAATGGCTGATTTGACTCAATCAGTTGGCCAAGTTTGTACTTGACAGGCAAATCATAAATTGCTATGGCACCAATATATAAGTAATTAATCTATTGTCAGTAAGATAGATTCAATAATACAAAAAACCTATCCTTAGAATAATGCGGAATTAGTCAAGGTCTGACCATGGGGCCACTTGGCAGCAGATTTTCTAGGCCTAATGTGGTTGTATCTGGTACTAGAGCTCACCCTCATTCTGTTGACTATAGGAGTCTCAGGGTTTGGACCCCACCAGCCACACATTAGAGGCAATTTTTTAGGGTAAGACATCAACGCGGAATCCATTATAATAAGAAAATATTACATCTGACATCAGAGAACATTAAATTGTGTCTAAGCCCAACGTTGGCAGTGAGGGCAAAACATTAAGCAATTTTTGGGGACATATATGATCCTTGATGTTATTGTATAAAACTCAAAGAAACGTAGTGTCATAAAATCTAGATCCGAGATAGAGGGTGGAGGCTTTCCGTGACTCAGTAGAGACAGTGAAGTTTGGTGTTGACGTTGCTTCGACAAGTCTTGTCTTGTGGTTGTGTCTGCATTTCTGTAAAAAGTCCTCATTTCAACCAGTCTTTTCACCTCATAAAAACCTATTTTGTCCTTCCGCTCATTCGCAGGCAGAGGCCACAGAAGTGACACTGGTAATTTTTGTAGAGTCATCTGACCAAGGCTGAAGGTTCTGCAGGGCGAAGAGAGAAGAGTTGTGGATGCAGATTGGATCTGGCTGGAGCGGCTGGTTTATAGACTTCTGAAAGGCCTCTTGCTGAAGTTGCATTAATATCCTGTTGGCTTGTTGTCTTTCTGCTTCCCTTTCTTCAGCTGTCTGTCTTCTGTAGGTGGAACAACAATAATGTCATTCTCCTTGCAAGCATGTCAAGTAAAAAAGCTTTGCTGTTATTCTTCTTTTATATTCTAATAAACTTAAATGTCATTGGCATGAATACTGCTCATTGGAATAGCCTGTTTGAACAACATCAAATACATTTTTGCCTTATAAACTTGTCTTGTAAAGGAGGATCCTGTGAACCAGGAGACAGGTTGGGGCTCAATACCATCATAAATGAGTCCTCTCCCCAGGGTCTGCAAAATGCACATGCACAGAGGATGGGAAGTATGCCCTGTGTGCTAGGTGCCAGGAGGAACCAGTTAGGTGCCAGGGGAAAAGCATAACTTCTCTTCTCTAGAAGGTTACATCACCAATTTCTAAGTTCTAGCCATAACCAGTACAGCATTTACGAACATGGAGGAAGATGTATCATGAGGAAAGGACAACGGGAAGGGATACTTCCATGATTTTTTTTTATCACATATTAACAACCTTTATGTAAATATTCTACAAAATGTGTAAAATACAAAAACGAGTGAATGGTTTTCTGGATTTATTTTTTCTTGTCCTTTAACTTCCTCTTCGGTTGGACTTTTAGCACAGCAAACACTCTTGTTTAACCTTTCAGCTAGACCAGGCATGCTCAACCTGTGGTCCTCCAGCTGTTGTAAAACTACAACTCCCACAATGCCCTGCTGTAGACTGATAGCTGTAGGCTGTTCAGGCATGCTGGGAGTTGTAGTTTTGCAACAGCTGGAGAGCCGCAGGTTGAGCCTGCCTGAGCTAGAACATCACTACGATCAGGGAGAACCCCCTGTAGGGATTCAAGGCCCTTGTGCAATTGAGCAGATGATTCTCAGGAAGAAAGAGTTCCTTCCCAACGATCGCCCTCTCATCAGTGGAGGGGACCACCACATTTACTTGTAGCAAGTATGGGGAGAAACTGTCACTAATGCCTTGTCCCCATACAGAATCTTTGTTAGCCAGTTGCAAAGCGTGTTTAGACAGGACGATCTGCTGCTGGCAAACAGAGATTTAGGTGATCAGCAGCACCTTCACACAATCAGATTACCGCTAATGAGCGTTCCTACAAATGCTTTTTAGCGAGGATCTGTCTAATGCTCGGGCAAAGTTTAGGGGGCTTTAGCTACATCATCACCAGGGGCGTAGCTAATGGCTCATGGGCCCTGGTGCAAGAGTTCAGCTTGGGGCCCCCCTTCCCTCAGTACTTTGTGGCCAGGGGCAGGAAGCACAAGGCCTTCGTTCTGCCCGAGGCAAAAATTGAAACGGCACCCCTTTGAGCCAGAGGTGTAACTTGACCAGTATGCACTTTCTATAATACTGGTGTCTTCTTATGCACCACAAGGGTCTTTGGGCCCCATCAGGCTCCTGGGCCCGGTAGCGACTGCTACCTCTGCACCCCCTATAGCTACGCCCCTGCACGGTACACTCATCAGTGCAATGCTCATCTTTATCTAGGCCTATAAGGGGAATACTAGAGGAATGCCTTGCAGATAACATTTACCCCTCACAGCAACAGTAAACGGATAATGTATTACTTATCTATATAGGAGATTTGTGTTGATTGCTATAGAATATTTTGTATTGAACTTTCAACGGTACAGTGAAATTCTACATTAAAAAAACGTAAAACTTCTCAAAAAATTGTTTATTATGATTTTTTTTTTTAAATAACCCTTTCTGATAGGAGTATCCCTTTAAAGTCAGTTTTCCAGAAGTCTGTGTCTTTAAAGGCCTTCTCCTACCATATATACAGATGACCTATTCTCAGGATAAATCATCAATATCAGATTGGTATGGGTCCGACACCCAGCACTCCCGCTGATCAGCTGTTTGAAGAAGAGGCGGCGCTCCATGCAAGTGCTGCTTCCTGTTAATTACACTTCGCGTCGTCTCCTGTAGAGCGCCGGTGTAGTGTAATTACAAGTCCTTGTCATTACACTGGACTTCCAAGCCGATGGGCAGTGTAATGAAGAGGAAGTAGCACTCATATGGATCATTGCCTCCTCTTCAAACAGCTGATGGTGGGGGTGCGGGGTTTCGGCCCCCTGCCGATCTGATATTGATGACCTATTCTGACGATAGATCATCAATATATATGGCAGGACAACCATTTTAAGTCTAAAACTTCTGTCTCGAGAAGTTACTCCACTTTCTATGCCAACTCTTGGCGTAAGATTGTGGCAACTTTTTTTTAAAGTCGCAGTTGATAAATCAGTTGGACAGGCTAACCCTGCCCATTTTCCCACACACTTTTAAAAACTGGACTGAGTGGTATAAATCTAAAATAAGCCCAAAGAGGAGCAATGCAAAGCCCTATTTTGCAACATTTTGAAGCCCAGCAGGACTTGACAATCCCCCCCCCCCCCCATTTTTTCTATAGGGGCATCATGTATACTGATGTCCAAACATCAAGTTTTTAAATGCAATACTTAAACTGATAACCTCAGCAGGAAATAATCACAACAAACAGATCATTCGCACAAGACCTTGTTCATACAATCTTTCATGTTTCCAATATTTAAATCAATTAGATTTGACAGATGAATTATGAATCCGTTTCAGGCACATTTTCGGGGATTAGTACAAGATGTCTTTTTATAATTGATCAATTTATATCCTACATTTGGCAGCCTCTAAAGAGTACATTAGCTGTAGAACATATTGTTATAGTTTATGTAAAGAAAAATCTTCATGAATTTTGAGTAACTTTCTGGATCCATTGCAATGCTTAGATTGTACTGATCCCGAGTTACAGTCTGTATTATAGCCCATAGGCGCATTTACAATGCTGCTGACTCCAGAGCTAAACTCTCCCAGCAGTCCCTGCCACTTCGTTTTAGACGCTGGTCCTAATACCCCTTTAGCTGGCGGTCAATGTGCCAAATTAATGTATTACAATAGCCAATGGCGATATTAATTCTGTTGGTAGCTTGTTGTCTTTCTAAAACATAACTTTTATCTCTTAACTCTTGACAGGCATATCATAGATATTTGTCTGAGTATAGGATCTATATGAATAATATAAGACAATTTCTAAAAATTCAAATACAAAAAAAATAGAGACAGTGCAAAGTAAAACACATGTACTGTCTATACACAGAATAAATAAATCACTATATCTATCAACAAAAGGAAAATAAGGAAAAAAAAGGGAAACAACAACACTGATGTGCTTTCAATTTTTGTCAATGAAGGGCTTTTGGGAAGAAAGAAAACATTTTTATTTTGTTCTTTTTAGACATAAAAATAAAAGTTATGTTATAGAAAGACAACAAGCCACAAACAGAATTAATATAGCCATTGGCTATTGTAATATGACAAAAAATGGGTCTTTGTTTCTATAAAATTTACGTATAGGTGCCGGCCGCTACATAACTTTGGCATATCCACCGTTTGCCAAGAAGCTCCCTTCTTGCGTAGATTTAGACCATTTTCTACGCCTAAAACAGGTGCAGAAAATGATGAATGAGATGGGCCTACTGCCCCGTCCCCTTCCCCGCCCATGCCGTGCCCACTTTTTTAGACCTGCAAATAAAGACAGCACTACCTGCTGAGGTGTCTCAGTAAGTCCATTCGGTGGCGGTGCCTGTGGTGTCGGATCCTGGCCTCTTAGGATCCCCAAGATGCAGGAGTAGAAGGAAAAACCGTGGCACTCCAACTTCTCAAGACAATTCTGTGTTTATTTCTCACCCAGCGTGCCACGTTTCGACTCCAATGAGTCTTTATCAAGCTCCTTGCTGGGTGAGAAATAAACACAGAAGTTGAAGTGCCACTGTTTTTCCTTCTACTCCCACTTTTTAAAGACCTGGCGTGAGCGGGGAAAAGTGTCATATATATGTTTGTCAATGACCCCCTAAATTTCTCAGAGTGCAAGTAACCAAACCAAGTTCTCTGCAAGCATTGAATCACCAAGAATACAGGGGGAATTCAGCTATGAAGCAGCAGAATTGTGAATGCAGCTCTGGGCTATACTACAGGCTGCAATTCAGGGTCAGTACAAGATAAGCAATGGATTTGCACTGAGAATAGGACAATTAAGCAAGGGGAGAATTGGATTCCATGTAGCTTCCGAGTCAGATTGTCAGCAGACACAGAGGCTTGTGATCAGCCATATCTGTTACATTCATTCTACTATGAACTACAACCTGTATCCTGCTGACAGCCTTGCTGCTCATTCATTTGTAGTTTTTGGGTGAATTTACATGCTGAGAAATTGCTTCAGATTTAGTGCACAAAAAATTTGCAGCAATTCTCAATACAATACATGAGGATGGCGTTTTTTGAACACCCTATCTATATGTAAGGAACAAAAAAATCTTCACAGAATTGGGAGTATGATGCAGATTTTCTAATGTCATGGATTTGTGTTACAATTTCATTGCGGATCTCACCCTATTGTAACACATGAATGGAAATCCAAATCGTAATCCAAGTCAAAACCCCCATGAAATATGTTTGGATTTTATCTCCAATTCATTGTGGATTTTACAGCAAACCCACAATGGAAAAAGCCTTCAGCTCGAGGGTGATTTCAAGTTATTAGGGTTGAACGAACCGAGCTTCTGATCATAGATCCGATGTTGATTTGGCGGGTACCTCGGTACTGAAGCCGACTTTGGATTCCTATTTTAAAATGTTTTTAAATCCACAGATAGGAATACCAAAGTCAGTTACTGAAGTCTCACGCAACTTTGCATGAGATGAAGCTTTCCTACACGGAGCAAATACATTGTAAATGCTGTACCGAAACAGCATTACAAAAAGAACGTTTTTTAGCAAATCGACTTTAGATCTGTGATCAGAAGCTCACCGATTCACCCAACCCTAGTTGTTATGTTTTTTGATCTGTTTTTTAACAGTGTTTTTCCTGGTTAATATGAACTTTTTTCATTGCCATTTTAAAGGGTTGTCTCACTTCACCAAATTGCATTTATCATGTAGAGAAAGTTAATACAAGGCACTTACTACTGTATTGTGATTGTCCATCCTTTGCTGACTTAATTTGATAACCCTTTAGCACAGATACGGGAACCGCAAGCTCCCTCATTACCGGCCACCAAAGAGGATGTCACTAATTCCAATAGTATGCAAGTACAATCACCTCTGCTGATTAGCAGTGTATACTGTGATGGAAAAATGAATCGAGCTGGAAAAGGAGGCAATATGGACAATCACAATACATTAGTAAGTGCCTAATTTTCTCTACATGATAAATGACATTTGCTGAAATGAAACAACCCCTTTAAGACGCTTTCTTATTGTTCATTGCTCACTTGGTGTTTTTTCATACGGTAAATCATGCAGCATGCTCTGGGTGTGACGTTTCTTCAGATATTTTCCCATAGACTTCTCTATAGGAAAAAAAAGGGTCTAGAAAAATGTGTGTGACTAAAAAACACTGTCCCCCGAAAAAACACACAGAAAAAATCCATAACTTCTAAGCATATTTTTACAAGCCACAAAAAGGCCAATAAAACATAGCATGTAAGCAGCGTTAACTTGAAAAACTCAATTGACCTCATCATGTATGAATTCCCAAATACTCCATTAAGTTAATTAAACCACCATTAATCCTCCCAGTACTATCTTACATGACATCTAGAACATCAGTGGTACAGCATATTCTGCCTATAATTTTATAATCATCTCCAGGAATCCTTATTTCAGGGTGGAGTTAATTGCAGGGATATTTGTCATCATGATCATTAACCAGCAATAACCCTATGGGAATGAATTATTAAAGGCAAACATTTATATCGCTTCAGGAACCTGTGATCAATTCGCAAGCTCAGTCATCATAAAAGGTTGTATATATTTTAGGAAGGCCTCATGCAGACCTTCCAGTCTTCCAGTTCAACCGAGCCGTAACTTAACACATATAGAGGTTTATGAGGATCTACTATACCTCCACATGTTGCAGAGACTCTGGGTGCTTTATACTGGTTTAATGAGTGCACCATATCAATCAGTGGTGTATCTTGGTTTTGTGCTGCCATAGGCGAGACTAAACTCGGGCACCCCCCTAATATAAATTTGACCCACCCCTTCCTGTCACGGCCAAACCCCTTCCTCTGTAAACGCCACCCCTTCCTCTTTAGGCTCCACCCTTTCCTGTTTTGCATAACAATATTAAGAAATTTATCGTGATAACGATATATATCGCGATAAATACCCGTTTAAAAGAAAAAAACCACAAGGAGGCGTTATACTGTATGGGGGCAGCCTCAAGGAGACGTTATACTGTATGGGGGCAGCCTCAAGGAGACGTTATACTGTATGGGAACAGCCACAAGGAGACGTTATACTGTATGGGAACAGCCACAAGGAGACGTTATACTGTATGAGGGCAGCCTCAAGGAGACGGTATACTGTATGGGGCAGCCTCAACTAGACGGTATACTGTATGGGGGCAGCCTCAACGAGACGATATACTGTATGGGGGGTGGGGGCAGCCACAAGGAGACATTATACATACTGTATGGGGGCAGACATAAGGAGACGTTATACTGTATGGGGGGAGGGGGCCGGGCCAGCCTCAAGGAGACACTAAACTGTATGGGGGCTGCCACATGCAAATAGTGCACTCTGCACTGAGTCATAAATAAAGGTGGTATGTGTGTCAGACTGTCTATGGTAGCCCTGGCCTCTCCTTGAGGCTGCCCCATACAGTCTGTATGGGGCAGCCTCCAGGAGAGGCCAGGGCCACCATAGACAGTCTGACATACCACCTTTATTTATGACACAGTGCAGAGTGCACTATGTTCTTGTGGCAGCCCCAATACAGTTTAGTGTCTCCTTGTGACTGCCCCCATAAATAAAGGTGGTATGTCAGACTGTCTATGGTGGCCCTGGCCTCTCCTTGAGGCTGCCCCATACAGTCTGTATGGGGCAGCCTCAAGGAGAGGCCCGGGGCACCATAGACAGTCTGACATACCACCTTTATTTAGGAGTCTCACTCTCGCAGTGCACTATTTGCTTTTTAACTCTCGTCTTACTCACTCCTGTTCCTCTGCCTGGACTGGACCTGGACATTCCTCGCAGGGCAGGCCAGGAGTCAGGCGAAGTGGCCAACTCTGTTCTTTGACTGTTTGTGTGAGGAGGGAGGTATGAAGACTTTTCGCGTGGCTGCCGCTTGTGTTGTAAGTATTCCGTCCCACTGCGCATGCGCGAAAAAGAAGGCTCGGCGCAGTAGTTGAAAATTCCGGAACACGGACGGGAGGAAGTCAGGAGGACTCGGGAGGAGGGTCCCTGCTTGACTATGCGGCGCCGGCGATGCCGCTCGCATAGTGAAGGATCGGCAAGCAGCGGACAAAGGGGAAAAAAAGTTTGGAACATTTTACTATCACTAGGCAAACAAGGCATTTTGCCGCCCCATTGGCAAGTGCCGCCCTAGGCAAATGCCTTGTTTGCCTCGTGATAGATACGCCTCTGATATCAATGAGGCTTTAGTCCTAGGTAGAGATTACCTAAATTCATTTTTGGTCCGAATTGGCAAACATATTTGATCTGGGGACAAACCGATTCTACCAGAATCTAAAGTGCTTTAAATGCCTGGAAAATTTATTTTTCCCCCTATCTCACTCTTTCTCTCTCACTCTCACTCTCTTCCTCTCTCTCTCTTCCTCTCTCTCTTTCCCTCTATCACTTTAGTCTTTCTCTCTCTTACTCTCATTCTCTCTCACTCTGTCTCCTTCTCTCTCTTCCTCTCTCTCTTCCTCTCTCTCTTTCCCTCTATCACTCTAGTCTTTCTCTCTCTTACTCTCATTCTCTCTCACTCTGTCTCTCTCCCTCTCTCACTCTCTCACTCTTGCTCTCTCCCCCTTCTCACTTTTTCTCTCTCTCCTACTCTCACTCTCTCTCTCTCACTCTGTCCCTCTCACTCTCTTACTCTGGAAAAATTCCCCCAAACTGAATCTCAAGAAATTCTGATTCTAACAAAACAGATTAAAAAAAAAATTGGGTAAAATTTTGATTCCACAGAATTGATCCACTCATCTCTAGTCCTAGGTAAAATGCCCCTGTTCCACACCCATTTACTCCATGTCTTCAATTTTCATGAAGTCCTGCTTATAACTTATTATTCCCGGAACCTATTATTTCCTGGAAAAAGTAGGTACATACAGTAACTAGTACATCAATATCCCCTAGAGCCATAGAAATTATGTTACCTAAGATGGAACCACATAGGTGAAAGTGTAAGATAGCGTCACCCCGCCCAATATTCCCTATAGAATGTATCTACAAAGCTCTAATGTTTTCCTGTCATTCCAACACTGCAGAAGACCTCAGTACTGCTTACCAATGGACTGTTACAGATATGGCTATGTAGACATTTATGTTAGAGGCTAGGTTCAGGGGTGGACTGGGAACTTAACATTGTCCTGAAAAAAGTGTTCCCATCTCCCATTTTGTAGACAGGTCCAAACTGACAGAAGAAGAGGCAACAAACGTAGATGAGGCCATCACAAGTAGACAAGGTCAGCAATACCATAGTGCAGCACAAAAAACCTCCCCAGAAGCTGTGCTTCTGTGGTGGCCATCAATGGCTGCCATGTACTGTCCTCCTCCTCCAGTTGTCTCTAATTAAGATATGGAGCAGGAGGCTTAGGAGGTGAGATGCAGACCACAGAGCCAAGCGAGTACTACCTTTAGCTCTATGGACTTCCACTAGTAATGACCCCTATAGTGCCCCGGTAGTATGCTTCCCAAATGGCTACAGTATGTATCAGAGAATAAAAAAACTGAGTACAGGGCGCTGCTAGTCCATCAAAGAGTGTTCAGATTTATTTAAAAATTAAATAAAAGAACATTAAAAGGATGTGTGGCGTGTTTTGCCAATGGACTGTTGGCTTCCTCAGGCACAATTTTGGAATACCCCTTTAAAGCCCGAGACTCCTATATCCCTGTGCCAATTGCACACTACGTCATATAGTGGCCTATGAGCCAGCAGGCCAGGAAGCCATGGTCTCCTATGTGCCACCGCAGTATTCAACTATATCACTGTCCTGAGGACAACCATACAGTTGAATTCAGGAGGGCACATGTGGCTGCCAGATACAAAAATACATGATGCTCCCAACAATAATTAATTCTGAGAGCATCCGATAGTTTGTGAACCTGGCCAATGGCAATGAGGAGGGCTTATGCTGCCCCAAGAGGTCATCAGTTCACGGGGAAAATTTCCCTGTAGATTCTATAGCCAGCCTGTCTCTGCTAACATTTGATGAGAGAAAAAAAAAAAATCGTGCATGCAACAGAACGATGAACACCCCACTGAAACCATGACCTCCAAGTCAATAGGGTCTGTCTGGCAATGTTGATATCTGTAGTGCCGCAGTGTCATGGCTTCTGTCATAAATGGTAGCGACGATGCATATATAAACAGAGTCTAACCTTCTATTTTAATGCAACAAAAAAGATAAAAATCTCAGACTAACACAAAAAGAAATACAATTATCTACCATTATGACAGATAGGATTGCTAGTTAAAAACTGATGAGAAAATGGTCATTCTCAATGGGGACATTTATCAAGACTGTGTAAAAGAAAACTGGCTTAGTTGCCCATAGCAACAAATCAGATTCTACCTTTCATTTTGTCACAGCTCCTTTGGTAAATGAATGGTGGGATCCGATTGGCTGCTATGGGCAACTAAGCCAGTTTTCCTTTACACCAGTTTTGATAAATTTCCCCCAATGTGTTTTCAAAGTGGAATTTCCATATGTCTTCATAACGTGCAGCATGCTCTTCCTCAGGTAGAATTAAAGTGGTTTTCCCCTCTCCATAGAATATGGGATGACTATTAGATCAGTGGGGGCCCTACTGTTGGGAACTACAACAAATTATGAACATGAGTGCCCCCATTTGTCTGTCCTCCCTGCGGGGCTCCAGAAGTATGCTTTGACAGCCTGGGGCAGTGGTGGCAAACCTATGGCTTGGGTGCCAGAGCAGCACTCAGAGCCCTCTCTGTGGGTACGCAGCTCTGTGTACGCCGTGCGTAGGGTTGCCACCTATGCACTATTACTGATGAGCGCTTCCATTGTGGAGCACTCATTAGAACAGCCTTTGCTCCCCTCTTCCGCTTGTGTTAAAATAATAAATAAAACTTACCTCATCCATTTGATCTCGCCGCGGGGAACACCCGCTGCTCACTGGATGGACAGGACCTGCGCTCCAGCGTGATAACATTTCTCAGCATTGACTGGAGCAGCAGGACCTGCGAAACGTCATCATGCTGGAGCACAGGTCCTGTCCTGCGCATCCAGTCAGCAGTGAGTGTTCACCGTGGTGCGATCAAGTGGAGGAGGTGAGTTTTAATTTATTTTTTCGCACAAGAAGAGTGGGGAAGGGGGTTATTATTAATACTGCGGCCTCTCTCTAATGGGGGCCTTATTCTTACTGGGAGCCACTAATGGATGAATTATAATACTAGGAGGGCACTTATGGGTGCATTAATTTTACTGGTGCCATTAATGGTGGCCTTATTAACACTGGGGGCCACTAATGGGGTCTTATTAATACTGAGCGCCACTAATAGGGGCCTTATTAATACTGGGGGCCACTAATGGGGGCCTTATTAATACTGGGGGCCACTACTGGGGCATTATTAATATTGGGGGCCACTAATAGAGCATTAGTAATACTAGGGGACACCTATGAGGGCCTTATTTGGGGGAATTACTGAGTGCGTGAGGCTGATGATTGGCTGCAGTGGTCACATGGGGTATTCAGCACTGGAAGCGTGGAGAGATGAAGCAGGTTAAAATACATTATTTTATTATTTTTTCACAGTTGCGGCCTTTGGGGGACATGTTTTTAATAAGTCGGACATCCACTTAAAAAAAAACCCTGGTCAAATAGTAATAGATTTAGAATATTCCCAACCAATCTTCTTACAATGGCCACAGCCATTAGTAATCAAAACTGATCTTTTGGGTTAATTATTGATCAAAATTGAGTTCCATTGAAAATAATACATTAGATGTCACTTTTCATCCAACTTTTTAGTTAAAAACTATGGAAACTGATAAAAAGGATTAAAAGGAGAGGTGAATGTTCTTATACATGATTTTCCCTAGTGATTGAGTTAAAACAGAAAAAAATCATGACTCATGACAGAACATTAATTCATTTAAATGGGTCCGCAAATCCGGAGATGTAGTGCGGAATGGAACGGAACCACGGAACCCTATGGAAGCACTACGAAGTGCTTCCGTGGGTTCCGTTCCATGCCTCCGCACCGCATTAAGATAGAACTTGCTCTATCTTTTTGTGGAACGGACGGATCGCGGACCCCATTCAAGTGATTGGGGTCACGATCTGCATGCGGCAGCCCCCGCACGGCCGGTGCCCGTGCATTGTGGACAGCAATTTGCGGTCCACAGCACGGACACGGAGGAGCAACTGTCATGTGAACAAGCCCTTACTGATCAAAACACTGACGTGTGAATGAGGCATAAAGGAGCAGGAATGAAGTACCTCATCTGATCTATATGTGATCGAGCCCTAAAGTTGTTCAATGAGTTTAGATTGGTTTTTGTATGAGTGAAAAAAAAAAGAAAAAGATTCAGCAAAAAAATGCTTGTGTGAATGTGCCCTTAAAAGGGTTTTGGGCTTCACGATATTGATGGCCTTTACTAAGGAGAGGTCATCAGTATCAGATCGATGGGGATCTAGCACTCTCAGAAACCTTGATAATCAGTTGAAATAAATTGGCCTTGGTGCCCCTATCATCTCCTCATTGTTGACCACCATAGCATCTAATAATGCCTTTTTCACATACGTATGCGTTCGGCAGATCTGGCAGGCTGTTCCTGCTGGGAATAACCTGCCGGATCCATGATTGCACTGCCAGTATTCCGTCTGGCCTCATTAACTGTAATGGGAACCGGTGGGGATCCAGCCTGAACCAGCAAATATGCTGAGATTCGACCTGATAAAAACTGCTGCCCGCCCCAACGTGTTTACCGGGTTGCTGCTGGATTTCTGCCAGTCCCCATTATAGTGAATGGGTGTCAGGTAGCATCCGGCAGTGCCGTATCCAGATATCTACGGCAGGCTGCTCCCTCCTGGAACAGCCGGCCGGAGATGTTAAACGCTGGTGTGAAACTAGCCTTAGTAGCAGAGGTACAGGACAATTACAGATTTGACATGTTCAAGTGAGCAAGAGCACCAGAGGCCTTCATGCTCTACAGAGGTGTTGAGATTCAGATCCCCACCTATTTATTATTGATATCTGATATCTTCAGGATAGGTCATTAATATTGTGTAGCCATAATACCCCTAACATACTTCAGGTCACATAAGAGTCATACAGATTATTATTACAATTCCAAAGTTTTAAATCACATATTAAAATAATAGCTTAGTGCAAAACTGTACATGTATATTATCATTATGCATCAATGTAAAGTAACACGTAAGGACTGAGTTCACATGCAGACTTCTACTCTAGTATAACACTAAATATCTGTAGGAAATTATTTCTTATATGTACAATGGCTACACCGGTCTAAAAATCCATCTATAGCTCATGGGGTCAGCAATTGTTAAAAATGACTGTGACAAACTCCCCTCATTTGAGGTTGCCACGAGTACTTGGAGAGGACTACTTGCCAGCCTCTTACCATGTGATTACAGTCCCATGTTGAATGCACCTGTTTTGTGCAATGGCTGCATAGTTATGTGGGTTCATGTATTTTGCTGTCTTTTGCTACCATGTGGCTAATGGAGTCTGGCCTCTGTCCCTGGGAGATAAGTGGATCACTTCTTAATTGTCTCCAGGACAAAAGACGGTGTAGAACCGGTTTTGGACAGAAAAGCCATGAGTACAGCCAGGCCAAAGAGACTTTTACTAACTTTTAACCCCTGGTCTAATTCGTGATGTTAAATGTCTATGTGTATTGTAAAGGATGGGACATTGTATACGTTGAGTAGTGAGGTCTGTTCCATTGTCTCTCTGTGTGTATTGGCGATTGCCCTTTGTCCTGAGAGATAATTGAATTACAACTCGGTTCTCTCCAGGACAGAGGACATTGTGTATTTTCCTGCCTATGATGATTATGTTAACCATGGTGTACCATGATTATATCACAAGCAGAGGGGAGGATGTTATGTGGGTTGTAACCTTTGTATTATTGGTTAATGTATATTTGTTGTGGGTGTCTCCCTTGCATGGGAGCAGGGCATAAAAGAAAGTGTAGTTCTGAATACCTGTGATGCTTCCAGTAAAGTCTTGTTCCAGTATTAAGCTTGGGCTCATATGTGGAATTATTCAGTAATACTAGCGATACTAGCGAATTATTGCTCCGTGGATTTTTTGGTTGTGCTATTTCATGGGAAGAAGGGAAGACTAGACGGTGACACGGATGATACCGTCACAATGACTATGTGTACATGTGATTAACACAGTGATTAACTCTACAGTTAGTTACAAATGATCAGATAGCATGTGCTAAAGGCGCCTTTATACATTGCTCTAAAGATGATCATGATGGAAGATTTCTATCACAATGATTGATCTCCAGTTGAAATTTGAAGGATCTTTTTAGCCATCTAGATGCCATCATCTGGAAATAAGTCCGTGTTTAAAATTTTCATCTGATCATGAATCCCGAATGACGTTTCCTAAAAGAACTTTCCAAGAGCATTCCCGAAAAGATCTTTGTCTTCTTGTGCCATAGAACATGTAGGGCCAGTTTGAATGACTGTAATGGCCAATAAGAGTATGACTGTGCTGACGTAACGGTCATTCACCAGCATTGAGAAGAGATCAATAGAGAGTAACCCTCAGTTATCATATGAACATCAGACGAAATTTTTCCAATGATCCATTTGTTTAAAGTATTTTATATTGAATAAGGTGTGACATTTTTGTTTTAGGGTACGGCCACACGGTCAAGTTTCCTGATGCAGTTTTGGAAGCCAAAACCAGGAGTGAATTCTGAAAAGAGGAGAAGTCATATAATCTGTTCTTTATACTTTCTCTACTTTTAAGATCCACTCCTGATGTTGGCTTCCAAAACTGCATCAAGAAACCAGACCATGTGACCGTACCCTTAGGCCCCTTAGGGCAGCCGCTGCGGATCGCAGACCCAATCACTTTAATGGGTCCGCGATCCGTCCGTTCCGCAAAAATATAGGACATGTTCTATCCTTTTTTGCGGAATTGAAGTACGGGATGAAACTCCACGGAAGCACTCCATAGTACTTCTGTAGGGTTCCGCTACGTGCCTCCGTTCCGCACCATTCCACATCTCCGGATTTGCTGACCCATTCAAGTGAATTGGTCCGCATCCGTGATGTGGAATGCCCACGGAACGGCACCCGTGGATTGGGGATCCGCAAATGGGGTTGGCAATGCGGCCACGGAGCGCACACGTTCGTGTGAAAGAGGCCTTAGTCTTCTGGCTTCCATATTTCTTTCTGCAGTGCTGTGCAGATGCACTAATTTTGTGATTCTTTTTTTTTTATTATTGCATTTCAGATATAAATAAAGGGAAACTATATTTATAACCACACCACTTGGCTGATATGGATCACAAAGTGACGCATGTGTCCAAACAGTAATTATTTTTTAACAAAAATTTAGTTAACAAAGCTGAATATTTAGCTTAAAACAACTGTTAAATCTGGTTCCCCTAAGTCTATGCAGCACTGGAAGCAGAGCACTAACTGCAACAATGATAATGAGCTGGGTATATAAGAGTTCAGAATTGTGGATATCGGGATCAAGTAAGTTTAAGGAGTTCTGAGAACCATCTCTAGAATATTAAACATCTGGTGGGTAGGTAGATGATAATCATATAAATCACTGGACAGTTTAGTGTAATAAAATAAAAACACTGGCTAGTCTAGTGCAATAATATATATCCATGCATAGTCTAGTACAGTGATGGTGAACCTTTTAGAGACCGAGTGCCCAAACTGCAACCCAAAACCCACTTATTTATAGCAAAGTGCCAACACAGCAATTTACCCTGAATACTACAGTCCAATAGAGTATATCCTCCATGTACTTTATCATGTAGCTAAAATAACCTGCCTACATTCAGTGCGCTGCCTGTGCTGTTCATAGTGCGCCCTGCGCTGATGAATGGCAGGAAAAGTCTAAGGCATATTGGTACACCATAGACTTTTTCCAGGGTGTAGGTGCCCTCTGAGTGCCACCTCTGCCATCCGTGCCATAGGTTAGCCACCACTGGTCTAGTACAATAATATACATCTCTGGATAGTCTAGTATAATTATATACAACACTGGATAATAATATAAAGTACTGAATAGTCTGGTATAATATGCAGCACTAGACAAACTAGCATACTAATATACATCACTGGATTGTCTAGTATGATAATACACAGCCCTGAATAGTCTAGTATAATAAGACACTGCACTGGATAGTCTAGTATAATAATATACAGCACTGGGTAGTCTAGTATAATAATATACAACATTGCATAGTCTAGTATAATAATATACATTGGATAGTCTAGTATAATTATATACAACATTGGGTAGTCTAGCAGCAGTGGATAATCTAGTATAATAATATAGAGCACTGGATACTCTAGTATAAAAATATACATCACTGGAAAGTATAGTATAATATACATCACTGGATAGTCTGGTATAATAATATAAAACAAATATAGTCTAGAATAATAATATGCAATTGGATAGTATGGTATAATATACTCTACTGGACAGTCTAGTATTATATACAGTACTGTATAGATTGGTATAAAATTAAAAAGCAAGGATAGTCCAGGATAACAATATACATCTGGTATAATAACTGCACAGGATAGTATAGTAGTATGATGATATACAGAAGTGGATAGTCTATTACTCAAGTCTGCAGCACTGCATATACTGATATATAGTACTGGATAGCCTATTATAACAAGATACAGCACTGAATAGCCCAGTATTATTTTTTAAAGCACTGGATAGCCCAGTATTATTATCTACAGCTCTTGATAGCACAGTATTGCTATATACAGCACTAGACAGCCCAGTATTATTATGTACAGCACTGGATAGCCTATTATAATAATTATAGTAAGAAACTATAGTCCAGTATTATTATATACAGCACTGCATAGCCCAGTATTATTATATAGAGCACTGGATATCCCAGTATTATTGTATACATCACTGGATAGTCCAGTATTATTATATACAGCACTGGATAGCCCAGTATTATTATATACAGCACTGGATAATCCAGTATTATTATATACAGCACTGGATAGCCCAGTATTATTATATACAGCACTGGATAGCCCAGTATTATTGTATACACCACTGGATAGTCCAGTATTATTATATACAGCGCTGGATAGTCCAGTATTATTATATACAGCACTGGATAGCCCAGTATTATTATATAGAGCACTGGATAGCCCAGTATTATTGTATACACCACTGGATAGTCCAGTATTATTATATACAGCGCTGGATAGTCCAGTATTATTATATACAGCACTGGATAGCCCAGTATTATTATATACAGCACTGGATAGTCCAGTATTATTATATACAGCACTGAATAGTCCAGTATTATTATATACAGCACTGGATCACCCAGTATTATTATATATAGAACTGGATCACCCAGTATTTTTATATACATCACTGGGTCGCCCAGTATTATTTTATACAGCACTGGATAGCCCAGTATTACTATATAAAGCACTGGATATCCCAGTATTACTATATACAGCACTGGAGAGCCCAGTATTACTATATACAGCACTGGATATCCCAGTATTATTATATACAGCACTGGAGAGCCCAGTATTACTATAGACAGCACTGGATCACCCAGTATTATTATATACAGCACTGGATAGCCCAATATTATTATATACAGCACTGGATAGCCCAGTATTATTATATACAGCACTGGATAGCACAGTATTATTATATACAGCACTGGATAGCACAGTATTATTATATACAGCACTGGATAGCACAGTATTATTATATACAGCACTGGATAGCCCAGTATTACCATATACAGCACTGGATAGCACAGTATAATTATATACAGCACTGGATAGCACAGTATAATTATATACAGCACTGGATAGCACAGTATTACTATATACAGCACTGGGTCGCCAAGTATTACTATATACAGCACTGGATAGCACAGTATTATTATATACAGCACTGGATAGCACAGTATAATTATATACAGCACTGGATAGCACAGTATTACTATATACAGCACTGGGTCGCCAAGTATTACTATATACAGCACTGTATTGCCGGGTATGATGATAATATACAGGACAGACATTCTACTTGTAATGAACTAGGACGAACATTTCACCTGTCTTTAGTAATTTCCCAGGTGACTCTGGATGCATGGCACACAGCAATTATTACAGTTGTCACTTTTTTAGGGTTGCTCTGTAGACATTTATGAAATCTTTGACACCAGATGAGGTTCATGAGCAACGTTACCCATATAGAAAATATCTAGGATTATCAAAAGTGCTATGTATGTATCCTATATAAATATTAATATGTCATCATAAGCAGCGCTTTACAATAGTCTGAGTCATATTATACAAACAATACACCTGGCTCAAGGATGTTCGAAATTACACTGAACTGTGTTCTTTTAATTAAGTTGTATTATTTTATAGCATTTGGTATTTGGTATGTGACATAATGGAGACTTGTCCAAACAAAATGAAAAAAGTATTTAAATAAATAGATACAGTAGCATATATATATATATACATATATATATATATATATATATATATATATAGTTTTATATATATATATATATATATATATATATATATATATATGTGTGTGTGTGTATATCAGCAATTCTTATGCAATTGACTAGAATTCCATAATTTCCGGGTACCCTGTAGTGTAATATTATATTAAAAAATGTGCATACAATAAAAAAAATATTGATTTCCTAGATAAATTATTGTAATACTCGGAAGTATTACAATAATTTAGCCTCCAGGGCTAAATTAACTCTTGCAATCATGCCGGTAATTATAAACCCATAGAAAAAAAAAGGTCGTTTAATTGTACAAATTAATTGCAGTTTCATTGAATGCAAAATTTCCCATATGCGCAGAGGGATGTTAGGTCGCAATATGCGGTAATAGAAGACATTGATATTGTTAACCCCAACATAGATAGATAGATAGATAGATAGATAGATAGATAGTAGATAATAGATAGTAGATAATAGATAGTAGATGATAGATAGATAGATAGATAGATAATAGATAGATAGATAGATAGATAATAGATAGATAGATAGATGATAGATAGTAGATGATAGATAGATAGATAGATAGATAGATAGATGTTATGCTAGGTATAGATCTTTGCCATATGACATAATTATTCCATTTCGATAGACACCACAATTTTCCCATCGCACAGTGTGAATATATCGGATAAAATAGAAATTATAAAGGCAAAATCCATGAAGAATGATACAGAATTTGTGGTGCGCATGCGGCCGATGTACAGGGCGCAGTGTGCATCAACAGGAGGCAATGGACTGATTTTTTTTTTTTTTTTTGAAGGGTTAACTTTAGACATACAAAAGGCGCAGAGACAGACTGCGGATTTTACCTGCACTGTTTAAAATAGAGAAATAACGCAGAGACTTGAAATTGGGGAAGAATGGTGACAGTTTCTACAGGAGACACGTTCACACCAGGGGCTTGCGTCTCCATCAGGATTTTCTGACCCTCAACACCCATCATTTTCACTGACAAAGTGAAATAAGAACACAATATAATGATCAGGACAGAGATATCTCTGGCTGTGTCCTCACCAGGACTACATGCTCAGTGCAGCAGGATGATGGGGATCCCCCTCCACAGCTCACAGCTCACACATTATCAATATCAGGAGGGAAGGGGCTTCAGGCTATAAGCTACTAACTGTATTTATACCCAAGCAATGCAGGTGTGAACAGGTCCATATGTAACTCTGACAAAAAATCCACGAGAACAACTCCAGCAATGGTACTGATACTGATACCGGTACTGATACTGATACTGAAGCCGGTACTGATACTGATACCGGTACTGATAATGATACTGAAACCGGTACTGATACTGATACCGGTACTGATACACCTCCAAAAGAACAGAATGGCGCAAAACATTTTTGCATGTGTACAATAGATCCATACATGTAAAGATAAATTATCTATCCATCTCTTTATCTATCTATATTATATCTATCTATCTATCTAATATCTACTTAATGTCTATATTTTTCTAACCATTTAATTTCTTTCAGTATTATCTACTATCTCTTTATCTAATTTAGATTTCATTTATATTTATCAAAATTATCTATTTTCCATTTCTGTCTACCTATATCTATTTTATTTCTATCAATATTATTATCTATTTCTGTCGATCTAGTATCTAGCTTTAATTCATATCTACTGTATGTGTTCTATCTAACTTCTCTCTATATTATCTGTGTGCTGTCTTCTATCTAATATCTATCTATCTATCTATCTATCTATCTATCTATCTATCTATCTATCTATCTATTATCTATCTATCAGATTTATCTCTAGGTTCTCCATCTGCCCCTCTGGCTGACCCTCCCTCCAAGCAGGAGGCCTGTCAGATGTCTTACCTCCACTTGGTCCTGCGGTTCTGGAACCAGGTCTTCACCTGGGCGTCGGTCATCTTCAGCGCCTTGGCCAGGGCGGCCCTCTCGGCGGAGGCCAGGTACTTCTGCCGGTGGAACCTCTTCTCCAGCTCGCAGATCTGCAGGCGGGTGAAGGAAGTCCGCGGCTTCTTCTTCTTGGGCGGTGTCCGGTTCTGGTACGGGTGACCTATACGGCGTGTTACAGTGAAGGGTGAGAGGGCCACTGGAGCGGGAGACAGAGGCACAAGCGGCAGCGCCGTCAGCAGCGGAGAGACAGGAGCACAACACAGCACCGCTACCTACACCCTACTGCACAGGAGACCTGCACATTATATCATAGACACCTATACATTACTATATACAGGAGACCTATACATTACTATATACAGGGGACCTGTACATTATATCATAGACACCTATTCATTACTATATACAGGAGACCTGCACATTACTATATACAGGAGACCTGCACATTACTATATACAGGAGACCTGCACATTACTATATACAGGAGACCTGCACATTACTATATACAGGAGACCTGCACATTACTATATACAGGAGACCTGCACATTACTATATACAGGAGACCTGCACATTACTATATACAGGAGACCTGCACATTACTATATACAGGAGACCTGCACATTACTATATACAGGAGACCTGCACATTATATCATAGACACCTATACATTATATCATAGACACCTATACATTACTATATACAGGGGGCCTGTACATTATAGCATAGACACCTATACATATATACTATGCTATATAGAAACCTACACATTACACAGGAAACCTGTACATATTTACTATACTATATAATAGAAACTTACACATTATTGCCTACCGGAGACCTGTACATTATATAATATACTATATAATATAAACTGAAACATTACTATATACCAAAAATATGTGCATTGTATAATTGAAACCTATACACTATGTTCAAGAAACCTGTACATTATATACAAGAACCCTGTACATTATATACACGAAATCACCCGTTCTAATAATTTATTTCCATCTATCTATTTCATATCTATCATCTATAGATATACATAAATAATCTAGCAGTATGTACTGATTGAAATAAAAGCAAAACTGCCTGCATGAGAGTATAAACAGCACAGGAATAACATTACCGATATTTTAAAATATGCACAATAAAGTTATAATATATATATATATGTATGTAACAAATAAACCCAAGAATGACTGCTGCCTAATGATTGCTAAAATAACTTCATATTTTAACTTTATTGAAGACCAAAAGTTTAATTTAATAGGAACCCAAAGTGACCGACTGTTATAGTTATAGTGTCTGTGCCAAACATCTGAAAATAATAATATTAATAATAATAATAATCATCATCATCATCACATTACTAGGATGAATCATGTTATTGAAGAAATATCTGGTGTATAGATATATTAGTATGTATGCATGTATATACTTTCCTACATACTACTGTATATGCACGTGTATTAATTTTTCACACACATTACAGTTCGCCTAGTGTTATGCCATATTTTCTTATCTTATTTCTTTTCTTCTAATTGTATTTTATATTTAAGTTTCTAAATTAAATTTCCACTTGTCATCTCAGCATCACAACCATCACTAGGCCCCAACTGCATGAACCCAGCTATATGCTTTTTTTTATCATTTTTATTTTACATTCTATCTATCGCAAAACTTTATGTAAAACCTGTCTTTTATCATCTTTTATCATACTGTCTGTCATTCAGCAGTCTGGTAAATAACAAAAGTAGAATAATCCCACTTGACTTATGTGTGTGTGTGTGTGTGTATATATATATATATATATATATATATATATATATATATATATATGTACATATCTATCATTCTATCGATACATTTATTAATAAATTATTCCCCAGAAAATTATAGTAATAATATTTATTATTCTTATTAAATTTTACATTTAGAAATCGAATGCAACATAACTACAACTACTACTAACAGTAATAATACAATTATATATATATATATATATATATATATATATATATATGTAATTTTATTATTACTTTTTAGTAGTAGTATTACTGTTAGTTACTGTTGCACAGAATTCCTATTTTTTGGCATATAGTTGCATTTATATTTAGTGTGAACAACAATAATTACTCTTAGAAGGCTACTAGCTAATACATTAATATTTTAAATAAAATAATAATCATATTGATAATATATGTGGATAATAATAATAACTGGTAACGTTTATTCTGTATCTAGCCTTTGGTGCTGCTGGTCCTACTAGATGTCCCATGTCCTACATGACCTCTTTTGACATGACACCTGGTGGGGTACAGAGTGCAGGCAGCAGCATTGGGAAGCACAGAGGCCAAGCAGAGCTTCCAGGCACCTACCTGTGAATCTGTCCTTAGTATACCTCCTATTACTTTCCATCCAGGGGAAAGTTAACCCTGTCAGGTTGTTCATATTGTTCATTGCCCCCACACTGGGTACAGTAGGCATTCCAGTGGAAATAGGTTGGTGCACGCTGCCAGTCAGAGGTCTGTGGGCAGGAACCCTAATCACCCCAGCAGCATTGAGGTTGTTCCCATTCATGTTCATCCCCATGTTCATATTGTAAGAGCCTGTCAGGGAGGCCATGCTGCAGGCACTGCTGTTGTATCCGCCGGTGTTGTTGTTGCTGTAGCTGCCTGTCATGGTGTTGTAGGCACTGCTCACAATGCATCCCAATCCATAGTCTGAATCCTGGAGCCTGGAACTGGAAATCATACAACTCCCTTGATCTGAATTGTTCAAGATCTGATCAATTCCAAAGCTGATGGGCTCTGCATGGCTCTGGTGCAGGTGATGAGCCCCTATGTGATCCATGCTGTACCTTCCCACACTATGGTGGAGCTCCAGCCCCAGAGCTCAGATCACTTAAGAGATAAAAAATTGTAGCTTGGTCTCGCTTCAGTTGCTTCCAATTCCTGGGGCAGGATAAAAAGAGCAGAGGAAGAGCTGAAGTGGATAGTGCTTTTTGCATTTGGTTAGTTGCTCTGTGTGCAAACTGTGACATCAATCACCCAGCCAGGAGGCCTGGAAGACAGGAGCCGGGCTCTTCCACCCTCACTCGCTGCCTATTGGCTGCAGCAGGACAACATGCACTTGAATGACAGCCTGAGAAAGGAGTCTCCTTCTTCCCTGCCAAACCCAGCAGCCTCCATGTGCCAGAGAAGAGCATTACAAAGTCAAGTCAAACAAGCATGATGTAGAGGAGAGGAGCAGATAATACCCAGCAGAACCCATCTACAGAGTGATACAGTGCAGAGAGATGATGTGGTGTCATATAGATAGATAGATAGATAGATAGAAGATGGATAGATAGAAGGATTGGATAATGGATAGATAATAGATCCATAGATGCATATAGATAAGTATGTCTATATCTATCTATCTATCTATCTATCTATCTATCTATCTATCTATCTATCTATTTCCCTTTGTAATCTTTCTTTCTATTATCTATCTAATCTTTTTTTTCTATCATCTATCTATCTATCTATCTATCTATCTATCTATTTACCTTTGCATCTAATCTCTATCTATATTCACCATCATATCTTTACTATTTTCCTTATTATTATGGAGTAGTATGTGTAGATAGGTATAGATGTTTATTAAATAGATTTATTTTAAATAATATATTTTAAATTATATATATATATATATATATATATATATATATATATTCGTTTTTTTTTTCTATTTCTGTTATGTTTGGGTTTGGTTAATTTATGAAAGAATGTTTTATTTATCCATCAATGTATTTATTAATATTATTATTATTATTACTATTGTTACATTCTCTGTATCCCATTACCCCCTGCATTGCTGCTCCTCTGTTAGTCAGTGAATATGCTCTTTGCTCCTGGAATGACAGAACACATAGATGAGGCTATGGTTATTATTTCATGCCTTTTGCGACCTGGTAAAATAATTGGAGCCTTTACGATCAGGTTGACACCAGAAATGGTATAAATTGATAAGCAGTTATCAGTGTAATTTGCTTTACAGCAGATGATACATCTTCCATACACAATTTATGTCAATTCTCTTTCAATTGTGTAATTAAGCAGTGAGTAATGGGGCCGCTCAGGATCTTGTTAGGATCTTGTATTATTCCTTATCTCCCGACCTCTCTGTACATTAGATTTCTGTGTATGGGGGTTCTGCAGGGTCTTCATCTCCCAGACGTTTAATCTGCTCCTGTCATTGGTGTTGGCACGATCTCTACCAGGACAAATAATCACTTTCACGGGATCTGCTAATTCAGTTTAGTTTTTCTTAATTAGGACCATTTGGATTGTTTACAGAGGACATTGCTGTAAGTAGCCCTGTCTGCTGGGGAGGAGGTAAGCTGAGCCCCACTCATTACCCTGCATGGAGGCAGAGGTCCTCTCTCCAGCCTTGGGCCATCATTAGTGATTCTCTTCTTCAGCCCTTACTGGTGGTGTGCTTTGTTTTTCCAGTAGAATATTATCTCCCACCAGTCTGCCACTGTCTTCATTCATGTCAACACAAAGAGCCCATCAATACCTGGTGCTGCACCCTATAGGCATCAAACAGGGTGCAAACTGCAAGGATTGGTACATTTTGGTTTATGAATGCCAAATGAAATAGACATGAGTTCTGACAGATTTAAGTAGATGTCTTATATCTATCTATCTATCTATCTATCTATCTTTCTATCTATTCATTTATTTAGCTATATATATATATATATATATATATATATATATCAAACATTGATAGATAAAGGATATATAGATAGATAAATAATGTTAATGAATAGAGCTATTCACATGGGCTTATAATTTCCATAAGTATTTGAAATCCGCAGGATATCTGAGTTTTATGGGGATTTTTTTTCCAAATACAGCAGTGCATAAATAATGAAGGAAGGAAGAAATAGTCCTGGAAATCCTGATGAAATACTGAAGCAATCCTGATGACAATACTGATGTTATATCATCAGGATCCTGAGCCAGAATACTGATGGATTTCAATACCCTGGTCTGAAAGCAGCCATAGATAGATAACAAACATTGATAGATAAAGAATATATAGATAGATATGGATGGGTAATACTTATATGGTTAGCTAGGCATGAGATCAATACCTAGATAATTATAATATAGCAAGATAGCATAAAATAACTAGCTGTGAGACAGATGAATTAGGGTACAGCCACACAGGTTCCTGAAGTGAATGTAAAAAAATAAAGTCATGTCTCTCCTTCAGACTTTCTCTCCTTTATGATCCATTCCTGATTTTGACTCTCAAAATTGGATGCAGAAATCTGACCTAAAAGTAGATACACAGACAGACTTGCTTCTTATGAAAAATTAATAAACATCATTATCCTCTATATCAGATGCCAATAACATACAATTGTAGTAAATAAAATAGAAAAAATAGATAAATAAATAGAGAGATTAAAGTCAGTAGTTACAACAATGAACAGAATTTCTTTCAGAATACATTTCTTAATTTTCCATTCTACTTGCCTTTTTTGGTCTGGGCAATTCATGTCAGAATTTCATAAGATGTAGAGAAGTTTTCTTGGTGACATATTTAATGTAAATGAACTAAAATATGAATACAGACAGGAGCATTCACCTCCCCTGCTAAAGATTTATTCTGCATTATCACAAGTGTCAGTCATACGTGTGGATGTATGTGTTGGCTGGGCTCACTGTAGCATTTGTCTGTAGCTATTTATTATTACATATCCTGTAATAAAATAAAAACAAAAACATATGTCTAGGGATGTGGTGCAGTCTCCATCCACTGCAGTCAGGCTGGGTCAAAAAGCATTTTTTTTTATTTATCTGGCCTTTTAATTTTTAAGTAAATTCTGTTATGTTTTTCTTGTATTTTACTCTTTAATTTCTAATTACTCTCATTTTGCTTCTGTTATAAATGTGATTGCCGCTGTTATAGCAAAATTTCCCCACTGAGGGACAATAAAGGGATTTTCTTCTTCTTCTTCTTCTGTCCAGGTCCAGTAGCTTGCGCCAGTAGAGGCTATGGTATTGCAGACACAACTATTATACCTGAACCGTGTTTCTAGGGGAGAATACCTCCATAATATGATATTACATATGATGGCCATAATATTTTCTTGTGTATCTTTATGCAAAATCAAAGACACACGGCGATGCAGAATGGGCCCATAGAGCACTCTGGGTGCCATATTATGGAGACGTAGCACGCAACATTGATGGGGCACACATCTTTTCATTTGTATCTCCATAATTCCAATAGAAGTCCCCCTAAGTCTACCTGCACATAAGATCCGCACAAATTTCCGTGCTGATTTATGTGCGTTTCTGCACCATATCCGCGCCCAAATCTAATGTCTAAGTGTGGTTTTTGCTGTGGATTACATGCGGTTTTGAAAAGGGGGAAATCCACAGCTAAAACCACAAACATAGTTGACATGCTATAAATTTGGAAATCCGCATTACAGGTAAGTTTTTCTGTCTGGCGCTATCAGTGTACAGACGCTGGACGTGTGCACCGATGTGCAGTTTTCATACATCAGTTGTGTCCAGTTCTGGCATAAAACAACTGGCCGGACACAAGTGATATTTGTACATCCGGCCTTAGGCCTCATGCACATGGCCGTATTGCAAACAGCGCGTCCACAATATGCAGGCACAGGCCGTGTGCTCCCCGCATTCACTTTAATGGGTCCGCAATCCGGAGCTGCGGTGCGGAACGGAGGCACAGAACCCCGCGGAAGCACCCCGGAGTGGTTCCGTGGTGTTTCTGTCCGTGCCTCTGCACCGCAAAAAAATAGAACATGTTCTATATTTTTGTGGTGCGGATGAATCACAGACCCATTCAAGTTGAATGGGTCTCAATCCGTCCCAGGACGTTGCCCGTGTATTTTGAAACGCAAATTGAGGTCCCCAGCGCACGAAACGGCCGCACAATGGCCCTCTGCATGGGGCCTTACACATGTGAGGCTACCTTCATATATATCAGTTGTATTATGCTGGAGTCGGACAAAACTGATATATTTATACTGCACATCGGTGCACAGATCCAGCGCCTGTACAGTGATAGCGCCAGACAGAAAAACTGAGCATGCCGCGTTTTCTGTCTGGTGATGCATCTGGTGTATGAGTACTATCCCATAGAAAATGATGGGGTCAGTTCTGGATCACTTCCCCTCCGGTGACTTCTGCTTCACAGTGGAGGGGATCGCTGGACATATGTGTAGGGGCCTTAGACGTTTTTCCTTTGCTTATGATACCTCTTGGTTGGCTTATTTTAGACTAAGATTTTGTGCTATTTTTGTGGTTCATGGTGTTAAAAATTTGCCTCATTTCAAAATGATCCTGTCACCTCTCCCGACATTTCGGTTTAACTAACTACTTGCATTCCCCATACCATATAACTCCATGTAGTGTTGTTCCTCTATTATTGCTTCTAGAATTTTATGAATGGTCAGCAGTTTACAATAAGGGTCCCTCTGGGTGTTACCAGTTGGGTGTGTGTGTCCTTGTGTAGTCTAACACTGGCAACACTGATTGGATAGTGACAGACTGTGTAACACCCAGATAGACCTTTAATGCAGACCGCTAACCATTCATAAGCTTATAGGAGGAATAACAGAGGAAAGGCACAACATAGAGACATATGCTTAGTAAAATAGGGATGGAGGGGTTAAAAAAATAAATAAATTTTTTTAACTCACCTCATCCACTTGTTCGCTCAACCCGACTTCTCTTCTGTCTTCTTCTTTGATGCCCAGGAGGAAAAGGACCCGTGGTGACGTCACTGCACTCATCATATGATCCATCACCATGGTTATTTATTTTTTAACCCCTCCAGCGCTATTTTACTATGCATTCTGTATTAAGAATGCTATTATTTTCCCTTATAACCATGTTATAAGGGAAAATAATAATGATCGGGTCCCCATCCCGATCGTCTCCTAGCAACCGTGTGTGAAAATTGCACTGCATCTGCATTTGCACTGCAAACGCAGAATATAGAGAATCCCGCGATTTTCACGCAACGCACAAGTGATGCGTGAAAATCACCGCTCATGTGCACAGCTCCATTGAAATGCATGGGTCAGGATTCAGTGCAGGTGCAATGCGTTGACCTCACGCATATCTCGCCCGTGTGAAAGAGGCCTAACTGATTGTGATGTCCCGAAACAAAAGCCATTGTAAAGCAATTGAAGATGTAAGCTTAACACAACTAGTTTAATTAACAGGTCTAGTTAAAGGGGTTGTCCGTTTTCTACTATTGATGACCTATCCTCAGGATAGCTACAAAAAAACTAAATGGCTGCACACCATTATATATACAAATAATAGAGCTAAGAAATGGGGGTCATTCTGGATAAAAGTGGTACAATACCGACTATAAATGAGTAATGGAAGCTCTTAGCGCACATACGTGTCGGGCCCACCTACCAAGCGTCAAGGTGGCTTTCGCAGATGCGTCCCTATCACTAAAGATACTGCCTCACTTTGGACTTACTAAAGCCTCCAATATTCAGGGCAGTGTAGGAACCAGCTACAAACATATTCTGCTCAGAAGTCCCAGGTAGATGGGCATGTCCAGTCTAAAAGGAGTGCCACCCCCAATATATTGCAAGAAAATTTAGACTAAAACCGTCAGAATCACAGTTGCATATCCATGAAGCAAACATAATTACAAAAAAACAAAATTGCTGCACACCATTATATATACAAGTAATAGAGCTAAGAAACGGGGGTCATTCTGGATACGTGTCAGGCCCATCTACCAGGCGTCAAGGTGACTTCCGCAGATGGGTCCCTAACCAGCTACAAACGTACTCTGCTCAGAAGTCCCAGGTAGATGGGCGAGTTCAGTCTGAATATATTGAGGGTAGCGCCTCTTTTAGACTGAACACGCCCATCTACCTGAGCAGAGTACGTATGTAGCTGGTCTCTACACTGCCCTGAATATTGTAGGCTTAGGTAAGTCTAAAGTGAGGCAGTATATTAGGGACCCATCTGTGGAAGCCACCTTGACGCCTGGTAGATGGGCCCGACATGTATGTGCACTAAGAGCTTCCATTATTCATGTATACTCTAATGTTTGTATATATAATGGTGTGCAGCCATTTTGTTTTTTGTAATTATGTTTGTTTCATGGATGATCCTGAAGGTTTTAGTCTAAACTATCCTCAGGATAGGTCATCAATATTAGATGGGCGGGGGTCTGACACCCGGCACCCCCGCTGATCAGCTGTTTGAAGAGAAGGCAGCGCTCATACGTGCTTTTCTCTATTTACTTGCTTGTCGCAGCAATTTTAGTGGTGAGCAGTGTAAGTATGGAGTCCCCCATTCACTTCTATGGGACGACTCTGTTCATGTGAATAATTCGGAGCTATCCCATAGACGTGAATGGGGAGGCCATACTTATAATTACACCTGCAATTGCTGCCGCGAGCAGGTAAACAGAGCTGAAAGGGCAGCGCTGCCTTCTCTTCAAACCGCTGATCGGCGGGGGGTGTCGGGCGTCGGGCCCCCGTCGATCTGATATTGATGACCTGTCCTAAGGAGAGGTCATCAATAGTAAAAAGTGGACAAACCCTTTAAGCCTGCGTGTTAACTCTACTACATCTGTATCAATATACCAATAGATCCCGCTGTTGTCAATGTGAAACTTTTTGCACTAAAAACAAAGAAAAACGCCATAAGAACTATAGCACTATGGGAGCTTTTTAGATGCCAGTCTTCCTTCAAGTATTGTCAGTGCCCGAAACACAAAGCAGAATCTTTTACTTCCGTTTTGGACCACATTCCACCAAAACAGGCGGAGGTCCATGTATCAGCTGCATCTGGCCAGTTGTTTTACGCCAGAGACGGACACAACTGTTGTACTATATCCAGTCTTTGTGAAAGCAACATTTCTCTTCCTGGCACTGGGAGACATCGAGTGCCAAACCTGATGTGCCCAATCTCACAGAAAAGCATGGGACCAGTTCTAGCATCAGTTTCCCTCTGGGAAAGGATGGCCATCTATATGGGACGCCACCCTTCGCTCGCGGCAGTTCTCTTCAGCTGCCAACGTCTATCATGACTCTCTGTGCACGTCACGCACTTTAGGCTGGTGTCACCTCGGTGTTTTGTGGCCGTTTTTGATGCAGGTTTTTTTTTTTAAGCCAAAGCCAGAATTGGATCCAGCAGAAAGGAAATATAGAAAAATAGAAGTCCTTCCTTTATATTTCTTATCTTCTTCCAAACCAAATCTAGGTTTGGCGAAAACTGCATCAAGCACTGCCCCAAAAGCTGTGATGGACACCGCCCTCAGGGCTCATGCACACAACCGTAAGGGATCCGTGGTCCGCAATATACGGGCACTGGATATGTGCCCTCAGATGCAGACGCTTTGACTTGAATAGGTCCGTGATCCGCAAGATACGGCGAAAGATAGGACATGTCCTATCTTTTGCGGAGTGGAGGCACGAATCGGAAGCCCAAGGAAACACTCCAAAGCGCTTCCATGGATTTTCAGGTCCCTGCCTCCGCACCGCAAAAAGATAAAGACATGTCCTATCTTTTGCTGTATCTTGTGGATCACTTGAATGGGTCCGGTTCCGCAGAACGGAGTGAGCACTGCCAGTGCCCGTGTATTGTGGAGCGCTATCTGCGGGCCGCAGCACAGGGTCAGAGCCCGTACGTTCGTCCGCATGAGAATTTAGAGAAATCATATAAATAAAAAACAAAAACAAAAATGATTTCCAAACGCATCTACTTGTTTTCAAAGAGAATCATTCTGAACTAAACGTTAGTACAAAAGTCTGCTTTGCGTCTTTTTTCTGTCTGGCAGGGCTGTCGTCAGTAGCAATGGATGGCGGGCCAGACGGAAAGAATCCGGGGCTGTCATTCCCATCAGTCCAGGGATCTGCACTAAGGCTGCTTTCAGACCAGCGTGTTTGCAAATGCGTATGTAGTCCGGATTTTTATGTTCCGGAATCTACTGCTAATGCTAATGAATAGAGCTATCCACATCATTTACGTCAGTATTCGAAATCCGCAGCATGTCCGAGCTTTGTCCGGATTTGTTTCCAAACGCGCACGTCACAGTCCGCATAAATAATGAAGGAAGGAAGAAATACTCCTGTAAATTCTAATGAAATCCTGAAGCAGAAAAAAAAAAACGGATTCAACTTGCAGTGGAACAGATCCGGACACAATCCGTATCGCCGAAGTGAATAAGGGCTACAGGATGAAAGAAACCGAAAAAATAAGATCCTGGCTGAACGGCTACAAGCTTAGGGCTCGTTCACACAACTGTGTGAAGCCCCAGCCTGTGCTGTGGACCGCAAATTGCAGCCGCATGGGGATCGCAGACCCATTCACTTGAATGGGTCCGCGATCCGTACGTTTTTGCAAAAAGATAGAGCAAGTTCTACCTTTTTTGCGGTGCGGAGGCACGGAACGGAACCCCAGGAAGCACTCCGTAGTGCTTCTGTAGTGTTCCGTGCTTCCATTCTGCACCGTTCCGCATCTCCGGATTTGCGGACCCATTGAAGTGAATGGGTCCACATCTGTGATGCAAAATGCACACGGAACGGTGTCCGTGTATTGCGGATCCGCAAATGCGGTCCGCAATACGGCAACAGGCAGCCCACGTTCGTGTGAATGAGCTTACATTCCATAAGGATTCCTCAAATCATCCTTTAGACCTGGTTCACACTTCAGTATTTGATCAGTGATTTCCATCCGGGATTTGTGAGCCAAAACCTCAGAACAGGTGCAGATCTTTCCATTGTACCTGATCTCTGTGGAGGCTTCTGCTTCTGGCTTTGGCTCACAAATCACTGACCAAACACTGAAGTGTGACTGATCCCTAACTCCTACAGTTTTTTTATTTTTTAAAACTAGACATTTGCAATCAGTTTTTATTTTTGCGGATTTGGTTCTTTCTCATAAGGCAATAAATATTGGATCCCTCCTTCTATTTGATCTTTTAGAGTAAGGCTACATGGAGGCGGCACACGTCTTGCACAAGAATCCACGGTGTAGATGGCTGCCATAGGAATGGATGGGGTCGCAGCAGGACTGGCACCTTTGCAGTGACAATGACATGCCAATCTCAAAAAATATCCCATACTGCTGGATTTACACTGCGATATTTGGGTGTCACAAGGGTGCCCCAGATCGCCATGTAGCCCTACCAATAATCCATGAAAAAAAAAAACAGACTGAATTTATACAAACTGAGACATTTTTCTATGGCTGGGAGGAAGCAGAAGAAACACTTTGGCTAAACTTAATGTAGAAGAATTGTAAAATGTAACAAATAACTAGAATGATGTGACACAAGGGGGATGATGGATACACAGGTCTGTAGAGGTCAGCCCAAGATCACAGCAGTGTAAATGTCTCTATGTACAGATGAAATGTCGCACAGTTTTAGGACAATGGCATCCTGAGCAGGATCGCTAAAATCCATTGCTAAATTGCCTCTATTTAAGGAAATCGGCAGACAAGTGACTGGCACCAGGGGACCTTTACATCCAGCATTATTTTATTAATATTTCATACACGATCCTCTTCTTATTTTTTTCTGTCCTGCAATTGAGCAGCATTAAGATTTCATGGGACGATCCAAGATTTCAGGCCATTAGTGAAAACTCCGACCAGTTCTCCTCATAGGTAAATAATTCAGCGATAAAGTGACCTCTGAGACAACCGCAGAGCCCCTGTGCAGACTGGGCGGCATTTACAATAACGGGGTTAAATTAAATAAGTAAATAATTCATATGAACAACAGATTATTATCATTACTGGTATTACTTAGAATAATAAGAACGCCTTAATGGGTTAATAATAACAATAATTATATCAAAGCAGAATAATAATAATAATAATAATAATAATAATAATAATAATAATGATATGAAAACATAATAAATAATAACACCGAAATAATATAAAATACAGAATAAAACTAAAATTATTAAAATAATAAATACTCTATATATAAATACTATATATATATTACTATAAAAAGACGTTGCCGGGACAAATAGTAGTCAATTATATTATTTTGGAATACATTGCATGAATTAACAAGAATTACATTTTTAGAATTCACTTTCTGAATATAATATATATCATACATAGCACCGATTCAGAGCTGACTACAAATATAAGTAATGCAGTAGTGATGATTATTAATACAAAAATATATTCTCTTCATTTGTGTTATCATTTCTCATTATATAGAGTAATTACTACTAGAATTTCTACCACTGCTATAATGTAATATTATTTTTTTTTTACTAACAATACTACTAATTCCAATTATTAATATTATTGATTTATCAATATTATCAATATTAATACAATTATTGATTGCTATTTTCACCTAAAAATCGTAGTGTTATAATAAGGTAAATAATATCTGAGGTTATATATATATATATTTATGTGTGTACAATGTGTATATAATATATATATAGCTGAGGTTATATATATGTATATATGTGTGTACAATGTGTATATAATATATATATATAGCTGAGGTTATATATGTATATATGTGTACAATGTGTATATAATATATATATATAGCTGAGGTTATATATGTATATATGTGTACAATGTTTATATAATATATATATAGCTGAGGTTATATATGTATATATGTGTACAATGTGTATATAATATATATATAGCTGAGGTTATATATATATATATATATATATATATATATATGTATATATATATGTATACATGTGTGTACAATGTGTGTATATATATATATATATATATATATATATATATATATATTTAGATGTATGTTATAGTGTGTGTATCCAGGGTCTTACTGACAGACAGTGCACTCCTAACACAACATGGCACAACCATATGGTTACAGTCAGATCCCATCTGCTATAAAGTGATCCTGGGCTCAGTTCACCCCAAAGGGATCTTGGAAATCCAAGTCATTTATTGACTTCTTTTTTTCAGCTGTCAATTGCTGCCCTTTGTAGTTTAGCAGCATCTGTGGAACCACAAGTCTCAGCGTGGAAAGGCCCTCACAACGTGGTGACCATGGCTGGTGTGGACAGAAGGAAGGCTTTGGTCTTGGGTGCTGCTTCTAGTTCATTTATGAGATGGAAAAGCTCTTTTGCACCGGCAGATAGGGGAAAGTGTCATCATCCTAAGGGCCAGGGACAATCTCCAGTGACTGCATAGCTTGGGGTTAATGGAAGGAACTGGATTTCCTTGGACCTTTGAGGTGCACACAAGTAGAAAGCAGGCACCTTCAGCTGAAAGGCCACTTTAGTCGGTGATGGACACAGGCTAAGTGTGTATGGGGCCTGATGAGCTCTCTGTCTGCCTGGATCTCCCTTCCTGAATCCCCTGTCTGTGAGGATCACATTTCCAGCCCTACCTGCCCAGTGAACTCTGCTGGGAACCCTCTGGCGCCAGCTCCATCAACCAAACTTCTTGTGGTTAGGAAAGGAAGGAGCACTCAGAAGGAAAGGAGCTGACAAAGGGTTCAAGAAGCATCCCCCTCCTCATTAGCCCCCTGGATTAACCCCTTCCAGCCAATACGTGGCAACACTACAGTTAAAAAAAGACAGAAGCTAAAGCTATTCATCTACATTTTCTGAGAATATTCCAACAGCCTTTCTAGGCCCTTGAGAAGGGGAGCACATAAAAATGCCAAGGATCTGTAGTTGCTGTTCCTTCTGCCATATTGGTCTTCACTCAGCTTTTCCAGGGGCAGATATAACTAAAGGCTAGGTTCAAGGAGAACCAAAAGACTTGACTTTTTATAATTCTGAAGGGGGAGAGGGGGGTCAGTAGATGTATTGTCCTTGCTGGACAATGGACCATGGTCTTTATAGAAAATGTAGAAAGGTTAAGTAATACATCTAGGAACCCTACAGATACTGATGAGACTCCATGCACTTATTCATGGCTATAAAGTCCTTTGGGTGCCCTTGCTATTTCTGTAAGGGGGAGATGCAGGACACTGGGCAAAGTGAGAATACATGACAGTTCCTAATGACCCTGGACCTGTTGTTCTGCCAGGCTGACACTCCATTATGTAGAATGGTGCTGTACCTAATAGCTCAGAACTTGGAGAACAGCTTCAGACAGGACATTGTGCTGGTTCTGAACTTTCCAGAGTAAAGTTACTTATTGAGACTGAGTATCCAAGCCAAAAGGTAACTGAACACCCAGAAAAGCAGCTTCTGCCCTTGAGTTGTGGGTGCAGAGTGTGAAGGAGGCAGCACCTCATGTCCTCCCAGCTCTATTTCTGGTTTATAGTAAAGCCAGGAATACAATGAGCCCTCAGCATAAGTGCAGATCCTGCTCCATCTGCCCATAATCCGGCATCTAGACCCGGGAAGCTGTAGGAGGCCAGCTCCTGAGTGCTGCCTGTCTGTCCATAATCCGGCATCTAGACCTGGGGAAGCTGTAGGAGGCCAGCTCCTGAGTGCTGCCTGTCTGTCCATAATCAGGCATCTAGACCCGGGAAGCTGTAGGAGGCCAGCTCCTGAGTGCTGCCTGTCTGTCCATAATCCGGCATCTAGACCCGGGGAAACTGTAGGAGGCCAGCTCCTGAGTGCTGCCTGTCTGTCCATAATCCGGCATCTAGACCCGGGGAAGCTGTAGGAGGCCAGCTCCTGAGTGCTGCCTGTCTGCCCATAATCCGGCATCTAGACCCGGGGAAGCTGTAGGAGGCCAGCTCCTGAGTGCTGCCTGTCTGCCCATAATCCGGCATCTAGACCCGGGGAAGCTGTAGGAGGCCAGCTCCTGAGTGCTGCCTGTCTGCCCATAATCCGGCATCTAGACCCGGGGAAGCTGTAGGAGGCCAGCTCCTGAGTGCTGCCTGTCTGTCCATAATCTGGCATCTAGACCTGGGGAAGCTGTAGGAGGCCAGCTCCTGAGTGCTGCCTGTCTGCCCATAATCCGGCATCTAGACCCGGGAAGCTGTAGGAGGCCAGCTCCTGAGTGCTGCTTGTCTGTCCATAATCCGGCATCTAGACCCGGGAAGCTGTAGGAGGCCAGCTTCTGAGTGCTGCCTGTCTGCCCATAATCCGGCATCTAGACCCGGGAAGCTGTAGGGGGCCAGCTCCTGAGTGCTGCCTGTCTGCCCATAATCAGGCATCTAGACCCGGGAAGCTGTAGGAGGCCAGCTCCTGAGTGCTGCCTGTCTGTCCATAATCTGGCATCTAGACCTGGGGAAGCTGTAGGAGGCCAGCTCCTGAGTGCTGCCTGTCTGTCCATAATCCGGCATCTAGACCCGGGAAGCTGTAGGAGGCCAGCTCCTGAGTGCTGCCTGTCTGTCCATAATCCGGCATCTAGACCCGGGGAAGCTGTAGGAGGCCAGCTCCTGAGTGCTGCCTGTCTGTCCATAATCCGGCATCTAGACCTGGGGAAGCTGTAGGAGGCCAGCTCCTGAGTGCTGCCTGTCTGTCCATAATCTGGCATCTAGACCCGGGGAAGCTGTAGGAGGCCAGCTCCTGAGTGCTGCCTGTCTGTCCATAATCCGGCATCTAGACCCGGGGAAGCTGTAGGAGGCCAGCTCCTGAGTGCTGCCTGTCTGTCCATAATCTGGCATCTAGACCTGGGGAAGCTGTAGGAGGCCAGCTCCTGAGTGCTGCCTGTCTGCCCATAATCCGGCATCTAGACCCGGGGAAGCTGTAGGAGGCCAGCTCCTGAGTGCTGCCTGTCTGCCCATAACGGCATCTAGACCCGGGGAAGCTGTAGGAGGCCAGCTCCTGAGTGCTGCCTGTCTGTCCATAATCCGGCATCTAGACCCGGGAAGCTGTAGGGGGCCAGCTCCTGAGTGCTGCCTGTCTGCCCATAATCAGGCATCTAGACCCGGGAAGCTGTAGGAGGCCAGCTCCTGAGTGCTGCCTGTCTGTCCATAATCTGGCATCTAGACCTGGGGAAGCTGTAGGAGGCCAGCTCCTGAGTGCTGCCTGTCTGTCCATAATCCGGCATCTAGACCCGGGAAGCTGTAGGAGGCCAGCTCCTGAGTGCTGCCTGTCTGTCCATAATCCGGCATCTAGACCCGGGGAAGCTGTAGGAGGCCAGCTCCTGAGTGCTGCCTGTCTGTCCATAATCCGGCATCTAGACCTGGGGAAGCTGTAGGAGGCCAGCTCCTGAGTGCTGCCTGTCTGTCCATAATCTGGCATCTAGACCCGGGGAAGCTGTAGGAGGCCAGCTCCTGAGTGCTGCCTGTCTGTCCATAATCCGGCATCTAGACCCGGGGAAGCTGTAGGAGGCCAGCTCCTGAGTGCTGCCTGTCTGTCCATAATCTGGCATCTAGACCTGGGGAAGCTGTAGGAGGCCAGCTCCTGAGTGCTGCCTGTCTGCCCATAATCCGGCATCTAGACCCGGGGAAGCTGTAGGAGGCCAGCTCCTGAGTGCTGCCTGTCTGCCCATAACGGCATCTAGACCCGGGGAAGCTGTAGGAGGCCAGCTCCTGAGTGCTGCCTGTCTGTCCATAATCTGGCATCTAGACCCGGGGAAGCTGTAGGAGGCCAGCTCCTGAGTGCTGCCTGTCTGTCCATAATCTGGCATCTAGACCTGGGGAAGCTGTAGGAGGCCAGCTCCTGAGTGCTGCCTGTCTGCCCATAATCCGGCATCTAGACCCGGGGAAGCTGTAGGAGGCCAGCTCCTGAGTGCTGCCTGTCTGCCCATAATCCGGCATCTAGACCCGGGGAAGCTGTAGGAGGCCAGCTCCTGAGTGCTGCCTGTCTGCCCATAATCCGGCATCTAGACCCGGGGAAGCTGTAGGAGGCCAGCTCCTGAGTGCTGCCTGTCTGCCCTTCTTAAATCCTGTAGAGAGCAGCATGGAAGACAGAAAAGCAGGATTATAGATAGAAGGATATAAAATAGATAAACAGAGAGGGTAAATAGAAAGACACTCAAAAAGGTAGAATAAATTAGTAGTACATAAAAGCAGGATTAGATAGATAGATAGGCGCAAAAAGAAGAAATAAATAATGAAGTTAGAAAGTAAGAAATAAAAGCAGGGTTAGAGAGATAGAAGGATATGAAATAGATAAACAGAAAGACACTGATGGATAGATAATATATATAGATACTGTAGATAGATTTTGTATAGATGATAGGAAGAAACAGATAGATAGATAATAGATAGATGATAGAAAGAGATGGATAGATAGATTCATACTCCATACAGTTTTTTTGGTAAGGGTTCCCTGGTTACCATTCAGATGTTACTGGATTCCTATGATGAAAGGATAATATCCAATTTATCAGAGATAATCATCACTCATATGACAGCTTCTCCTTGTTAGCAGTGGTGAGAGGTGTGAGGGCTCCCATGGCCGGTCATAGATACAGACTGTAGGTCAACATAGATGATCCTGTACATGATGTCATTCTCATATATCAGGAATAAAAGGCACCATTATATAGGACAGATAATGCTCTATCTTTCTAACTTTCTTACTTATTTCTTCTACCTTTTTGTGTGTCTTTCTTATCTATCTATCTATCTATCTATCTATCTATCTATCTATCTATCTATCTATCTATCTATCTGATCCTTCCAAACTAATCATTACCAACAAGCCAGGACACCTTTCAGACCATCTCTTGCTATCAGTCGAGGCTTGTAGAACATTGAGCTGGGTCTCTATGTGTTGAGTCTGGCTAGAATCTCAGTCAAACTGTTCAGTGAAATGTAATACCCCCATCGATTTGGCTCCATAGACAGCAATTGACATCAAGCATAAATTCACTAAAAGTCAATAGCATTACACAATTTAACGTTTTCTCAATTCATTTCTCCCAGCTGAATAATGCGATCACTTTCCACATGAGAGAGATGGTGAGACTGTAATGTGACATCTGTTGCTGTACTACTTCACCCAGCATTCCTGCTCTAATGACATCATAGGAGTTTCTCCAGATAATGCAAGTGCATTGAACTACAAAAATGCAACATAATTGTCAAAAAAACACAACTCAAAAAATAAAATAAAAAATCCTGTTTGTCCTACCTTTAATAATGTCCATATACTTCCAGGTAACATCTGGAGTTGATGGTTTTTGCCTAAAAAATGCCATTAAAAAACATGTACAAAAAAAAAACCCCCATTAAAATGGACTATGTGCAATACCAGCTTTAGAGTTATTACACACCTGAATTTGTTTCTGGATTTTTTTTTTATACCTGTAAACAATGTCAGAGTGATGAATTTTTAGACCGCAGGGTTTTCGCAGTTTTCCCCCTAATGCTTTCTTCATGGTGTTTTTGCCCTATAGAGTAGGTGTTCAGCATGCTGCATTTTTAAAAGAAGCCAGAAAGCCCCCAAAAAACACACCACTGAATGAAAAAAACCGCCAGGAGCAAACGAACACTTCCGTGTGCATTTGATATTTCTCGTAGACCTTCAGCTAACATTTTAGTTACCATTTTTACAGCAAAAAAACCTGCAAAAGTTAGTGCAAAAATTCATCAAAAAGTGCAGAAAGCAACCTTAAGGCCCCCTGCACACGAACGTGTGCACCCCATGGTCGTGCTCCGGCCTGCAAAATGTGGGCCGCAATGCACGAACACAGTCCGTGAGGCAGCCGCAGCAGATCGCGGACCCATTCATATTAATGGGTCCTCGATCCGGCCGTTCCGCAGAAAGATAGGACATGTTTTATCTTTTTGCGGAACGGAAGTACTGGACGAAGCCCCACGGAAGCACTACGTAGTGCTTCCGTAGGGTTCCGTTCCGTGCTTCCGTTCCGCACCATTCCGCATCTCCGTATTTTGATGCGGAATGCCCACGGAACGGCACCCGTGTATTGCGGATCCGCAAATGCAGTCCGCAATACGGCAACGGGAAGCACACGTTCGTTGTTTCATAGTTTAATAGTACAGGCTATTTCAAAAGCCTCAATGCCTATGATTTCTTTAATACTTTATTTTTATTTTGTGGAAGGGGGTGATTAGAGTTTTTATAATGTTATATTTTATATATTTTAAAAAGCTTTTTTTAAAAAAAAAACAACAACTTTTTTTTTTAGAACTTCCTCCCAAGGGGACATGAACTTGCAATAATCAGATTACCTTTTCCACACTGTAATGTGCTTTTTGTGTGCTTCAGTGTGTGGAAAATTCTGTACAATTCAGTGCAGTGAGGTCCCCTACAGGCCTACATTGGAATACACCTGTAATAGGCCTGGTAGCCTTAGAACCATTACCACAAAGGAGCATCTTCACCGATCTCAGGGAGGAGAAGGCGTTCTGGCTCTGGGAGTCCAGCACTCGGGGGTCTTCCACTCAGATGCCATGGTTACATTTGACCACAGTATCTGAGAGATTAAATTTCTGCGATTGGCGTCATCTCCTATCACACACATTAGTCTTGGATGTCTGCTGTATACAATAGTGCTCGCTCTGCCCCGGCGGATGTCGTCACGGGGTTCAAGGGATTGTCTGACCCCAATTTTTTTAATGGGTGCCAGGGGAGTGTTAAAATGAAAGAAGAAAAGGCAGTCACCTACTGAATGCTGCTCCTTTCCACAGGCAAAGCTCCCGTTTCTACTCCTTCTGGTCCACAGTATCCAGAAGTGTGACATCTTCTCCATGGTCATGTCCACCACTGCAGCCATTCACTGCTCTTGTCCCCAAGAGGCACCAGACCGCCTAGCCTTTGTGGCCACATGCTGCTTGGGGGACACATCAACATTGACGCCGGTGAAAAACAATTCTTGCAAAATATTGCAATATTGAGGGAAATTTGGTGACAACCCCCATGATGACATTGATATTGGTTGTTTTTATCCTGATTTTCTAGGAACAGATCCAACTATGGAATAACTGAGCCTAATTTTACCAGCCACCAATCAAAGCGATTGTATTTGCATTTGATATTATGTTTTGCTGTCTTTTTCAGTAACAGAGATATGTTGCTTTACAGGCTGCTGACTGAAGCTGGGACGATAGTGGAGATTCGTACTGAGGGCTTCATTTCCTATTCAGGATGATATAAGACGCTGTAAATGGCAGCCACCTGTCAGGCCTCGCATGTCAGAGCATTTTATTTAAAATCGACAATAAAGCACTTTGTGTGGCTGTAGGAGAGTTGGGTATTTATTAGTTTTTGTATACCATGGCAGTACATTAACTGATAAGATCCTGTGGTTCCTGAGGGGGTGTTTAGATTCATTCCTTCAGTCTGGATTAATAAAGTCACTGGAGAGGGATCTGTCAGTTTGATTAAGACAACAGTGAAAGAGCTTTCAATGTATTCCCTTCTCTCCGTGATACCGGCAAAAAAAATCACCAAAGCCGCTGCTTTATAAATCAAATGTATCGTCATTAGAGACCAATTTAACTGGAAAAGATAATGCTGAATCTTAGGAGCAAACAGCAAGGGGAAACAGGGGCCGGGTTGGTTCTTTTTTGTGAAGCCGAATCAATCCTGAATAAACACATACAGATGTTTTGTGCTCTTTTCTTCTGAACGTGGACAAATTTGAGAGAGGAGGCCGTTCTGAAGATATGAGGTAGGTATATTGTGGTCTGGGTGGAGGGCCAAAAGCAAGACAAAAATGATGCTGCACCATCCTGGTGGGGTCCACTGTACAACTGCACGTTCAGATGTTCCCTTCACCCATGAGTATAACACCATGGAGCCCAACAACTAAGAGGGCCCATCTTTATGGGTGAACAGTGGGCAGAGAGGAGGCCAAATCTTGTCGGTTGACCTGACATGTCTATCTTCAAAAATACTTGGGTTCCCTACATAATAACAATTCTGGTGAATCTTTTCTTAAAACTTGTTGTGCTGTTTCTTGCGGTGGCGCACCACCAATTGTGAATTGCCGTTCTCAGGACAGCGATGCAGTTAGGTGGTGCGGCAGCGCAAGGGAGCGATGACTCCCTGCCCAACCTTTCCCTCTGAGAGGCTACAGGCCTAGTGCCTGTAGCCTTTAAGAGCCCGGCACAGATGGCACGATGAGGTAATCATCATTGCGCCTCCTGAGCCAGGCAGCATATAGCTCAGGAAACTGGTCAGAAGAGGCCCACACCGTATTGCTAACAGGTAAGTATTTGAGTTTATTGTTTTTTATTTGGCACCATGCTGTTGGGCCACCATGGGGAGTGGGGTGGGGTTGGGGGCATCTACTGGGGACACTAAATAGGGGCATTTTGTACTGGTACAGATATGGGGTCATGTTCTTGTACTGACACATATTATGAGGGGGGCATAATGGGGATATTGGCTCTAGTTGGGGAACTAAGAGGGAGCATTTTTTTGTTCTAGCACAAAGAATGTGTCATTTTTTGTATTGGGGTATTTTTTGCGCTTGTGCACATTTTAAGGGTGTATTTTTTGTACTGGTGCACATTGTAAGCGGCTGTTTTTAGCACTGGCACACATAATAAGGGTATTTTTTGCACTGGTGCACATTATAAGGGGCATTATTTGTACTGTTGAATACTGTAAGGGGTATTTTTTTTATTTCCACACTTTATCTTTTGTACTGGCACATATTATAAGGGGGTCTTTTGTCTTGAAACACATTAGTGGGCATTTTTCTACCGGCACATATTATAAGGAGAATTATTATTACCGGATGACTATGGGGAACATGACTACTAGTATAGGCACAATGGGGGCACTGTTAACACTCAAGTGCACTCTGGAAGATAAATATTTCTATTGGTGGGGCTTTGGAGAGTACTATTATTGTGGTGGGCACTCTGCCACAGTATCAGCTTAGCACAACTATTTTCGGGGGACAATTTGTCAGCGACACTATTTGCTGGGCACAGTTATTTTTTAGGGCATTTTGTGCCAATAATTATTGAAGGGGGTACTATCTGTGTGGTACTAGTATTTTCAGGGGGACTGTTTCTGCAGTATAGTATTGGGGAGCACAGTGGACACAGTTTTGGGAGTGGCAGGATGGGGTAAGGTGGGGAGGTTGATGGAAAAGTAGGAAACTGAGATATCTGCTTGTCAAACTCTGCAGAGATAAGAGATGACTGAAGGAAATCATCATGGTGGTGTGGTCTGAATGGAGAAGATGAAGAAAGAGAACATCTACATCAGAGGAGACTTCACTGGATGTAAGAGGTACAGAATGTGGTGCTGTATTACCCTGTATGTTTTGGAGCACTGTATGTAATGTTTTCCAAGCATATCTTTAACAGTAGGGCTGGGGTTAGGTCCAGGATTTTTGCCTCAGGCAGCAGAAAGGCTATGTGCTCGCTCCCCTGCCTCTTTCCACAAGGCACCGAGGGAAGGGGGGCCCAAGCTGAACTCTTACACCAGGGCCCATGAACCTTTAGCTACGCCCCTAGTAGTAGGCCACAGTTCTGCCTAGCTATGCAGGAAGAAGTAACATCAGAGGAGAAGGGTGGAGGCCACGGTGGCAGTAATAAAGAGCAAACGCAACGTATGGCAACAACCTCCCACAAAACCCGCCGGGGCCAGATATCCTTCTCTTATGGTCAGCTCGGGAACTAGTAATGCTGCTGATACTGTGGATGCAGGCTGAAACCTAAGCCAACCTCAGCTACTGCTAATTCTGCCTGGAGTGTGTGAGTATCTCCTGTCTGGAAGTTTTTTGACACTGCTAGAAGACAAAAGCATTGCCGTGTGCAAGATCTGCAGTATTAAAGGGGTTTTCTGAGAGTTTTTTTACTGATGACCTATCCTCTGGATATTATGTGCACCAGAATTGTGGAGCCAAAAAGTCACAAATTTTGCCCAAAGCTGTTTTAGCATATGTGGCTTTTTTGCAATTCCATGGCTCTCTCCACTGTGAAAAAATTGATAGAAAAGTGGGCATGGTTAACTATATGAGGAACTTTAATGAGGTGTATACCAGATTTTTCAATTTCAACATTTTAAAAAAAGTTGCAAAGAAAGTGTCAATCTCTAGATCTCTTACATATCTAGGCAAAACTTTAATTTTTAAAGATACCCTTGAATGAGATTTATGGAATTTTTTTACTCAGTGGAATTTTCTTTTTAATTAAAAAATAATGTGTTCTGATTTACCCAACTTTTATATCAGAAAAAGTGGACCAGGTAAACACCATACTTCTCAATGTATTACCACCAGGCAACCAGTATAAATACATTGATAAATCTTCACCATACAGCTCTAAATCCCCTGCTTCTTTTCACATAATATATTACAAAACTAGCTGCAAGCAGCCACCACTAGAGGGAACTCAGTGTACAGGAATGTGTACAGTTACCATTACACTCAGTGGAAGCTGTCAAATCTCTATGCACTTAGCTCCCCCTAGTGGTGGCAGAAAGAAAATGCTGTGACTGTATGTTGGGACCAGGAGAAATGAATTACTACTGGTCCCACCTACCCCTGAGCCCCATAGCTGTCTGTCTCTGTGGTAGCTATGGCATTGGTGGCCAGTTTATATAAAATGTGTGAGGTTTGATAAATTTAGTGCATATTACGCCAATGCAGACTGCAAGCAAAAATAACTTTAAAAGCTTCCCTCCACCAATATAATCATGCACAGAAAATAGAATAAGATATGAAAATATGTCTCAGTATTTGGGTTTTATTAGTAATAATCTATAAATTATATATCCCATTTAAATAAATGGAGATGGTTGGATGCTGTTTGGATCTGGTACAGTATCAATGTTTCCTTCCACATCCCTCTCATTAATAGTGGCCCATGTCTTATTAAAGGGAAACATAACGTAAAAATGAAAAAAAAATATTCAAAAACATCCCAGCACTTCTTCACTTACGGCAGTCTGTGCCCATATATTGCAGACCGCAAACGGCCAGTCCGCAATATATGGGCACCAGCTGTGTGCTCTCTGTATTAAGGATGTGGACCCATTCACTTGAATAGGTCCCCAAAACGCCAAATACGGTGCAGTATGGAGGCACAGAGAGAATGAGTCCGCATTTGCAAAAAGGGGCCACATGGACGTTGCCCGTGCATTGTGGACCGCTATTTGCAGTCTACAGCACGGGCACTGATGGCCTACAGCCATGTGCATGAGGCCTTAATCTAATGCTTTCGTTTAAACTAAATCAGCCAGGTCTCCCCACCTCCCCTCTGTCCTATATCTGGTTGTAAAACAATCGGCAGGAGCAGGGGCCTCCCTGCTGTGCTCTATCCGCAGTAGGACTAAAATGGGGTTAAGCACTGACTTTTTGGAACAGATGAGCTAGAGATTAACATCCACTAAATAATTCATTTAAAGGGGTTGTCCAGTTTGGAAACCCCATTTTGTTAACTCATTTTAAAGAGGTTGTGCAAGAATAGTCTAATGAGACAAGGGGATCCGGTCTCCACTGCGGCAATGTCAAACTGCAAGTTGACCGCGAGGGAGCCCAGTGGGGTATCGCAGGCTTGGAGGAGAAGGAGCGGGAAGCTAGCGCTGGGAAGCAGGTAAGTTAGCTTCCCTTCACAGGTCCTGCCCCCGTTCTTGCCCGACTCCTGTAAGGAATTGTGATTTAATAGAGAGCGTGATCCCTGCGCAGAACCCTCAGCTATTGAGCAGTGTGGAGAACGATTACTAAAAGTATCTCTGTCTCTAGCAACAAGTTCTGCCCTGCACTAAGCCATTGATTAAGTGGGCCCTGTATGAAGCATCATTTCCCCCGCAGTATTATTACAGGTAAATAGCGATTTCTTTAACTCTGCTAGAAGTGATTGAGATCAGCGTAGCAAATCTGGAGAGGGTTGGAGGACCTCGGTTCTCAAAATAGGCGTGAGTCCTAGAGATGGGACCTGAATCAGAAAGACATGGATATGCCCTAACAAGTGCATTTATCAAGACTGTGAACCTGGATCACACCTCCTCATGCTATGCTTTGATCTAATAACTGCTTCTCAGCATAATTACTATCGCTTCTCAGCGCCATAAATAGTATACAGCAGTGGCGGACCGGGCTCCTAAGTCAGGGGGGCCCAACCGCCCCCCCATGAGTTCCGGTTTAATTTTTTTTTTGCCTTTTTAAAGGTCTGCGCATGCACAGACCGGGAATCCGGATCCGTTTTGCCGGAACACTTAATGCCGAATCCAGCACTAATACACTTCAATGTAAATTAATGCCGGCAAGTGTTCAGTATTTTTGGCCGGAAAGAAAACTGCAGCATGCTGCGGTATTTTCTCCGGCCATAAAACGTAAGAGGGACTGAGCTGATGCATCCTGAACAGATTGCTCTCCATTCAGAATGCATTAGGATAAGACTGATCAGTTTTTTTCCGGTATTGAGCTTCTGTGATGGAACTCAATACTGGAAAACAAAAACACTAGTGTGAAAGTACCCTAAAACAGCCATTTATGCTTTTTATGGGAGGATGGTCGGATTTGGCTTTAAAATTGGTCTTATCTGTGAATTTTAGATCACTTGTCCAGAAGTTACTGAAGTGGAGGTTGGCAACCCTGGAGTGGGAAGTGCTCATCTCTCTATCGTACCAACTACATTCCCGTCCTCAGGAACCTACAAGGTATGTATCACATGGAAAAACGGACTTGCAATGCGTCTGTCCTGGGAGAGATGGGTATAATGGGCACGTGATTTTTTTAAACATAAACAAATGTCATGGAAGAAAGCTTCCATCTTTATTTTAACATTAGGTCTATGCTGATGGATGTAGACAAGTCTGTATGACTGCATTCGTTATTCAGTCAGTTCTTCTGTCCATCGTTCTAATGTTACAACGGACAGAAAAACGCCAGTTTGAACATAGCCTTAGAAAATATGTAGGATGCCTGAAACAGGTGATTTGTTTTGATTGGCTTATTGGAGTTGCGAAGCTTTTTCCTGTTGTCAGGAGGATTATTAGCTGTAGCCTTTATGGGGGTTACTTTTGCTTTCACCTGGACAATGATTATAGGGTTAATCTTTTATAAATGTAATGGTCCAATATGTTTTGATGCTTGAGGCATGTTCTGTTAAATGTGATATCAGTCTCTTTATGTAGTACAATTGTACATATGACGCTTTATTACAGATTGTATAGGTATTATTGTACCAGAGATGTGGTGTTAGGAAACAGTATTGAGGGTAGGGGGCCCAAACGGAACTCTTGCACCAGGGCCCATGAGCCTATAGCTATGCCCCTAGTATACAGGCTCCTATGTTGCATGCTTACATGAGGCATTAGTATACATTTTGATAAAACAGCATAAGCCCAGTCACCACGACAAGTGTAACGCCCCAGAGTGGCATTACCACTTCTGCACCCTGCTACTATCACTAATGGACTAATATCATGTCATCTGTGTTTTTATTGCAGGTCCTTCATAATGTGCATTCCTATGTTTGAAACTGTTATGTTCAATTGTAATGTACCTGGTTCACCAGTAGGTGACAGCAAGCATGGCAGAGCTACACTTTCCATGCTAACTCTCCCTCTAAGGAGGGGAGGGGACTAGTTAGTTCGAGTCAGTTGCAGCTTAACCCTTGCCAAGGGAGGGTGTGCAGCAGGTGTCTAGGCCAGCTAGAGCACTTTCAGCTCTGCTGGATGTGGAGGCCACAGCTTAGAGCCTCTGAAGTCAGGAGGAAAAGTTCCCTGGATTAAGCTAGAGTCAGACTACAAAGAGAGAAGTTGCAGCAGACATCTAAAGCAAAGTTATTAAGTCAGCCTGTCAGCACAGCAGAGCCAGACAGCAACAGATGTAGCAGAGCAGAGTTTGTTCGCCTGCCAGAGTTAATGCTAAAACCTGCTGGGAACCAAGACAAAGCCTGAAACTGTTGGAGAAACGTTTATGTAAAGTAAAGCTGTTATTGAACTTCATCACAAGGTCTGGACTCAATTTATTTAATCATCCCCTTCATCAACCACCCCCGTTTTAATTGCTTCGGGGCCAACGCCTGGGGTCCAGCATATCCAGGTAGGAGCACCGTGAAACGTGCACCAACATTAAGGGACCTTTAGGCCACCCTACACCACTCTGGCATTCCTACACCTGGGTACCATCCACAGTATCATTAAAAGGGGCCCTGTGCCCTTGTTGCTTCATTGCAACTGGCGTCACGAAAACAAGTACTTTTTCATCTTAAAGGGCCCTGAGGGGAGGCGCCTGCTGCACAAGGTTGCCTCCTCGAGAGGGAACCTACTCTAAATTTGGCGCGGCACCGCACCAGCACACGGCGGGACCCAGCAGCCAAACAGCACCTCTGCTGTTTGGCAATGCCACCCTGGCACTGGGCCCCACCAACCCACCAGCACAGCAACATCTGTCGCCATGCAGCACCCCACCATGTGAACAATTGTCAAAACTCACCTTAATATATGCTCTCAGGAACTCCAACTGAGAGCTGGTAGGAATTTGTTAACCCTTATGCAGTCTCCTGCTAATTAAAATCACCTGGGCTGAATAGGAGGAGTGCTAATACCAGAGTGGAAAAAAAGGAAAGGAACTATGAAATATCCAAAAAGAAGAATGAACCTGGATCACACCTCCTCATGCTTCTCAGCATAATTAACATCAACTGTTCACATGGTGCGGCTGTTGTTGCTGTGGTGCTGTGTTGGTAGGTTGGTGGGGCCCAAGTGCCAGGGTGGCGTTTCCAGGCAGCAGGGGTGCTGTTTGGCTGCTGGGTCCCACCGCCTGCTGGTGCAGTGCTGCGGCGCTGGTGGTCGCCGCGCAGCTCCGCGCCAAGTTTAGAGTAGGTTCCCACTCGAGGAGGCAACCTTATCATGGTGAGCGGGCTTATGCTTTTTGATCAAAATGTAGACTAATGCCTCATGTATAGCATGCAGCATAGGGGGCGGTTATTAGATCACAGCATAGTATGAGGATGTGCGATGCAGATTCACTCTCATTTTTGTACATTTATCAAGACTGTTTTATGCCAGTTATCTGGTGTGGAAAAGTCCCAAGTGCTGTTACGTGCAACTTTTTCTGTAAAAACTTGCAACTTTTTGTGAGCAGTGCCACCCCACGCCACTTTGCGAAAAGTAGCCATTTTAAATGGAGCATTTATGAGGTACGACATTTTTAAATGTCACACACAATGTCGCAGCCAGTCGCACAGAACGTAACTTACAAAGGCTCAGCCACACTGCTGGTACACCTTGCGCCAGCGGGCACCAATTCATACCTCTGGCGCCATGCCAGAAAAAGAAAACCTTAAAAATGACATTAAAAGGATCGCAAATGATAAATTCCCTTCTAAGTTGTGATGAGAATACTCCTATAATTTCTCTCCGTCAGTCAGATTCTAATTAGCTATTCTACATTTCTTTTCTATCGAGCTGTCATTACGGCCCCTACAGGAACTGACAACCTCAGACTCATGAAAAGTGATCCTCAGGTGGTTGTCAGGAAACAGATCAGGTGGCTGAATAGAATTTTTAGGACCATGACAGGAGAGGACAGCTCAAGGTTCTGTTTTACTGGCAATTTCCACCGGACATTTGTTTTGCTATTATGCAGCGTTACAGTGCTTTCTATCTTTTTATGTGCTGATTCTGTCCATGCCGTCAAATTCCCCCATTTGTTTCCTTTGCTCAAGACATAGCATAAGAAGCATGCAAGCCAAAACAATATCTAAAGAGCTGGTATTTCTGTTAAAGACACACTTGAAACCTGAAGAGCGTTCGCAGAATGTAAGAGGCAATTAACACCATTTGGGGAATTTTTAATTGCTCTATAAAGTATAGCGTAAATAATTAGGCCCGCTCATTTGATCCCATGAATTTCACTTGACAGCTGTAATTTATGACTAGTAAAGTGTTCTGCGTCCCTCTCTATTCCGCATCTCAACTTATTTCAGTAATTGCCTAACAATGATCTTATCTTTAATGAGTTTAAGAGTAAATTACTCATTATGTTCATTTAACCTCAGATTTTGGAGCGGTTAATTATAACTTGTTCTTAAACTGCTTAGATATAATCTAATGGCAACTTAAAGTCTCCATCCAAACTTTGTTTCTCAAAAACTACTAGAAACACTAATAGGTGAAAAATCTGATTTAACAAAATAGAGTTTTTGCTGCCAAATAGAATTTTTAATATTTTTATGGAACAGTGATATTTCTAAGGGACGTTTTTCTCAACCTTCCCATATTCAGGGACCAACTGGCCATAGACCCTACAGGGAGTGGTGTAACTAGAAATGACTGGGCCCTGCAGCTAATTTTTGAATGCCCACTCCAGCAACTTCTTCGCAACCCCCTCCTCCAGTGCAACCCCCACTCATGTAGCTAGTCAAGATCGCTCACTCAGACGAAGCCCGGCAGCTACTTCGTCCATTTCCTACAATGTCATTGTATACAATATCATTGTATATACTGTTGAGGGGGCCCTGACAATAATATTTTTTTAGCTCTCCTCCTGGGTGGGCCCCAAAGCAGCCGCTTCCCCTGCTTCCCATATAGCTACGCCCCTGCCTAAAGGGAAACTTCTCAGTGGGCGGATGTGAAGGGGACCATCTGAGCTCTCCTTGTGAGCTGCCAGTTGGGTAGCTAACAACCTTACGCTCCTAGTTTTAATTAATGCTAGGAATGTGAGGTACTTATGGTGAGGTATTTTGTGATGGTGGGGCAGTATTTTGTGCTGCACTGTGCTTTAGAAACCATAATTGTATGTATTCTATAAGAAAATATTGAGTTGAGGGGGCAGCAATGTGGCTCAGTGGTTAGCACTGGTGCCTTGCAGTGTGGTCCTGAGTTTAAATCCAGTTAGGGACGATATGAGCATGGAGTTTGTATGTTCTCCCCATGTTTGCCTGGGTTTCATCCGGCTACTCCGGTTTCCTCCCAAACTCCCAAAAATATGCAAATAGGCAAATTGGCTTCCTACGAAATTGACCACAGTGGGCATTGTGTGTTGGTTTTGAGCTATATGGCAGCCACTGATTTCCCAGAGAGTCACCCCAGTCACACAGCCATCCCTGAGCTTTGGGTCCTGGTGAAAAAAGCACATTACTTTATGTTTGTCCTCTGTTCGGGATCCTCATCTCTTACTGAAAGTGGAGAATACTTACAAAGAGCATCTCTGGAGGACCTGTCCTGTGTAACACAGGCAACCTACTAATTAGAACAAGTACAGTGTAATGCTTCATTTAACCTGTAGTGGCACTACAGGGAAACTGAACACTTACTACTAGGTCTGCCCACAGATTACAGCTGATCGCTGGAGGTCCCAGCACATTGTGATCAACCTATAGTCAAGGGACCTTTCTAACAAGTTGGAATAGCCCAAAGCAGAGAACCCCTTTAACCTAAGGTGTACGGCCACTGTAATTTCATTCCACTAGGCAAGGCAAAGAAAATCTGTATCATTGTTCTCTGTTTGGGATCCTCATCTCTTACTCAGAGTGGAGAATGGTTACCAGTAGCATCTCTGGAGGACCAATTTACTGATTGAAATGGGTACAATGTAATTCTTCATTTTACCAGTGGTGGCACTGCAGGGAAACTGAACACTTAGTGCAAGCTTTGCCCATACATCACAGCTGATCACTGGTGGTCCCAGCACGTTGTGATCAACTTATTGTCAAGGGACCTTTCTAACAAGTAGTAATAGTCCAAAGCAGGGAACCTCTCTAATCTCAGGTGTATGGACACGCTAATTCTCTTTCTGCCAAGCAAGGCAATGTCTGATAGGTGGTAGCATTTCCTCTGGGACCCCCCAGCCATAACATTATAAGATGGGAATACCCCTTTAAAGTGTTTCAGTATGTCATGTAATTAATATATTATATCTGTATCAATCAGAGGGAGGTAAGACTTACAATAAGACATCTAAAACTTATAATGATACAATATGAATACGAGCCTAATCCGCTCCAGCGCTGTTAAGCTTCACACCAATCTCTTTCAATAAGAGCAATTTCCCAGGGTTAAGTCGGCGAGGTGGAGAATACAGAGGTGAAAACACCACGTCTAAGCACCAATTCATAGCGAGCACTTGCCTCTTAGATAAGTAATTGCCTTTTATTCACAGCTCTTTTGCAAAACACAGACAGGCAGTTGGTTTTATTAAGAGAATATTGGGCAACGTACACAATCTGCGTCTGGTGAGTGAGATTTATGGAAACTCTAATAAATATTTATGGCCGTTCTCTCACAAAGAGCATCTGCCTCAGGACTCATTGTTATTTCTTAAAGGCTTTTCTCCACCATGAAACACAGCAAGTACATCTAATTTAATTAGTGTATTTTGTGAATGTGTGACCTGCACTACACCAGTCACCATTAATGGACATAGTGTCTCTCATTCCTCTAGGCACTGCCTTTGGCGAGCCAGACTTTGCTCGCCTACTCCAACCCCCCCCCCCCTCCTCCAATACCCTATCAAATTAAATTTGTCCCATCGAAACCAAGACAATTTAGCACCAATAAGCCCCAAATGGACAGGGACTGTGTGATTAATGTGAACAGTAAAAGGTTTGACACCAGGCAAAAAAACAAAAAAAAAACACTAAAACAAAAACCTCTAGATGAAGCTTCAGCTGCTCTGGCACATCAGGTGCTGAATAATTTTTTTTTTCCCCTTTCACTTTTTTCCTGCACTTTTCATGCTGCCTCAAAGAAAAGGAGATTGATGGCCTTAGCTTGTATTATTAGGTCTCTGTCTAAATTGCTTTCTGTGCTGTTTTTTTTTTCTTTCACTGTGCCAAGGTCTGCTTCTACAAATGTACAGGGATTTGCGTTTTTTTTTTTTTTTTTTACTGCTGTGTCACCATAGATTATTACAGAGCACAAGCTAAAGGTTGGAAATATATAATGAATTTAAACACACGTTAAAATAATTTCTGGTGTATATTACAGCACTGGTATGCTACATGAAAGAATACAATTTTAAATTGTTTCCTCTTCTGCTATGTTGCATTGCCGCGCTCACTGCTCCACCCGTACCCTCATGACAATATGCTCAGTTGTACAGCCATTCTTTCCAAATAGGAAAAACAAATAATACAAAATTATATATTAAATCTAAAAATAAATAGGTGCAAAATAATAAATCAAGGTCACATATAATAAATGGTAAATATAAGCGACACAAATGATAACAAAAAATTCAGTTTGGTTTTAACCTTGATTAAAATTTAATTTGCTGGACCGGTGTCTTTTTTCCACCTATATATCTAAGTATGTAACTATTAGGCTTAAGCAAATCGAGCTTCAAATCATAGATTCGAAGTTGACTCATTCAAAAACTTCGTTTTTAATGTTTCCGTACAGTATTTCTTGAGGGAGGAAAGAGAATGCAAAAAAGTCCGTTTAAAAATATAGCTATTTTTAAGTTTTACCACTTTTGTGAAAAAACTACTTTTTGGAAAATTACTTTTAAAATTGCTGAATTCTGAGAACCATAACTTTTTGAAATGTTATTATTTTTTATACATGAATAGAGCTGCGTGAGGGTGTATTTTTGTAGGAAGAGATGACATTTTCATTGAATTTCAATTCATACCATTTTGGGGTAAAGATAACTTTTTTTATTTTATTCCATTTTGAAGATAGAGTGATTGCAAACAGCATTTTTTCGGCATTTAGATTAATCAGTTGAATTACAGTTGATGAAATTTTACTATGGCGTCATGGACACGAATGTATTTTTCATCTGTGTGCTTGCATTTTTTGTGGACTGACCCATTCATTTCTATGGAACCATGCACCCATCCGTATTTTTTGCGAATCTGTGTGACCAGTCTGCAAATGATAGAACATGTCCTATTCTGCTCTGTATTGTGGACAAGAAGAGCCCTCTCTATTGAGGAGCATAATATAGAATGCATATGTATATTGTGGATCCGTTGTTTGTGGCCCGAAATACGAGCACAACCATGAGCATGAAGCCTATATATCATCATTATTTTTCTATACTCTATGACTCTTCAACAGAAACATAGTGCTGACTCGAGGTGACAGCATTTATAATGCATCCGCCAATGAACTATTGAGTTCAGCTTAAAGTAACATTTAAATAATGGTCCCTGGTGAGCAAACGCTGATCTCCTACCATATGAGACATGGAAGAAAGACAATATAGTATATTGTGTCAGCATCATATTAATAGCTTCCTAGATAGACAATGGACATTATTAAATGTGGCCTTTCCCTCAGTCTCTGCCTGCATTCACTGGTGAGGTCAGGAGGACATAGGGCACATGTCTTCATCTGTGTCGGACAATTTATCAGCTGCCGTGAGGATTTCACACTTTGCCCACCGCTCACATAGACATGGTCTTTTGTCTTGTGTTAAATCAAGCGTTTTGACATCACAATCTGCTACCCTGAATTGTTCTCCCTCATCTTTTTCTTTCATGTTATTTCGAACAGGTGTCATAAGAGAAAAAAACATGTATAATAAACACCATTTAGCTTAAAGGGATGGCGAATTATATTGATGACCTATCCTCAGGAAGCTTTGAAGCTTGCCATGTTATATGTTAGGTAATAAGGACCTGTCATGTCCACCCAAAAGTAAAACTATTCTCATATTTTGTGGCCCACGTTGTTCCTCTGCAGTGGATGCCATTGCTTTTTGAGCCTGATATGCTGACTAATGATTACATTGCCAACAGATACTGTAATAGCTACATATTCCAAAAATGTCTACAATAAATATTTAGCAAATTTCTTGTAATTTCATTCAGATGCCATTTGGCTGAATTTAACCCAAATTGAAAGTGCTCCAATTGCTCTGAAAAAGTTGTGGACATGAGTGAACCAGGAACTTAAAGTGGCCCTGGAAAAAATATATAATAAACGTGTCCCCATGTTGTAGGAGGGTCCAAATTGACAGAAAGTGGGGGCTGTAGTGGTCTCCTTATTGGATGCTATAGATGTCACTTGGAGCAAAAAGGATGTATTATGAAACAGCTGGATGCCGAGGGCAGATGTCACTTCATAGTGAAGCTCTGCCACAAAAAGGAAGAAGCTCACACGGTATGTGTACAGTCTGGTATGTTATGTGTTTTCTGCTCTTCTCGGCCCTTACTTAGTGCAATCAACAGTTTAGCATGGTAAAAACAGCTGATAGATTACCTTTAAAAGGTTTTTCCACCCAGGACGAATGAGTCTGGTGTTTTTTCTCTATATACACCCTTTACATGTCTCTAGGAGCAATTTCCAACCTGTGTTGCTTGCTTTTCCTTTAGCGAGGGGAGTTCTGCAGCGAATATCATTATTTAAAAGGGTTTTCCGAGTTTCACAGGATAGGCCATGAGTATCTGATCGGTGGGGGCCTGACACCAGGGATCACTGCTAATCAGCTGTTTGAGAATGCACCGGTGCTCCTGTGAGCACCGCGGCCTTCTTCATGTTCAGCAAGCACAGCGCAGTACATTGTATAGTGGCTGAGCTTGGTATCACGCTTGGCCGCCAAAAATATTCTACAGTTTTCAAACCAGCATTTAGATCTGAATACTTTTGTAATTACATGTAATTAAAAAATTTGTATAGCCACGGAGTTATATGTTCTAAAGCCCTTTTTGTCGTGTATTAGTGGCAAAAAAAATATTTATATTTGCCGTTCAGTGATGCAGTTTTATGTTCAAAAGCCTTTTGTGGCATGTACAGTACAGACCAAAAGTTTGGACACACCTTCTCATTCAAAGAGTTTTCTTTATTTTCATGACTATGAAAATTGTAGATTCACACTGAAGGCATCAAAACTATGAATTAACACATGTGGAATTATATACATAACAAAAAAGTGTGAAACAGCTGAAAATATGTCATATTCTAGGTTCTTCAAAGTAGCCACCTTTTGCTTTGATTACTGCTTTGCACACTCTTGGCATTCTCTTGATGAGCTTCAAGAGGTAGTCACCTCAAATGGTTTTCACTTCACAGGTGTGCTCTGTCAGGTTTAATAAGTCGGACTTCTTGCCTTATAAATGGGGTTGGGACCATCAGTTGCGTTGTGGAGAAGTCAGGTGGATACACAGCTGATAGTCCTACTGAATAGACTGTTAGAATTTGTATTATGGCAAGAAAAAAGCAGCTAAGTATAGAAAAACGAGTGGCCATCATTACTTTAAGAAATGAAGGTCAGTCAGTCCGAAAAATTGGGAAAACTTTGAAAGTGTCCCCAAGTGCAGTCACAAAAACCATCAAGCGCTACAAAGAAACTGGCTCACATGCGGACCACCCCAGGAAAGGAAGACCAAGAGTCACCTCTGCTGCGGAGGATAAGTTCATCCGAGTCACCAGCCTCACAAATCGCAGGTTAACAGCAGCTCAGATTAGAGACCAGGTCAATGCTACACAGAGTTCTAGCAGCAGACACATCTCTAGAACAACTGTTAAGAGGAGACTGTGTGAATCAGGCCTTCATGGTAGAATATCTGCTAGGAAACCACTGCTAAGGACAGGCAACAAGCAGAAGAGACTTGTTTGGGCTAAAGAACACAAGGAATGGACATTAGACCAGTGGAAATCTGTGCTTTGGTCTGATGAGTCCAAATTTGAGATCTTTGGTTCCAACCACTGTGTCTTTGTGCGATGCAGAAAAGGTGAACAGATGGACTCTACATGCCTGGTTCTCACCGTGAAGCATAGAGGAGGAGGTGTGATGGTGTGGGGGTGCTTTGCTGGTGACACTGTTGGGGATTTATTCAAAATTGAAGGTATACTGAACCGGCATGGCTACCACAGCATCTTGCAGCGGCATGCTATTCCATCCGGTTTGCGTTTAGTTGGACCATCATTTATTTTTCAACAGGACAATAACCCCAAACACACCTCCAGGCTGTGTAAGGGCTATTTGACCATGAAGGAGAGTGATGGGGTGCTGCGCCAGATGACCTGGCCTCCACAGTCACCGAACCTGAACCCAATCGAGATGGTTTGGGGTGAGCTGGACCGCAGAGTGAAGGCAAAAGGGCCAACAACTGCTAAGCATCTCTGGGAACTCCTTCAAGACTGTTGGAAGACCAATTCAGGTGACTACCTCTTGAAGCTCATCAAGAGAATGCCAGGAGTGTGCAAAGCAGTAATCAAAGCAAAAGGTGGCTACTTTGAAGAACCTAGAATATGACATATTTTCAGTTGTTTCACACTTTTTTGTAATGTATATAATTCCACATGTGTTAATTCATAATTTTGATGCCTTCAGTGTGAATCTACAATTTTTATAGTCTTTCATGAATGAGTCCAAACTTTTGGTCTGTACTGTATAAATGGAAAAAAATAATGGCCTATTTGCCATTCAGCGATGCAGTTATAAGTTATAAAGCCCTTTTTGCCGTGTATTAGTGGCAAAAGTAAAATATATTTTCTGTTCAGCGGTGCAGTAACATGTTCTAAAGCCCTTTTTGTCGCGCATTAGTGGCAAAAGTAAAAAATATTAGCTGTTTAGTGGTGCAGTTATATGTTCTAAAGCCCTTTTTGCAGTTTAATAGTCGCAAAAGTAAAATATATTTGCCATTTAGCATTGCAGTAATATGTTGTAAAGCCCATTTTGTCGTGCATTAGTGGCAAAAGTAAAATATATTTTCCGTTCAGCGGTGCAGTTATATGTTTTAAAGCCTTTTCTGTCGTGTATTAGTGACAAAAGAAAAATATGTTTGCCGTTCAGTGGTGCAGTTATATGTTCTAAAGCCTTTTGTGGCATGTATAAGTGGAAAAAAATAAGGGACTAATTGCCATTCAGCAGTGCAGTTTTATGTTCTAAAGCCCTTTTTGCTGTGTATTAGGGGCAAAAGTAAAATATATTTGCCGTTCAGAGGTGCAGTTATTTGTTCTGAAGCATTTTATGGCGTGTTTAAGTGGAAAAAATAAGGGCTTATTTGCCGTACAGCGGTGCAGTTATATGTTCTTAAGCCCTTTTTAGCGTGTATTAGTGGCAAAAGTAAAATATTTTTGCCGTTTAGTGGTGCAGTTATATGTTCTAAAGCCCTTTTTGTCATGTATTAATGGCAAAAGTAAAATATATTTGCCATTCAGTGGTGCAGTTATATGTTCCAAAGCCCCTTTTGTTATATATTAGTGGCAAAAGAAAAATATAATTGTCGTTCAGCGGTACAGTTATATGTTCTAAAGATTTTTGTTGTATATTAGTGACAAAATAAAAATGTATTTGCCGTTCAGTGGTGCAGTTATATTTTCTAAAGCCCTTTTTGCCGTGTATTAGTGGCAAAAGTAAAATATATTTGTCGTTCACCTGTGCAGTTATATGTTCTAAAGCCCTTTTTGTTGTATATTAGTGGCAAAAGAAAAATATATTTGCCGTTCAGCGGTGCAGTTATAAGTTCAAAATCTTCTGTGGCGTGTAAAAGTGGCAAAAAAAAAGACCTATTTGCCGTTCAGTGGTGCAGTTACATGTTCTAAAGCCCTTTTTGTCATGTATTAGTGGCAAAAGTAAAACATATTAGCCGTTCAACGGCGCAGTTATATGTTCTAAAGGCATTTTTGTCATGTATTAGTGGTAAAAGAAAAATATATTTGCCATTTAGCGGTTCAGATATATGTTATAAAGCCCTTTTTGCCGTGTATTTGTGGCAAAAGCGAAATATTTTTGCCATTCAGCTGTGCAGTTATCTATTCTAAAGCCCTTTTTGTCATGCATTAGTGGAATATATTTGCCGTTCAATGGTGGAGTAATATGTTCAAAAGCACTTTTTGCTGTATATTAGTGGCAAAAGAAAATATATTTGCCGTTCTGCGGTGCAGTTATATGTTCTAAAGCCTTCTGTGGCGTGTATAAGTGGAAAAAAATAAAGGCCTATTTGCCGTTCAGCGGTGCAGTTATATGTTCTAAAGCCCTTTTGAAATGTATGTGTTCGAGAGCCTTTTTTGTCATGTATTAGTGGCAAAAGTAAAATATATTTGCCGTTTAGCGGTGCAGTTATATGTTCTAAAGCCCTTTTTGCCGTGTATTAGTTGCAAAAGTAAAATATATTTGCAGTTCATTGGTGCAGTTATATGTTCTAAAACCATTTTTGTCGTGCATTAGTGGCAAAAGTAAAATATATTTGCAGTTCAGCTGTGCAGTTATATGTTTTAAAGCCCTTTTTATCGTGCATTAGTGGCAAAAGTGAAATCTATTTGCCGTTCAGCGGTGCAGTTATATGTTCTAAAGACATTTATGGCGTGTATAAGTTGAAAAAAATAAGGGCCTATTTGCCATACAACGATGCAGTAATATGTTCTAAAGCCCTTTTTGCTGTGTATTAGTGGCAAGAGTAAAATTAATTTGCCGTTCAGTGGTGCAGTTATATGTTCTAAAGCCCTTTTTGTCATATATTAGTGGCAAAAGTAAAATATATTTGCCGTTCAGCGGTGCAGTTATATATTTTAAAGCCTTTTATGGTGTGTATATGTGTAAAAAAATAAGGGCCTATTTGCCGTTCAGCAGTGCAGTTATATGTTCTAAAGCCCTTTTTGCCGTGTATTAGTCGCAAAAGTAAAATATATTTGCAGTTTAGTGGTATAGTTATATGTTCTAAAGCCATTTTTGTTGTGCATTAGTGGCAAAAGTAAAATATATTTGCCATTCAGCTGTGCAGTTATATGTTTTGAAGTCCTTTTTGTTGTGCATTAGTGGCAAAAGTAAAATATATTTGCCGTTCAGCGGTGCAGTTATATGTTCTAAAGCCTTTTATGGCATGTATAAGTGGAAAAAAATGAGGGCCTGCTTGCCGTACAGCGGTGCAGTTATATGTTCTAAAGCCCTATTGAAATGTATTAGTGGCAAAAGTAAAATATATTTGCAGTTCAGCGTTACAGTTATATGTTCTAAAGCCTTCTGTGGCATGCATAAGTGGAAAAAAATAAGGGCTTATTTGCCGTTCAGTGGTGCAGTTACATGTTCTAAAGCTCTTTTTGTCGTGTAATAGTGGCAAAATAAAAATATATCTGCCTTTCAGTGGTGCAGTTATATGTTCTAAAGCTTTTTTTGTCGTGTATTAGTGGCAAAATAAAAATAGATTTGCCATTCAGCGGTGCAGTTATATGTTCTAAAGCCCTTTTTGTAGTATATTAGTTGCAAAAGTAAAATATATTTGCCCTTTAGCGGTACAGTTATTTGTTCTAAAGCCCTTTTTCTCATGTATTAGTGGTAAAGTAAAATATATTTGCCGTTCAGCGGTGCAGTTATATGTTATAAAGCCCTTTTTGGCGTGTATAAGTGGCAAAAGTACAATATATTTGCCGTTCAGCGGTGCAGCTATATGTTCAGTGATGTCAACACAAACTTGCTGCTTACACCCTCTCCACTCTGTGGGGGGGCTCTACTTGTATAAACGTTTACTAGAACAGGTTTCTGTAGGCATCTATGTGCAATCAGCTGACGAGGGTGTAAAAAGAGTGCGCTTCTTCTTGGTGCTAACATTGACCTGTAAGGCTGAGTTTATACTTGAGTTATTTGGTCAGTTTTGGCCCCGTGACTGCCCAAATAAGTGAAGTGTGCAGTGATTTTGAGAGCAACGCCTTTCATCTGCATGTCATACTGACAGTATTATTTCACTACCACAGCAGACTTCCTATGCGTGTTACTGCAAGGCACAGTGTTCTACAACACTTCAAAGCTTAGGGCGAGGACCTCAAAGGTAGTGTTTTTCAAAATACTACCAGTACCACAAGCCACACAATAAAGGCAGCTGGAGATTAGAGAGGTTAACAAGTGGCTCAAGAACCGGTGTAGGAAGGAGGGGTTTGGGTTCCTGGAGAACTGGGCTGACTTTTATGTCGGCTACAGGCTCTATTGTAAGGATGGGCTGCACCTAAATGGGGAAGCGGCAGCTTTGTTGGGGGAGAAGATGGCTAGAAGGTTGGAGGAGTGTTTAAACTAGGGACTGGGGGGGGAGGGTAATCACGTTATAGAATGGGAAAATAGTGCAGATAGAGACAGGGGGCAAGGTAATGGGACTGGGGGAGAAATGGAAGGAGGGGCTAAAACAGTTTAGAAGGAAAGGTGTAGGGTAAAAAACATACAAACCTATTAATTGTATGTTTACTAATGCCAGAAGCCTGACTAATAAAACTGGTGAACTGGAATTAGTGAAATGTGAGGAGGACTATGACATAGTGGGAATAACTGAGACATGGCTGGATGATAGCTATGACTGGGTGGTTAACGTACAGGGTTACAGTCTGTTTAGAAAGGATTGCAAAAAACGTAGAGGGGGAGGGGTTGCCTTTATGTAAAATCCTGTCTAAAGCCCACTATCCGGGAATATATAAGTGAGGGACATAAACATGTGAAGTCACTGTGGGTAGAAATACATGGAGGCAAAAACAATAATAAAATACTAATGGGAGTACATTATGAACCACCTAATATACCAGAGTCCACAGAAAATCTGCTACTAGATAGACGAGGCTGCAAATCATTAGTGAGGTCGTCATTATGGGGGACTTCAACTAACCAGATATAGACTGGGAAACTGAGACCTGTAGATCTCATAAAGGAAACAGGTTCCTCGCAATAACCAAAGACAATTACCTTTCCCAACTAGTTCAGGACCCGACTAAAGTGAAAGCCATACTGGACTTAATATTAACCAATAGACCTGACAGAACAACAGATGTGAAGTTTGGGGCCACCTGGGAAATAGTGACCATAAAGTAATAACCTTCCAATTGTCATTCAAAAGAGTGTTTCTTCAAAAATACCAAACTTAAAAAAAGCTAAATTTAGCCAACTAAGAGAGGCCATAGGCCTAACTAACTGGGACAATGTCCTCAAAAATACAGCCACAAAATGGGATATTTTTAATAGCATCCTAAAATCTAATTGTGAGAGGTACATACCTTATGGGAATAAAAGGTTCAGGAACAAAAAAAAAACAATGTGGATAAATAGAACTGTAAGGAAAGCAATAAATGACAAAAAGAAAGCATTTAAATCACTTAGGGAACTCTCACACTTGCGGCAGAGGATTCTGGCAGGCAGTTCCGTCGCTGGATCTGGCAATACGGACGCAAACTGATGGAATTTTTCAGATGGATCAGGATCCTGATCCGTATGACAAATGCATTGAATTACCAGATCCGTCTCTCCGGTGTCACCCGGAAAAATGGATCTGGCATTTATTTTTTTCACATTTTTTTCTGTCTGACCATGCGCAGACCGCAATGCCGGATCCGTTTTGCCGGAACACTCAGGGCATTAATGCATTTCAATGGGAAAAAATGCCGGCATTCTGGCAAATGTTATGGAATTTTGGACGGAGATAAAACCGCAGCATGCTCTCCATTCAGAATGCATTAGGATAAAACTGATTCAGTTCTTTTCCGGTATTGAGCCCCTAGGACGGAACTCAATGCCAGAAAAGAATAACGCTAGTGTGAAAGTACCCTTAAACAGGAGGGCAGTGAGGAAGCACTGACAAACTAAAAGGAAAAAAATAGAATATGTAAAAAACAAACAAAAGCAGCCAAACTAGAGACCAAGAGATTAATTGCCAAAGAGAGCGAAACTAACCCTAAAATGTTCTTCAATTATATAAATGGTAAAAAGTATAAATCTGAAGCTGTCGGCCCTCTACAGAGTAATGAGGGGGGAGTTGCGGAGGGCGATGAGGAGAAAGCAAAGCTATTACATATTTTTTCTCCAGTGTATTCAGTGAGGAAAATAAACTGTCAGATGAAATGCAGAATGTAAAAGTAAATTCCCCATTAAAAGTGCCCTGTCTGACCCAGGAAGAAGTACAGCGGCGTCTTAAAAAGATTAAAATAGACAAATCACCAGGACCAGATGGCATACACCCCCGTACCCTAGGAAAATTAAGTAATGTCATAGGCAGACCCTTATTTCTAACATTTAAGGACTCTATACTGACAGGGAGTGTTCCACAGGATTGGGTGGACTACAGGACCCTTAAAAAAGATTATCAAAATTAGGGTTATTCACTTTAGAAAAAATATCTAATAACTATGTATAAATATATCAGGGGGCAGTACAGAGATCTCTCCCATCATCTATTTATCCTCAGGACTGTGACGAGGGGACATCCTCTGCGTCTGGAGGAAAGAAGGCTTGTACACAAACATAGGAGAAGATTCTTTACGGTAAGAGCAGTGAGACTATGGAGCTCTCTGAGGAGGTGGTGATGGTGAGTACAATAAAAGAGTTCAAGAGGGGCCTGGATGCATTTCTGGAGTGTAATATTATTACAAGCTATAGCTACTAGAGATGGGTCGTTGATCCAGGGAGTTATTCTGATTGCCTGATACGAGTTGGGAAGGAATTTTTTCCCCTTAAGTGGGGAAAATTGGCTTCTACCTTACAGTTTTTTTTTTTGCCTTCCTCTGGATCAACTTGCAGGATAACAGGCCGAACTGGATGGACAGATGTCTTTTTTCGGCCTTATAAACTATGTTACAATAAAGGTTCTCTGCAGCGTTTTTGTAATGCAATTCGCCGTGAATAACTTCGGATCAAACCGATTTTTTTTTTTTATTATTCAGCAAACTGGCCAATTTGAATTTTTGAAAAATTTGCTAATCTCTAGTCACTACTATCTAATAACTGTCTCCTAAGGAAGAAACCAGTTTAATTGATCACCTTAGGAACAATTTGATAAATTCCTTCCAGCCCCTTCCTTACAGTAGAACATAAACTAAACCCAAAGCCCCTGTGATGTCTCATTATTAATGGGCAGATTCTTCATGTTATCTTTCCTTTCCGGTAAAAAAATAGGGGTTTGTCTCCTCAGTAATGTGGGTTGGTGTTATGCTTCCATGGTCCAGTACAAATCTTCACACATTTCTTGTTCCGGTAGCTTAGTGTAAGGAAACAACAAAGATCATAGGGAACACCTGAGCTTCAATTATGCAGAAAGACAAAAAGAAGCATGAAAATCAACACACTTAAAGAAAAAAGAATTTTACATTTGAAAAGTGTAATTCTTGCATTTTATCAACATTTATTTAAGTATTATAAACGAAGAGTCTATAGGATCCCTTTCATTGAATATTGTAACCTTAGTACTGCACTTTACTTGCAACTGGACCCTATCATGACTCGTGCCTTAATGGGCATATTGCCAAATTAATACAATTATACAGTGTAGAAATAACATACGGGGTCTGATTACCACAGCTATACAGTGCCAAAATAACTCTGGGAGGTCAATAAATAGGGAAGGCTGCTCCATCCATAGCTCTGCACACCAAGTTTAGGATTGGAGGTGCAAATTCTGGGTGCTCAAGCCATTAGAACCATAGTTTTGTAGTGAGAAGTGATGTAACCTGTGACAGCACAGGTTATAATTATAGGGACCCACCAGTAAAATTACATGCAAATATTATCTACTCACAGTTCAGCAGCAAGATGTTACAAGGTGACTGATTATGGGGATCCCCTTTGACTTTGAGAGAGAAGATGATACTGTCCGGCATGCCTCTGGGCCTACAATTCATCCCTGCCACCCGATGCATCTATAATTATAAACTGGATAATTTGTTAAATTATCTGCCCAGTTCTTATATGAACATAGGCTGGTTGAGATGCTGTATGTTGCCTATCTACATGTAGTCTACTGTGCAATGTCCCACTTGTGCAGTGGGAGGGAGGGACTAGGGTCCCATCTTGCCTAGGGGTCCTTGGGGGATTCCCCTGTTCCCCTGAGGGCCAGTCCTAGCACTGGGGGGGTCTAACCCCCTTTTCTATTTCCTGAACATGATTATGGGGGCATCCATCTTGCATGAGCTGTTTTTAATAGCATTTACACAGCATTAAAAAGAAATAGCTTTACGGCAGCCCCATGGCCCATAGACACAATGGTCAGGAGAGGACCTTATTGCCTTTTATGGGAGAGTTTTCTAGGCCGGTTTGTGACCTGTGCGGAGTTCTTTGTATAAGAAAAGAATAGATAAGCTTAGACAATCATCTATTGTGAATGGTCGATCCTGTGTTATCTGTCATTCGAATCCTGCCTGTAACGATATCAACTCTGTGTATAGATAAGGGTACATTCACACGACCATGTGATATCCTTTCTGATTTGCGGTCCGCAAATAATGGAACCGTGTGTCCGCATTTTGCGGAAGAATGTCTTCCGTGTGTGTTCCGTATGTCTTGAGTTTTTTATGGTCCGTAAAAAACAGAAGGGGAAAAAAAAGGGGGGGAGAAAAAAAAATATTATATATTCATAGTTGTCAAGGAAACAAATGTAGAAAAGTCACATGCTCATTCAGGCGCCATTTTATTGTGCTTAGTGGGTATCTTGCGCCTTGTTGGCATTTGATTCTAGTTTTTTTCTGTGTGACAATCATGCCAAATTACTTTGAAAGAGAACTTTCTCAGCGATTTGGACGGCATTTGCCAAGGAGGAGAAGGAAGCAATGGGTGCATCCTATTGTCTCACAAAGGCTCAGGAAGGGACACTTCCATACGTTGTATGCAGACCGGCGGCAGGACCCTACAAAATTTCACAACTTCTGTCGTATGTCTTTGGATTAATTCGATCGCCTGCTTGCATCTCTTCGTCCGTACCTAAACTTTCAGGATACGAACATGAGGCGCAGCATAGGACCAGAAGAAAGACTCATTGTCACTTTGAGGTAAAAATGTAATCATTTCTAATTTAAATCATACTATTTTATTTTAATTTATATAGAATACAATTATTGAAGATTATTTTATACATACTATGGTATGCCACATATATCAGATAGGTTTATGTAGCAGCTATTCTTAGAATTGAGCCTGTAAACTGCCATACAGTGTACTTTTTAAATACTTGATCACATTAAAGTATTTGACATTCTTTTTTATATTTGATATCTTACAGATTCCTGGCTACTGGAAGCTCCTTTGCTTCGCTGCACTTCGAGTTCCTGCTGGGAGTCTCAACTATCTCTGGGATAGTCAGCCAAACGTGTAAAGTAATATGGCAATGTCTCAGAGAAGCGGTGATGCCCACCCCCAAGGTGGAAGATTGGCTACGTATCGCCCAGGGTTTCCAAAATTCTGCGCAGTTTCCTAACTGCATTGGGACACTTGATGGCAAACACACACGTGTTAAGAAGCCAGCTCACTAAGGGTCCCGGTACTTTAATTACAAACAGTACTTTTCTGTGGTGCTGTTAGCCTTGGCTGAAAGTAATTACAGGTTTGTAATTGTCGATATCGGGGGCCTATCGAAGTACATCAGACACCCGCATCTTATGTGCTTCCACTATGGGAGAGCGACTTCGCGCCAATCAGTTAGCCCTACCAGAGCCCAGAAGACTACCCGGATCTGCAGGTCCCCCGGCTCCATTTGTAATCATGGCTGATGAACGGTTTGCATTATCACCCAATATGATACGCCCCTTCCCCAGACACGATTTAGACAACCGAAAGTGCATATTCAACTACCGATTGACTTGTGCCCGTCGGTATGTGGAGTGCACTTTTGGAATAGAGTATTCATGTCGTCTATGCAAATGAATCCAGAAAATGTCACCCTGGTGATCCAAGCTTGTGTCGTTTTACACAATTTCACCAGGATTCACGATGTGTCTTTGGATGCAGAACTACTTTAAAACTTGACTACCACACCTGTCATTTTTGAACAAGCCCGACATGGAAGACTTGGAACAGCTGGACTAGCTGTTCGGGAATGCTATGCGGACTACTTTTGCAGTCCAGAGGGTGCATTGTCGTGGCAGATGGATGCCATCAGTGGTGGCCGTTGATTTCATCTGGTCTCTGGAATAAAATTAAATAAATTACTAAATTATTTTTTAGTTAGTTAGTTCCCTCTTTATTTTTAGGGATAGTTTAGAGACTCGCAAGAGAATGTAAACCCTTAATGTGGGATTGTGGGCTGGGGTATTATTTGTAATAATATATTTATAATTTTTTATTAACATTTTTCATGGCCTATAAGCGCTTTTGGAAATTCAAAAAAAAATAAAAATAGACCATTAAATATTTTAATATAAATTACTCTATTATTTAGAGTTTTAATTGTACTAAATTACAAAAATATTCTCTAATACCACATTGTCATAAACCATTTTAGATTTTTTTTCTTATTTAAAAAAAAAAAAATGTAAATATAGCTAGATGTAATGAGAAGCCCACCAGAGGAGGGAGGAAGAGGGTGTGTGATATACCGGAGTGTGAGGAGGAGACTGTGTGATACTGGAGTGGGCCCCCAGGTATGCCAGGTGCTGGCGTCGAAAATATAATCTACCTGCAGACGAAAATTCACTAACATAAATACTATTATAATATAAAAAAAATGAGAAGAAAAATTATGATTTGAATAATTTTTTTATCAACATATAAACAAAAAAATTCACAAATAAAACAATTTGCGTGTGTATGGACCACTTCCCCTGTACACTACTGGTGCAGACGTTGATCTGCTTGGAAGTATCTGGGCAGGCACTGCATGCTGAGACATGGTGGGTATTGAAGGTATATTGGATCTCGGTTGAGATAACATATGTGCCTGTTGCATTTTTTGGCCATCAATGTATTGTATCATGTCCAGAGGCATATTATCCCCTTGAAACAAACACATGACAGATGACAATACATTGAGGACCATCATATGCCGTTCTGGAGGAATTCTAGTTAAACCAGGGGCTAGGCTGCGTAACATTTTTTCCTTTGGGGTCTTTTTATTTATTAGTGTTCAGATACTCAAAAACTTGCGAATCTATAAAGTCTCTCATTGTCACCCGAGAGGCTGGTTGCTGACTGCTTCCTCCCCTTCTTTGTATGCTTTGCCGCTGGGTTGGCCCTTGAGGTGAATTCTCCTGATGAGTTTCTAAGACTAGTTTCACACTTGCGGCAGGACGGATCTGGCAGGCTGGTCTCCCTGTTGGATCCGTCCTTCCGCTGTTTCACCGTATCGCCGAACCGCCGCTCCGTCCCCATTGACTATAATGGGGACGGGGGCGGCGCACCGGCGCAGTACGGCAGTTCGCGGTCAGAGACCGCCGGACTAAAAAGTCGGACATGCAGGTCCGGCGGCCTTTCGCTGTGCACTGCCGTACTGCACCGGAGCGCCGCCCCCGTCCCCATTATAGTCAATGGGGACGGAGCGATGGTCCGGCGATACGGCGAAACAGCGGAAGGACGGATCCGACAGGGAGACCAGCCTGCCGGATCCGTCCTGCCGCAAGTGTGAAACTAGCCTAACTCAGGTCTTTCTTCGGCCTCTTATTCTCCAACAGGTGTTGGGCAGGATGGTGGTGGCGGTGTCTACTCCTCAATATCAGTAGAGGACGAGTCCTTTTCAACCCGAAGATTGTCCACAGTACTGGAAAAGAAATATATTTATACTACATGTAATATTAAAGAACTATTATGCATATTTTTTAAAATAATAAGCTATTGATAGATCAATCATGACCACCCCCAATCAGCGGTTTGACAAGGCAGTGGCACTAGAAAAATGCTGCGGCCTTCTCTCAACTTCATTTTTGCCTAGTGATGTCATTACTATTATCTATGGGTCTGAGCGATTTAGAAAAAATGTCACCGCGCTACTGTAGTGCCGCTGCCTTCTCAAACAGTTGATTGGTGGGGGTCACGGTTGTTGAACTCTGGCAAATCATATGGTCATGATCTATGCTGATAGGTGATCATTAGATCAACATCTGTAAAAAGTTTAATTTTAAATTAAATGAAAACTTACGGTCGCAGGTCCATAAGAGGTAAAAGGAACTGTAAGTCCTTGGTGTAGAGATATTTAAATGTATTTTTGACAGCATGTTGAGCCCAGGGACAAATTTTTTTGGGACTTCAATACCCAGAATTTCAAGCATGGAGCCTCCAGGATGTTAACATTGGAGTAGTTCATACTCCGATGTTCTTCCTTGCTCAGCGCTGGATCTTGCAGACCAAAGGCTCTTTTAATTAACAAACTGCCAGGCGTTTTTAAGGCTAGACAGCGGTAAACCATGCCCATCAGTGCCGGTGACATAAATGGAGTTTGCCGTGCAGAAGCCTCTGCCTAGCAGCCCTATGGAGAGAACGGTACATAAACGGATCTCCTGAAATGCCTTTGCATTAACAGCTCATATCACAGGGCCTGTCTGAACCCTAATGATCAAAGAGGGACAGAGGGACAAGGTTAATAAATAAGCACACATGGGAGGTATGCAATATCAAGAGTATATATAAATTGCATCTCAGGACACTAATAACAGGCAAACTTTCCTATGTCACTTTGCAAGGTTCATGTAATTTTCTAGCGCAGACGTCTGCAAGCATAGAACAATGCCCTGGAAAAGGCAAACTTGGGATGCCATCACTGATCTTCCCTAGCAAGTCCTATAGCAACCCCACTTTGCATTTTCCAGGGCAGTGTACTAGAAAAAGACATGGGCCTTGCAAAGTGACATAGGAAAGTTTGCATTTAATAATGTGCAGAGATGCAGTTTATAAAATGTGATAAGATGCATCACTGGAGTTTATTGAAAGCTTAACTTTGCTATGTCACTTTGCAAGACCCATGATACTTTCTAGTACAGACGTCTGAACACTGCCCTGGAGATGGCAAACAGGGATGCTACAGAACTTGATAATAGCTACTGAATTTAGGCAATAAAAATTTAATTATAGGGAAAGTCCCAAAAGTTTTTCAGTCTTGTATCTCGCCCATTCATCGGGAAACAGCTCCTGGGCGACCTCTTCCCATGACCGGTCCTTTCGAACAGAGTCATGATATAGATCTATTCTTGTGTCCCACAATTCTGACCTTTCTTGGATCCGTACAATCATCTTGCTCACATCAACATTTTGGAGAGCAAGTCTGATGTTGTGCTAAAGTCTTCAGCAATTGCAATATATGAATATTTAGCACCAACCCCTGGGGGCAGGGCCTTCAATAATAATATGTAAATAATAATACAGAAACTGATCCACAAATTGCGGATGACATACGGAAACCATTCCTTATGTCATCCGCAATTTGCAAATCCATAAACTTGAATGGGGCCGCCGACCGGGCTGTGCGGACAATAGTAGGACAAGCTTAACATTTTCGCGGATTGGAAATGCGGAAACATGGATGCGCACAACATACTGAATGTTGTCCGCACATTTTATTCACCCATAGGAAGGAATGGGTCCGCATCTATACCGCAAAATGCAGACCGGACGCGGAAAAAATATATACGGTCGTGTTAATGTACCCTAAACAGGTAACTGCAGTAAAGTGATCTATATGGTGCAAGAAGTGGCTCAGATTATTTGCCTTTGTGGCCAGTGGGAAAACGGCAGGATGTTATGATTTTTGTTTGAATATAGATATTGACATTGAAAATTAAAAATAACATCATAAAAAATTCTTTAAAAAAATGTTAAACATAAAAACACAATTTAAGCAATAGGTCATTTTCTGATGACACATTTCCTTTAAAGAGATGATCTTACATTTCTGGGGGCTCCTGATACAGCGTTTTATCTAGCATTGACTTCAGATAGCAGCCAATGCCTGTATAATGCTGGGGCCTTTGACCAAGACCAGCCAACCTGCCACCTGTAAGCAACCATGTGTGAGAGACTGTCTGCAATATAGTGTCATGAGGAAGGGCTGACTGCAACTGAGAAGAATGTGCACAGTGGTTGCAGGGAAGGAGACACCACCTTTTGGAGACTGTGCGGATGTTGCAGGACTGCACCGCTGTGGAAAGAACACTGTGGTGATAACTGAAGGTACAACTGTCTTAATTTCTGCCGCTCTGAGGAGACTAAATCCAGAGTTGACCACCGTTTGGGCTGGATGCATCGCAAGCCACAAGGAGGTTGAGTTTTTGCCTCTTTAAGGGACTATGAGATCTTTGAGCATTGCCACTACTAAGATCATTGAGAGATTGTAGCCACTAAGCCTGTTGCTTGTCATAAAGCTCTTGTAACCACCAAGCTTGTCGCCCCATGTGAGATCAATACAACGTCCTTGTTTAATTTACACCTATGTCCGACTAAATCCTTTGGTTGTTCTAGAGTTGGGAGCCTAGCAAAACCACTCATGGCCAAAAATATCCTGTCCGTAATAGAGTTGAGCAAATTGATTCATACGAATTGATTCATTATCATAATGAGCTTCTCACTTGGGAAAGGCTGTCACCATGGTTGTTGAAGCTTCCACCTGCCGCCTGATTGACAGAGCTGGACATCTTGCCCGGCTCTGACAATCTTTTACCTGCAGGCTGCTTCGAGTCACAGCACAAGTACAGAGGCTCTACTGCCGGGTGGTGGGGCATGAACAGTTGCTACTCGGAGCAGCGTCTCAGGTGTGAGATTGTCAGGACCCGGTGAGATGTCTGGTTCTGTCAATCACATGGTAGGGAGGATCTTAGGCAGCAGCAACGATTGCCCCTCGAAGGTGAAGAACTCGATATGATGAACAAATCAATCTGCTCATCTCTAGTCTGTAACTTTTGACCCCCTTATCATTGTACATGCATTTTGGTCCTATTCTTGTCTTCCAAATCTGAATCTGTTACTGCTCTACTTGTGGTAAGATAGGACACATGATATGTGATATTTGACCATAATACATAGTATGCACCTTGTAGTCACTAAAAATGTACAAAATATTTTTCATCTTGAATTTTTCTTAGAATCAAGCATTAAAAACAATGGTGCTCTGAAGACGCATTAGTAACTTCGGAAATGATAAATTGTCTTAATAAGTTTCTATCGGGCCAGAGCTCAAAAAGTCACCCTATGCCTGGTCAAAAAGAATATTAGCCCCATTCATCAATTACATGCTGTGTTGAACTCCGAGTGGCTAATTAGTAATTCATAAAGACACGCAAGAACTGTGTGCAGAGTGAGACGTTCCAATAACGACTTAGCAATGGTAAGACATTGTCAGCTGCCCGTTCCATCACCTACCTTCTATTTTATTCTATCAAAGAGGAAAATGTTTGGGCACACGTCTCATTTTGTTTGCATTTTGTATTTTTGGGCTACAGTGGCTAAATGTTATGGTTGGGATTTTAAAAAATCTATTCACGAAATGTGGCTGAAAATTGGTTTGTTTTAATGGAAGACTAAATCTAAATATTAAAGGGGTTTTCTGAGCTCCAGATACTGATACCTGGAATTTAGGTAATCAATATCATATCAGTGGAGATCCGACACCCAGCACCCATACAGATCAGCTGTTACCTGCAGCTGCCAGAGCCGTAACTACCACTTTGAATAGAGCCTGAAGTATAGCACCATTTAAAGTACAGTGGCCATGCCAGGATACACACAAGAAACATACAGTAGTTGCCCTCACCGTTTGCAGCATTTTCTGCATGAGTCTGATACAAATAGTCCTGTAGACATCCTGTAGAGAACACAGTTGTTAATTCTTCTGAGGGACGAGACATAACCAAAGGGGTAGGGTTAAGGGGATGTCCCAGGTAAAAAAATAATCTTTGCTCGTCCCTGCAAAAAACAAAAGAATCAATACTTGCCCCTTTTCTCTCCTGGTGGTTCGGGTAATTGGTTTTCCTGGCTACATAGGTCACTGCTGCAGCCAATCACTGACCTCAGCAGTGATGTCTCTTGTACCTTTGTGACAAGTAATTGGCTGCACAGTGGCCTGTGTGCATGGAATGTTACTGCTGAAGCCGGGAAGATTACATAAGCTACAGGAGGACTGGAGCAACGTGCTGGAAGAAGTGTGACTTACTTTTCCTTTGTTATTTTAAACAATTTACGGGGACTTTCACAGTTTTTTTTTTACTTGGCCATCCCTTTTAACCATCTTTTTGTCCTACTGCAGACAGGGCACAGCAGAGAGGTTCCATGCTGCAGCCACATGTCTTACAGCCAGACCCAGGACAGTGAGGATGATATGCTCTTGGGAAATAAAATATCTCTGCATATGTTTCTCAGTTTCAACTGCAATATGGGACCAAGAGAAAGGAAGAGTTGAAGAGAGGAAGTGCTGATATATATAAATATATATATATAAATATATTGTAACGGATCACCGCTTATTCGGGGGTCATTCTCACAATGATCTTCATCGACCACAGGGTTAGGGGCCAAACATTGCTTTTATTTGGCACCTCAGCAAAACCAAAACAAACAATACAAATAAAACACCTGCCCGGCTGGGCTCTAACTAAACATGAGGACCCCCTACCTCACTGAAAGCCCTGTTCACACACGGGAAGAACATGCGGCTTTTCTCACTTGTACAGAGCCTTCCCAGGCCTCTGCTGAACACAGACTCTTCCTCCTCCTAACAGTCTGGACTGGGCTCTTATCCCAGACTGATTGTTCCACCTGGTGCGGCCTCTGACCTGCTGATTGACAGCGAAGAAATGGAAACTCCTGCCATATCTCTCCCCTAGCAGCCGTAAGGCCTGTCACTGCCTCACAATATACAGTACAGACCAAAAGTTTGGACAGACCTTCTCATTCAAAGAGTTTTCTTTAATTTCATGACTATGAAAATTGTAGATTCACACTGAAGGCATCAAAACTATGAATTAACACATGTGGAATTATATACATAACAAAAAAGTGTGAAACAACTGAAAATATGTCATATTCTAGGTTCTTCAAAGTAGCCACCTTTTGCTTTGATTACTGCTTTGCACACTCTTGGCATTCTCTTGATGAGCTTCAAGAGGTAGTCACCTGAAATGGTCTTCCAACAGTCTTGAAGGAGTTCCCAGAGATGCTTAGCACTTGTTGGCCCTTTTGCCTTCACTCTGCGGTCCAGCTCACCCCAAACCATCTCGATTGGGTTCAGGTCCGGTGACTGTGGAGGCCAGGTCATCTGGCGCAGCACCCCATCACTCTCCTTCATGGTCAAATAGCCCTTACACAGCCTGGAGGTGTGTTTGGGGTCACTGTCCTGTTGAAAAATAAATGATGGTCCAACTAAACGCAAACCTGATGGAATAGCATGCCGCTGCAAGATGCTGTGGTAGCCATGCTGGTTCAGTATGCCTTCAATTTTGAATAAATCCCCAACAGGGTCACCAGCAAAGCACCCCCACACCATCACACCTCCTCCTCCATGCTTCACGGTGGGAACCAGGCAGGTAGAGTCCATCCGTTCACCTTTTCTGCGTCGCACAAAGACACGGTGGTTGGAACCAAAGATCTCAAATTTGGACTCATTAGACCAAAGCACAGATTTCCACTGGTCTAATGTCCATTCCTTGTGTTCTTTAGCCCAAACAAGTCTCTTCTGCTTGTTGCCTGTCCTTAGCAGTGGTTTCCTAACAGATATTCTACCATGAAGGCCTGATTCACACAGTCTCCTCTTAACAGTTGTTCTAGAGATGTGTCTGCTGCTAGAACTCTGTGTGGCATTGACCGGTTCTCTAATCTGAGCTGCTGTTAACCTGCGATTTCTGAGGCTGGTGACTCGGATGAACTTATCCTCCGCAGCAGAGGTGACTCTTGGTCTTCCTTTCCTGGGGCGGTCCGCATGTGAGCCAGTTTCTTTGTAGCGCTTGATGGTTTTTGTGACTGCACTTGGGGACACTTTCAAAGTTTTCCCAATTTTTCGGACTGACTGACCTTCATTTCTTAAAGGTGACTACTTCTTGAAGCTCATCAAGAGAATGCCAAGAGTGTGCAAAGCAGTAATCAAAGCAAAAGGTGGCTACTTTGAAGAACCTAGAATATGACATATTTTCAGTTGTTTCACACTTTTTTGTTATGTATATAATTCCACATGTGTTAATTCATAGTTTTGAAGCCTTCAGTGTGAATCTACAATTTTCATACTCATGAAAATAAAGAAAACTCTTTGAATGAGAAGGTGTGTCCAAACCTTTGGTCTGTACTGTATATTGGGCATTTTCTATGTTTACGTGTTTGATGCAATTCCAGTTTCTCCTTTGTGCAATCCATTTTTGCTAGAAGGAACTTTTGGTGATAAGTGGGCAGCCATTGTTTAATTTCACTGCAGTGTCTCCCAAGGGAAAATAAGGCATTACACATGTCACATACATGGACATGTGCAATGCCTTAAGAATGAACATGTTACTTAAGAGTAAAAAAATTAATGTGTAGCCACTGTCTGTCCTAGCTAATAAATGGGAGCCTTAAACATGTTGCCCTCCCCTCTATTAACTCAAAAGAAGTTTACCTCTTTCAGTCCTTAAAGGGGTATTCCTATCACAGACAACAGGGGCATATCACTAGGATATTCCCCCCATTGTCTGATCTGTGCGGGTCCTAAAATCTGGGACCCACACATACGCTAAGAATGGAGCAGGGAGAGTGGTGGCTGGAGGACTCCGGTCCAGCACCCACCAAGCGCTCTCCCCACACTCGTGAATAGGAGCACACCACGCTTGCACGGCCACTGCTCCCATTCATTTCTATAGGGCCGACTGAAGCAGTTTGGCTCAGCCAGTGTTCGGCTATTTTTGGGTGGCCCCATGGAAATGAATGGAGGGCAGCTGCGCATGAGCAGTGCGCCCTCCGCCACCTTCCCCGCTACGTTCTCGGTCTAGGTCCCACCTCTGGGACCCGCACCTATCAGACAATGGGACATATCCTAGCGATATGCCCCCAATGTCAGTGATGGGAATACCCCTTTAACATATTCTACCTTTTGCAGTGTTATGGCAAATTCTCTGCAGTTTCCCCTGTTTACTTCAATGGGGAATACCACAGCATTAATACAGACATGTGAAAACTGGTGGTTATTACATACAATGCCACTGGACAGTTTTCCATAGAAGCAGTTCTAAGAACATTTTCAGGGTAACTAAATATATTCTATAATGCTTAGTTTATAGCCCTGCCGATAGATATACATGTACCTCACAACAAAATTGGTATAAGATGGAGCAATACATTTTTATGTGCACACTTTAATATCCTTTCAAGCTTCATTTGCACACACTAAAATCAATGAATGTGATAAGAGCACTAATAGCCTATATGTCGATATTAACTCTTAGAGGGTGGTAGCTCTTCCCATTCATTGATCCAGTTGCTCTGTCAGATTTATTTCAAGCTACCAGCTCAGGGGACGTGCCCTTTCTCAAGGGCGTGTCTTCACTGAGCATTTGTGTCCACCACAGTGAGGCAGACAGAGAAATTAGAAAATGAGCAAACAGCAGGTGGCGCTATACAGATAGAGTTCATTGAACTCAGTAGCCATAGTAGTATATTTTTATATTACATGCAATTACAAATGCATTCAGATCCAGATGCTGTTTTGAAAACTGTAGAATATTTTTCGTGAGACAACCGCTTTAACCTGGTGTCCATGGAAAGATTTCAGAAAATCTCTGAACTTGCATTTTCAATATTTTCTCCGTTTTTCAAACTAGTAACCTTTAGAGCAACAAAAAAAATTCAAGGAACTTTAAATGAACTTTAATAAAGACCACATTTTAACCACTTTTTAAGCTAAGCAAAAGTAGACCTGTCTCAAAAGTGAACTTACAGTACACTTTAAATGCATCGTCTTCTTCTTTCAGGTGTGAATCAATTTGCACAATTTGTACATTTTAATAGCTGTATATCAATAAAGTTGTTTTATTTAAAGGGGTCATATTGCTTTAAATAAAATGAATCAACTCACCTCCCTGATCCTCTGCCGCTGCTGTTTCGACAATGCATGGGTTCCTGTTGTACTCCACTTCCAACTGACTTCTTGACATGGCAAGAAATGGCTGTGAATGATGCTCAGCCAATCACTGGCTGCATTGATAACCCGTCTCAGCCAGTGATCATCTGATCGGCATTCACAGCCACTTCCTGCGACGTCAAGAAGTCAACAGGAAGTGGAGCACAACTGGGACCCCTGCAGCATCAGAACAACAGCAGCAGGGAACCAGCGAGGTGAGTATAAGCTAGTATTTACAGCAATAGGATCCCACTGGAAGTCACTTTTATTTTGCTGGAATACCACTTTAATGTCCTGTGTATTTCATTTGATAGATTCAGCAGCATTATTGTAAGTCCATAGACTTCAGCATTGTCATGGCTCAATAAATGAACCCCTAACCTAAAACATTCTACGTGAGAACCGAATCCATGCTGTCACAATATGCAGCTTATCACTTTTATTTCCTTGTCACAGTCTGGCGATGGATGAAGTGGTTTTCTGAGTAGAAGCTCAGAATATATTTCACAAATCTTCATTGATGTCATATCTAAGGAAAAGACTTAAGGAACAAAATAGTGTCTGCAAAATGCAGTCCATGATAATAAAACATATAAATCAGAAGAAATCGAAAATGGTCAGAAATAGGATGTAACATTTATAACCAACTTTGCCTAGTCTTCATTAAGACTACTTTCACATTAGCACTAAAGCAATCCGGCCGGCTGTTCTGCTATAGTGTTGAGCGTGAATATTCGAATAGCGAATTTTAATCGTGAATATCGCACTTCGAGAATGTGCAAATATTTAGAATATAGCGTTATATATTCGTAAAAAATCAAATATATATATATATATATATATATATATATACAGGTCCTTCTAAAAAAATTATCATATTGTGATAAAGTTCATTATTTTCTGTAATGTACTGATAAACATTAGACTTTCATATATTTTAGATTCATTACACACCAACTGAAGTAGTTCAAGCCTTTTATTGTTTTAATATTGATGATTTTGGCATACAGCTCATGAAAACCCAAATTTCCTATCTCAAAAAATTAGCATATTTCATCCGACCAATAAAAGAAAAGTGTTTTTAATACAAAAAAAGTCAACCTTCAAATAATTATGTTCAGTTATGCACTCAATACTTGGTCGGGAATCCTTTTGCAGAAATGACTGCTTCAATGCGGCGTGGCATGGAGGCAATCAGCCTGTGGCACTGCTGAGGTGTTATGGAGGCCCAGGATGCTTCGATAGCGGCCTTAAGCTCATCCAGAGTGTTGGGTCTTGCGTCTCTCAACTTTCTCTTCCCAATATCCCACAGATTCTCTATGGGGTTCAGGTCAGGAGAGTTGGCAGGCCAATTGAGCACAGTAATACCATGGTCAGTAAACCATTTACCAGTGGTTTTGGCACTGTGAGCAGGTGCCAGGTCGTGCTGAAAAATGAAATCTTCATCTCCATAAAGCTTTTCAGCAGATGGAAGCATGAAGTGCTCCAAAATCTCCTGATAGCTAGCTGCATTGACCCTGCCCTTGATAAAACACAGTGGACCAACACCAGCAGCTGACATGGCACCCCAGACCATCACTGACTGTGGGTACTTGACACTGGACTTCAGGCATTTTGGCATTTCCCTCTTCCCAGTCTTCCTCCAGACTCTGGCACCTTGATTTCCGAATGATATGCAACAGTCCAGTGCTGCTTCTCTGTAGCCCAGGTCAGGCGTTTCTGCCGCTGTTTCTGGTTCAAAAGTGGCTTGACCTGGGGAATGCGGCACCTGTATCCCATTTCCTGCACACGCCTGTACACGGTGGCTCTGGATGTTTCTACTCCAGACTCCAGGCTTCCGCAGGTCCCCCAAGGTCTGGAATCGGTCCTTCTCCACAATCTTCCTCAGGGTCCTGTCACCTCTTCTCGTTGTGCAGCGTTTTCTGCCACACTTTTTCCTTCCCACAGACTTCCCACTGAGGTGCCTTGATACAGCACTCTGGGAACAGCCTATTCGTTCAGAAATTTCTTTCTGTGTCTTACCCTCTTGCTTGAGGGTGTCAATGATGGCCTTCTGGACAGCAGTCAGGTCGGCAGTCTTACCCATGATTGCGGTTTTGAGTAATGAACCAGGCTGGGAGTTTTTAAAAGCCTCAGGAATCTTTTGCAGGTGTTTAGAGTTAATTAGTTGATTCAGATGATTAGGTTAATAGCTCGTTTAGAGAACCTTCTCATGATATGCAAATTATTTTAGATAGGAATTTGGGGTTTTCATGAGCTGTATGCCAAAATCATCAATATTAAAACAATAAAAGGCTTGAACTACTTCAGTTGGTGTGTAATGAATCTAAAATATATGAAAGTCTAATGTTTATCAGTACATTACAGAAAATAATGAACTTTATCACAATATGCTAATTTTTTTTAGAAGAACCTGAATATATATTTTAACACAGTACACATCAGTTGATCATCTCTTCCTTCTTCTAGCTTGTGGGCCAAGGAGAAGGCTTTGTCACAGCTTAGCAACATCCCTAGCAACCAATAGAAAAGTTGCCTGCCCCTTACTAATGCTGTAAATTTGCAAGCGCAAATATATTGGAGCACTCTATCTGCATATAAAGCTATCCTAATGTTCTGCTGTGCCAACCATTTTCTCCAGTCTCAGGAAACTTATACCAACTTGAAAAATGTAGCATAAGTGACCCATGCCTGTATTTCTCACGCATTATGCAAATATTACATTGCTGATTTTTGCAATCAAGAATATAATCTCGAATTCTCAAATTCGCTAATATATGACGAATATTCTACAAAATATCAGCGAAATATCGCAAATTCAAATATTGCCCCTGTCGCTCATCACTATTCTGCTGGCCTAGCGGGATCCAGCCGTTCACCATAGGAGCCCACTGACTATAATGAGAGCTGGTGGGGATCCGGCAGTTCCCTGTCATAAAAATGCCAGGATTCGACTGGACAAGGATAGGGATGAGCGAACTCGAACTGTATAGTTCGGGTTCGTACCGAATTTTGGGGTGTCCGTGACACGGACCCGAACCCGGACATTTTCGTAAAAGTCCGGGTTCGGGTTCGGTGTTCGTCGCTTTCTTGGCGCTTTTGTGACGCTTTCTTGGCGCTTTTTGAAAGGCTGCAAAGCAGCCAATCAACAAGCGTCATACTACTTGCCCCAAGAGGCCGTCACAGCCATGCCTACTATTGGCATGGCTGTGATTGGCCAGAGCACCATGTGACCCAGCCTCTATTTAAGCTGGAGTCACATAGCGCCGCCCGTCACTCTGCTCTGATTAGCGTAGGGAGAGGTTGCGGCTGCGACAGTAGGGCGAGATTAGGCAGATTAACTCCTCCAAAGGACTTGATTATTGATCGATCTGCAGCTGTGGGTCATTGAGCTGCTGATACTCAATTGCTCACTGTTTTTAGGCTGCCCAGACCGTTTGTCAGTCACATTTTTCTGGGGTGATCGGCGGCCATTTTGTGTCTTGTGGTGCGCCAGCACAAGCTGCGACCAAGTGCATTTAACCCTCAATGGTGTGGTTGTTTTTTGGCTAAAGCCTACATCAGGGTGAAGCTGTCACACCAAGTGCATTTAACCAGCAATAGTCTGTTTATTTTTTGGCCATATACTACATCAGGGGCAAGCTGCGCCTGTCACCAAGTGCATTTAACCCTCAATGGTGTGGTTGTTTTTTGGCTAAAGCCTACATCAGGGTTAAGCTGTCACACCAAGTGCATTTAACCAGCAATAGTCTGTTTATTTTTTGGCCATATACTACATCAGGGGCAAGCTGCGCCCGTCACCAAGTGCATTTAACCCTCAGTAGTGTGGTTGGTCAAGCTATCACACCAAGTGCATTTAACCAGCAATAGTCTGTTCATTTTTTGGCCATATACTAAATCAGGGGCAAGCTGCGCCCATCACCAAGTGCATTTAACCCTCAGTAGTGTGGTTGGTCAAGCTGTGACACCAAGTGCATTTAACCAGCAATAGTCTGTTCATTTTTTGGCCATATACTACATCAGGTCAAGCTGCGCCCGTCACCAAGTGCATTTAACCCTCAGTAGTGTGGTTGGCCAAGCTGTGACACCAAGTGCATTTAACCAGCAATAGTCTGTTCATTTTTTGGCCATATACTACATCAGGGGCAAGCTGCGCCCGTCACCAAGTGCATTTAACCCTCAGTAGTGTGGTTGGTCAAGCTGTGACACCAAGTGCATTTAACCAGCAATAGTCTGTTCATTTTTTGGCCATATACTACATCAGGGGCAAGCTGCGCCCGTCACCAAGTGCATTTAACCAGCAATAGTGTGGTTATTTTTTGGCCATATCCCAGTCTAATTCTGTCACTAAATCCATACCGGTCACCCAGCGCCTAAATACTAGGCCTCAAATTTATATCCCGCTAAATCTGTCGTTACCGCTGTACTGTTGTGGCTGGGCAAGTTATTTAGTGTCCGTCAAAGCACATTTTTTGTTCAGGGTTGAAATACAATTCCCAATTTAGCAATTTCATAATTTAGTGGTTTCTGCTATATCAGAGCTATTTGAAATCTATCCCTAAAAGGGTATATAATATTCAAGGTGCACATAGGGTCATTCAGAATAACTTCACACACACGCTACTGTGCATTTCCAAGTCCAATTCTGTTAGTAAATCCATACCGGTCACCCAGCGCCTAAATACTAGGCCTCAAATTTATATCCCGCTAAATCTCTCGTTACCGCTGTCCTGTTGTGGCTGGGAAAGTTATTTAGTGTCCGTCAAAGCACATTTTTTGTTCTGGGTTGAAATACAATTCCCAATTCAGCAATTTCATAATTTAGTGGTTCCTGCTATATCAGAGCTATTTTAAATCTATCCCTAAAATGGTATATAATATTCAAGGTGCACATAGGGTCATTCAGAATAACTTCACACACACGCTACTGTGCATTTCCAAGTCCAATTCTGTTAGTAAATCCATACCGGTCACCCAGCGCCTAAATACTAGGCCTCAAATTTATATCCCGCTGAATTTGAATACAATACATTGGGCCAAATAATATTTTTGTTGTTGTGGTGAACCATAACAATGAGGAAAACATCTAGTAAGGGACGCGGACGTGGACATGGTCGTGGTGGTGTTAGTGGACCCTCTGGTGCTGGGAGAGGACGTGGCCGTTCTGCCACATCCACACGTCCTAGTGTACCAACTACCTCAGGTCCCAGTAGCCGCCAGAATTTACAGCGATATATGGTGGGGCCCAATGCCGTTCTAAGGATGGTAAGGCCTGAGCAGGTACAGGCATTAGTCAATTGGGTGGCCGACAGTGGATCCAGCACGTTCACATTATCTCCCACCCAGTCTTCTGCAGAAAGCGCACAGATGGCGCCTGAAAACCAACCCCATCAGTCTGTCACATCACCCCCATGCATACCAGGTAAACTGTCTCAGCCTCAAGTTATGCAGCAGTCTCTTATGCTGTTTGAAGACTCCGCTGGCAGGGTTTCCCAAGGGCATCCACCTAGCCCTTCCCCAGCGGTGAAAGACATAGAATGCACTGACGCACAACCACTTATGTTTCCTGATGATGAGGACATGGGAATACCACCTCAGCATGTCTCTGATGATGACGAAACACAGGTGCCAACTGCTGCGTCTTTCTGCAGTGTGCAGACTGAACAGGAGGTCAGGGATCAAGACTGGGTGGAAGACGATGCAGGGGACGATGAGGTCCTAGACCCCACATGGAATGAAGGTCGTGCCACTGACTTTCACAGTTCGGAGGAAGAGGCAGTGGTGAGACCGAGCCAACAGCGTAGCAAAAGAGGGAGCAGTGGGCAAAAGCAGAACACCCGCCGCCAAGAGACTCCGCCTGCTACTGACCGCCGCCATCTGGGACCGAGCACCCCAAAGGCAGCTTCAAGGAGTTCCCTGGCATGGCACTTCTTCAAACAATGTGCTGACGACAAGACCCGAGTGGTTTGCACGCTGTGCCATCAGAGCCTGAAGCGAGGCATTAACGTTCTGAACCTGAGCACAACCTGCATGACCAGGCACCTGCATGCAAAGCATGAACTGCAGTGGAGTAAACACCTTAAAACCAAGGAAGTCACTCAGGCTCCCCCTGCTACCTCTTCTGCTGCTGCCGCCTCGGCCTCTTCTGCTGCTGCCGCCTCGGCCTCTTCCTCCGCCTCTGGAGGAACGTTGGCACCTGCCGCCCAGCAAACAGGGGATGTACCACCAACACCACCATCACCACCTCCGTCACCAAGCGTCTCAACCATGTCACACGGCAGCGTTCAGCTCTCCATCTCACAAACATTTGAGAGAAAGCGTAAATTCCCACCTAGCCACCCTCGATCCCTGGCCCTGAATGCCAGCATTTCTAAACTACTGGCCTATGAAATGCTGTCATTTAGGCTGGTGGACACAGACAGCTTCAAACAGCTCATGTCGCTTGCTGTCCCACAGTATGTTGTTCCCAGCCGCCACTACTTCTCCAAGAGAGCCGTGCCTTCCCTGCACAACCAAGTATCCGATAAAATCAAGTGTGCACTGCGCAACGCTATCTGTAGCAAGGTCCACCTAACCACAGATACGTGGACCAGTAAGCACGGCCAGGGACGCTATATCTCCCTAACTGCACACTGGGTAAATGTAGTGGCAGCTGGGCCCCAGGCGGAGAGCTGTTTGGCGCACGTCCTTCCACCGCCAAGGATCGCAGGGCAACATTCTTTGCCTCCTGTTGCCACCTCCTCCTTCTCGGCTTCCTCCTCCTCTTCTTCCACCTGCTCATCCAGTCAGCCACACACCTTCACCACCAACTTCAGCACAGCCCGGGGTAAACGTCAGCAGGCCATTCTGAAACTCATATGTTTGGGGGACAGGCCCCACACCGCACAGGAGTTGTGGCGGGGTATAGAACAACAGACCGACGAGTGGTTTCTGCCGGTGAGCCTCAAGCCCGGCCTGGTGGTGTGTGATAATGGGCGAAATCTCGTTGCAGCTCTGGGACTAGCCAATTTGACGCACATCCCTTGCTTGGCGCATGTGCTGAATTTGGTGGTGCAGAAGTTCATACACAACTACCCCGACATGTCAGAGCTGCTGCATAAAGTGCGGGCCGTCTGTTCGCGCTTCCGGCGTTCACATCCTGCTGCTGCTCGCCTGTCTGGGCTACAGCGTAACTTCGGCCTTCCCGCTCACCGCCTCATATGCGACGTGCCCACCAGGTGGAACTCCACCTTGCACATGCTGGACAGACTGTGCGAGCAGCAGCAGGCCATACTGGAGTTTCAGCTGCAGCACGCACGGGTCAGTCGCACTACAGAACAGCACCACTTCACCACCAATGACTGGGCCTCCATGCGAGACCTGTGTGCCCTGTTGCGCTGTTTCGAGTACTCCACCAACATGGCCAGTGGCGATGACGCCATTATCAGCGTTACAATACCACTTCTATGTCTCCTTGAGAAAACACTTAGGGCGATGATGCAAGAGGAGGTGGCCCAGGAGGAGGAGGAGGAGGAGGAGGAGGAAGAGGGGTCATTTTTAGCACTTTCAGGCCAGTCTCTTCGAAGTGACTCAGAGGGAGGTTTTTGGCAACAGCAGAGGCCAGGTACAAATGTGGCCAGCCAGGGCCCATTACTGGAGGACGAGGAGGACGAGGATGAGGAGGAGGTGGAGGAGGATGAGGATGAAGCATGGTCACAGCGGGGTGGCACCCAACGCAGCTCGGGTCCATCACTGGTGCGTGGCTGGGGGGAAAGGCAGGACGATGACGATACGCCTCCCACAGAGGACAGCTTGTCCTTACCCCTGGGCAGCCTGGCACACATGAGCGACTACATGCTGCAGTGCCTGCGCAACGACAGCAGAGTTGCCCACATTTTAACCCATAGTAACATGGGAGTTTGCTCCTAGTATAATGTTCCTAGTGCACCCCAGATACATATCTTCACAGAGTCCACCATTGTGCAGTGTTTAGACCTTGATGATTCCTTTCCATGAGAATAGTCATACTTTATAAAAAGGCTCTATAGCTATTAGTTAGCTTCACTTTAAAGGCTTGATACTACTTTTACAATAAATTGTTATAAGTGATGTAATCATGTTCATATTTTGATTTTCTAATAAAGATAATATATATTTTAAAACCATATGGGATCCTTTTATAATTTAAGGTGTTCATTGAGATTTCTGAGTACCCCAGTAACAGCTTAGTTACTACTTTTTGACCGACTAGGTATTATTTATTTTAACCTGTGCGGACTACTGGGTTGCCACCCTGCTGGATCCACGCTACAAAGACAATGTGCCCACCTTACTTCCTGCACTGGAGCGTGATAGGAAGATGCGCGAGTACAAGCGCACGTTGGTAGACGCGCTACTGAGAGCATTCCCAAATGTCACAGGGGAACAAGTGGAAGCCCAAGGCCAAGGCAGAGGAGGAGCAAGAGGTCGCCAAGGCAGCTGTGTCAATGCCAGCTCCTCTGAGGGCAGGGTAAGCATGGCAGAGATGTGGAAAACTTTTGTCAACACGCCACAGCTAACTGCACCACCACCTGATACGCAACGTGTTAGCAGGAGGCAACATTTCACTAACATAGTGGAACAGTACATGTGCACACCCCTCCACGTACTGACTGATGGTTCGGCCCCATTCAGCTTCTGGGTCTCTAAATTGTCCACGTGGCCAGAGCTAGCCTTTTATGCCTTGGAGGTGCTGGCCTGCCCGGCGGCCAGCGTTTTGTCTGAACGTGTATTCAGCACGGCAGGGGGCGTCATTACAGACAAACGCAGCCGCCTGTCTACAGCCAATGTGGACAAGCTGACGTTCATAAAAATGAACCAGGCATGGATCCCACAGGATCTGTCCGTCCCTTGTCCAGATTAGACATTAACTACCTCCCCTTAACCATATATTATTGGACTCCAGGGCACTTCCTCATTCAATCCTATTTTTATTTTCATTTTACCATTATATTGCGAGGCTACCCAAAGTTGAATGAACCTCTCCTCTGTCTGGGTGCCGGGGCCTAAATATATGCCAATGGACTGTTCCAATGTTGGGTGACGTGAAGCCTGATTCTCTGCTATGACATGCAGACTGATTCTCTGCTGACATGAAGCCAGATCCTCTGTTACGGGACCTCTCTCCTCTGCCTGGGTGTCGGGCCTAAATTTATGAAAATGGACTCTTACAGTGGTGGGTGACGTGAAGCCTGATTCTCTGCTATGATATGAAGACTGATTCTCTGCTGACATGAAGCCAGATTCTCTGTTACGGGACCTCTCTCCTCTGCCTGGGTGCTGGGCCTAAATATATGCCAATGGACTGTTGCAGTGGTGGCTGACGTGAAGCCTGATTCTCTGCTATGACATGCAGACTGATTCTCTGCTGACATGAAGCCAGATTGTCTGTTACGGGACCTCTCTCCTCTGCCTGGGTGCTGGGCCTAAACTTATGAAAATGGACTCTTACAGTGGTGGGTGACGTGAAGCCTCATTCTCTGCTATGACATGCAGACTAATTCTCTGCTGACATGAAGCCAGATTGTCTGTTACGGGACCTCTCTCCTCTGCCTGTGTGCTGGGCCTAAATATATGCCAATGGACTGTTGCAGTGGTGGCTGACGTGAAGCCTCATTCTCTGCTATGACATGCAGACTAATTCTCTGCTGACATGAAGCCAGATCCTCTGTTACGGGACCTCTCTCCTCTGCCTGGGTGCTGGGCCTAAATTTATGAAAATGGACTCTTACAGTAGTGGGTGACGTGAAGCCTGATTCTCTGCTATGACATGAAGACTGATTCTCTGCTGACATGAAGCCAGATTGTCTGTTACGGGACCTCTCTCCTCTGCCTGTGTGCTGGGCCTAAATATATGCCAATGGACTGTTGCAGTGGTGGCTGACGTGAAGCCTCATTCTCTGCTATGACATGCAGACTAATTCTCTGCTGACATGAAGCCAGATTGTCTGTTACGGGACCTCTCTCCTCTGCCTGTGTGCTGGGCCTAAATATATGCCAATGGACTGTTGCAGTGGTGGCTGACGTGAAGCCTCATTCTCTGCTATGACATGCAGACTAATTCTCTGCTGACATGAAGCCAGATTGTCTGTTACGGGACCTCTCTCCTCTGCCTGGGTGCTGGGCCTAAATATATGCCAATGGACTGTTGCAGTGGTGGCTGACGTGAAGCCTCATTCTCTGCTATGACATGCAGACTAATTCTCTGCTGACATGAAGCCAGATTGTCTGTTACGGGACCTCTCTCCTCTGCCTGTGTGCTGGGCCTAAATATATGCCAATGGACTGTTGCAGTGGTGGCTGACGTGAAGCCTCATTCTCTGCTATGACATGCAGACTAATTCTCTGCTGACATGAAGCCAGATTGTCTGTTACGGGACCTCTCTCCTCTGCCTGTGTGCTGGGCCTAAATATATGCCAATGGACTGTTGCAGTGGTGGCTGACGTGAAGCCTCATTCTCTGCTATGACATGCAGACTAATTCTCTGCTGACATGAAGCCAGATCCTCTGTTACGGGACCTCTCTCCTCTGCCTGGGTGCTGGGCCTAAATTTATGACAATGGACTGTTGCAGTGGTGGCTGACGTGAAGCCTGATTCTCTGCTATGACATGAAGACTGATTCTCTGCTGACATGAAGCCAGATTGTCTGTTACGGGACCTCTCTCCTCTGCCTGGGTGCTGGGCCTAAATATATGCCAATGGACTGTTGCAGTGGTGGCTGACGTGAAGCCTGATTCTCTGCTATGACATGCAGACTGATTCTCTGCTGACATGAAACCAGATTCTCTGTTACGGGACCTCTCTCCTCTGCCTGTGTGCTGGGCCTAAATATATGCCAATGGACTGTTGCAGTGGTGGCTGACGTGAAGCCTGATTCTCTGCTATGACATGCAGACTAATTCTCTGCTGACATGAAGCCAGATTGTCTGTTACGGGACCTCTCTCCTCTGCCTGTGTGCTGGGCCTAAATATATGCCAATGGACTGTTGCAGTGGTGGCTGACGTGAAGCCTCATTCTCTGCTATGACATGCAGACTAATTCTCTGCTGACATGAAGCCAGATCCTCTGTTACGGGACCTCTCTCCTCTGCCTGGGTGCTGGGCCTAAATTTATGAAAATGGACTCTTACAGTGGTGGGTGACGTGAAGCCTGATTCTCTGCTATGACATGAAGACTGATTCTCTGCTGACATGAAGCCAGATTGTCTGTTACGGGACCTCTCTCCTCTGCCTGGGTGCTGGGCCTAAATATATGCCAATGGACTGTTGCAGTGGTGGCTGACGTGAAGCCTGATTCTCTGCTATGACATGCAGACTAATTCTCTGCTGACATGAAGCCAGATTCTCTGTTACGGGACCTCTCTCCTCTGCCTGGGTTCCGGGGCCTAAATATCTGAGAATGGACTGTTCCAGTGGTGGGTGACGGGAAGCCAGATTCTCTGCTATGGGACCTCCCTCCAATTGATTTTGGTTAATTTTTATTTATTTAATTTTTATTTTAATTCATTTCCCTATCCACATTTGTTTGCAGGGGATTTACCTACATGTTGCTGCCTTTTGCAGCCCTCTAGCCCTTTCCTGGGCTGTTTTACAGCCTTTTTAGTGCCGAAAAGTTCGGGTCCCCATTGACTTCAATGGGGTCCGGGTTCGGGACGAAGTTCGGATCGGGTTCGGATCCCGAACCCGAACATTTTCGGGAAGTTCGGCCGAACTTCTGGAACCCGAACATCCAGGTGTTCGCTCAACTCTAGACAAGGACTGTTGCACGCAGCAATTTTTATCTGTCCAAATCCCAGCTTTTATGCCAGGAAGTGGATGAATTACCGCCGGATCCTATTATAGTCTATGGGGTCCCACGGGCATGCGGCACTATCCGGCTATGCCAGATCCAGAGAATTTCTGGAGGCTGTCTGCTGGATTGCTCTAACCTAAAAATTATGGGGCACATTTATTAAGACCAGTGTTTTAGACGCCGGTCTTAATAAAGGCCCATAGCTGGTGGTGGATCCAACAGAGTTATGAAGAAGCGCAGGTTGGTGTATCCAGCACCAGTTTAAAAGCTTCCTTGCTGTCTTACATGTTGACCTTTTTCTACGCCTAAAACAGGTGTAGAAAATGGTAAATCAGACGAGCCTGCCGGTCGTCCCCTTCTCCACTCACGAGACGCCCACTTATTCAGACCTTGCATGGACAGGAAAAAGTGGCAGATAGTGGCGCAACTAAAAATCTGCACCTAAAATATATGCCTAATTTAGGCGTATTTCAGATTAATAAATGACCCCCTATGTTTTGTCTACAGCTCCTATGCAGACCTATTTGTCTCTCTTGTAAGACACTACAACCACACCCATATAGTTTGATCCGGCAGCCATACTCCCTTCTATTAGTCCTCTATTTCTAACTAACATACATTTAGTTGCACAAAGTAGGGGATAGATGGATGGCAGAGCAGTATCAGACTGCAGAGTTTGTAGTCTGTTACCATGGAGACACATAGAAATGGATACGAGCTGTAGATACAAAGCAATGGAAGATTGTTTTAATTAAAATAATTTTCTTCATTTTTCAGTAACAGAAAATTAAATGATATTTGTGGAAAAGGTGGACATAACCTCTACGACTTCATGAGCAAAGTTTGGGTTTTGAAATCGCAGTTAAAACTCGAAATTCTGGGCTTTCAACATGCTCCCTAAACGAATAAGACAGTTATCTGAAATAAGGGAGAGAAAAGAAATGTTTCCAGGCTATTGTTCCGAAGTGGACAGGTAGCGTTTGATCATCTGTCATGTTATTTCATGCAGACAATAAGAGTGCTTGGTAGAATTGTGTCTCTTCAGCTGTCAAGCAGCAGTCCTTTATCTAAAACGGTGTCCGATACTATCACATTTCTAAACTGTGGCACACAGGTTGAAATGACTTTGCTTTGATTTATTAAACCTGGTATAACATTTCCAAGACACTTGCTGGATCAAGAACTCCAAACAGTGAGGACTTACGTTTATATTAAAGCATGTTTCCAGTAGAATTGTTCACAAGCATAGTGGTCAGAAGGGGTTAAAAATAACAAAGAATCATTACTCACCTCCACCGATCCCCCACCGCTGCCATTCTGACAGTTATGTAGTCCCCACTGCTCTTCATATATCTAGCAAGATCATGATGATAAAGCTGCTGCACTGATGCTGCCCATACTGATTGCACAAAGATGACTCCACCTTGGGAAAGGAATCATGGTAGCCACCGCTTTGATATATACTGTATTTTCTGCACACAAAAATGGTAGGAAAATGTCAGGGTGTCTTACAGGGCGAATACTAATGGAAGCGCTCATTAGTATAGTAGGCCCGGGGAGTAGTGAATACAGCATTCCTTGTGCTGGCTTTGTACTTACCACTCCCTGGTCTTCATCTGCCTGCGCTATTCTGTGCTGTGACCTGCACACAGCATGAAAATGTAGGTGCGCTTGGTGACCTCTCGCTATATGACGTCAGGTCACAGCACAGAGAGAAAGGAAGAGCAAAGCATCTAAGGAGCTGTGGCTGCATTCACAACAGGAGAGGTGAGTTGATATTTTTTTTGGTCTGATCTGAGGATCTGATTAACATTGGGGGTCTGATCTGAGGCCTTTATGGGGGTCTGAGCTGTGGTCTAATTAACATTGGGCGTCTGATCAGAGGTCTCTTTGGGGGTCTGAGCTGCTGTCTAATTAACATTGGGGTCTGATCTGAGGTCTCATTGGCAGTCTAGGTCTATTTGGGGGTCTGATTAACATTGTAGGTCTGAGCTGAGGTCTGATTAACATTGGGGGTCTAATTGGGGGGTCTGAGCTGAGGACTTATTAACATTGGGGGTCTGATTGGGGGGGTCTAAGCTGATGTCTTATTAACATTGGGTTCTAATTCGGGGCTGAGCTGAGGTCTGATGAAAAATCTTCTAAAACCTAGGGACATCTTATAGAAAAGTAGTTTAATAGGAAAATATTCAGGAAGTTATTCATCTAAACCTCTGTTCTTTCAAGGTTTTGGAGTCACGTGGGTGGTCCAATCAGTGATTGACAGCAAACTAGGCATGACTAAGCATACGGGAAGGCTCTTGATGACTGATAGGTGTAGATAGTCTAGAAAGATCAGAGGTTTAAAATGAATAAATGACATGTTTTATTAATTCTTTGCAGATAATATAGGGGTACTCTTTATGAAAGCCCCCCATTATGTGAAAATACTCTAAAATGACATATGGAAATAGATTTGACTAAAGCAGACAGCAACTTTGTTCAATTAATTGAGCCCAAATTACATAACAATAACATTAATATCTGCAGATCTGGAAACGGACCTTATTAGCAGAGAAGAGGTTAATCTACTTCAGTTTTTCGGTTAACTTTATTCTCTTGCACAAATGGTGTGATATGTGCTCCATTAAACAAGCACAATTAGACTTCCCTCATTATTAGGGGTTTAACCATCCCATAAGACCAATATATCTGACCACAAGAACCTTCTGTTGACTCAAAGAAAATCTCTTGTAAGAATTAATTATAAGCACCTGCTGGTCCATTGTGTAACGGAGCTGGGTGAGGACTCTTTCTGCTTGGTCAGCTCATTTTACCATCGACCCTTTCACCTTCACCTTTCATTAGGACTTCATCGCCTGGATCTCAGATGTGAGGCAGCGCCGTTATCCTAAGCATTTCATTAAAGGGGTTCTCCAGGAATAGCAAAAATGCAAATACTGAAATATTATTTAATAATAAATATATTCACAAATACCTTTCATTACGTGAAACGGGTCCGCAAAAAATACGATTTACGTCTGTGTGCATTCTGTATTTTGCGGAACGGAACAGCTGGCCCCTAATAGAACAGTACTATTACTAGTACTAGTAGTGATGAGTGGGAGGTGCCATATTTGATTTCGCAATATTTTGCGAATATTCGATTGAATATTCGTGTTATATTCGTCGAAATCGAATATTCGTAATTATTCCAATTATCGCGAATAATATGCGATTTAATTAATCACGTATTGCAAATTTTTCCTTTGATAGTATAAGGCAACGTTCCTATGACTAATTGACTATGGCTAGGCTAATATGTGTATTTTACGAAATTTCGTAATATTGCTCTAACTTCGCAATTTATTGCCCTGTATTTGTAGTGGGGGACTTGTTCCATCGACCCACTATACAACTTGAAATGCTGTTTGACAGGTAGCATTTATTGCAGACGTTGGCAACACAATTATAACTCCTGTATATGCAACCTGCTGATGGTACCAAACAGGTCACAGTAATCCAGCCGGACTACTATTTGTCTCTAATAGTGGAAACATGACCGCTTGTTAAAACCTAAAACTGCCCCCCAACATGTTTCGCCAGTATCTCTGGCTTCTTCAGAGGTAACGGGCAGCCTAACGGGCCTACTATTTGTTAGAGACAAATAGTAGTCCGGCTGGATTACTGTGACCTGTTTGGTATTATCAGCAGGTTGCATATACAGGAGATATAACTGTGTTGCCAACGTCTGCAATAAATGTTAGCTGTCAAACAGCATTTCAAGTTGTATAGTGGGTCGATGGAATAAGTCCCCCACTACAAATACAGGGTAACAAATTGACAATCAGATCGAGTAGGCAATAATATTTACAGACATGGCACGGCAAGAGGTTGCCCTCATAGCCTTTAGAGCGAGCGATTGTGCACATTGCCTCTAATTGACTATATCATCATCTCCAACAGTGGATTGTAGACTGTGTTTTTAATACCTTAGTAGCTTTTTTTGTTTCTTTGTCTGCAGTCTAACAAGTTGTGATTCACATTCACATTTAGTGACACATTTTAATGAATATTATAATAAAAGTGAAGTATTAGTTTGCACCCGGGCCAAGATAGGTTCTACTGCCTGTATAGGCATTTGTAAATAAAATTGTTAATTAACCTTGCCCAGGTCAGGTCCTGAATTTATAGATTAATGGCAGGGAAATGGGATAGGTTCACTGGCTGTAGACAAAAATATCACAGGTTATGTAACATAGTACATAAGGCCGAAAAAAGACATTTGTCAATCCAGCTCGGCCTGTCATCCTGCAAGTTGATCCAGACGATGGCAAAAAAAAAAACCTGTGAGGTAGAAGCCAATTTTCCTCACTTTAGGGGAATAAAAAATTTCTTCCCGACTCCAATCAGAATAACTCCCTGGATCAACGACCCCTCTCTAGTAGCTATAGCCTGTAATATTATTACGCTCCAGAAATACATCCAGGCCCCTCTTGAACTCCTTTATTGTACTCACCATCACCACCTCCTCAGGCAGAGAGTTCCATAGTCTCACTGCTCTTACCGTAAAGAATCCTCTTCTATGTTTGTGTACAAACCTTCTTTCCTCCAGACTCAGAGGATGTTCCCTCGTCCCAGTCACAGACCTGGGAATGAATAGATGATGGGAGAGATCTCTGTACTGACCCCTGATATATTTATACATAGTAATTAGATCTCCTCTCAGTCGTCTTTTTTATAAAGTGAATAACCCTAATTTTAATAATCTTTCAGGGTACTGTAGTTGCCCCATTCCAGTTATTGCTTTAGTTGCCCTCCTCTGGACCCTCTCCAGCTCTGCTATGTCTGCCTTGTTCACAGGATATGAAGAATGTAGTGGATGGCACTCCTTATGTGTCGCGGTTGGTGCTCAGTGGGAAAGGTCAAATGGAATATATATAGACCACGGCACTCAAAATAAGGTTATCAAAAATTAATTCATTTATTAATTGTCCATCCCAGGTAGGATCATTTATAGTGCAAATGGCCAACAATATTGTTTCGGTCCAGCAGGACCTTGTTCACGGCCTAGGATAAGTACATCATAATTTAGTATTTCGATACATCATAAGTAGGGACATATTGCATAACAAGGATGGGTAAAATAGTAAATTGACAAGGTAGATAAACAAGACGGTAAGGAGATGTCGAACATATACATATACATAAATCAATTGACATATAATCATATAGTCTAGGTGTCGTATATGGAGCAGATGAGAAGACCATGGCAAGAAAAGAGGATGACACGTGATTCCAAGATCATTATCTTCATATTGAGACTAGAACAAATGGGAGACCATATTCATATAAACGGTAATTAGTAAATGGTGGTTAACATGAGAAGTAAATATACGTAGAGGTATAAGGTATAATGTATAGGGTGGAGATAATGCCAGCGGACCAAAGAGATGGTGTAATATAGTCAAGTCATTAAATCAATTTGGACAAGTTTGCTATATGTATTTATCAAAATATCAGCACTGTCAATGTAATATAATATAATGCACCATCTCTTAATAGTATTCCGGCACCATCTCACATAAAATGTCATTCTTAGAAATTGCAGTCGTAGGGTTAAAAATCATAATCCTGGTATACATAGAGTAAGATAGTTTTACAATATAGCAGACCTATAGGGGGTGGTGTCTCGTGGTTAAGAAGGATAAGTAGTAAAAGCGAGTACTAGTGATAGAAGATTTGCGCGCAAAAATATCAGAGCAGGCATAGATTATGCATAGAATATAGCGGTGGTAATTGGGAGCGCTGTAAACAAACCTTAGTGCGGTAGATCTGGAGGCATCGGGAGGACTCGTGGGCAAAGCGCGACTTCCGGGTTTATATGGAGATCCCGGATGATTATGCGCATGCGCATAGATATGCGCAAGCGGTGGATGTCGTAGTCTCGCGAGGACCGCTACGTCACTCGCGCATGCGCAATGGAGCTTAGTATCGGGCATGGAGTGTACGGAGATCAGAGTCTGATGCGCAGACGCTTTACATAGTTCTAGAGTCGCTGCAATATAGGGTCAATGTAAAGATAGATCAAAAGCTAGATGAATCATATATTTTGTAAAGTATTATCAGCTAGATGGTTAATATGCTACATGGAACTCTATAATGGAAACCTATAGAAAAAAGCGCTAGTACTACTAATACTACTAGTATTGGCTCTATGTATGATGGTATACTACCTGTAGGGTACGACTATAATGGTCATTTGGTCTGTGAAAATAGGAAAAAGAAAGGAATTAGTACACGCATTTAGATATGCTTCTATTACATATAGCGTTACAGCACTGTCAACAGATAACAAAGATTAACAAACAGCCAGAAAATAGACATAAGGATTTCAACATATGGAGGTAAAAATACGGAGGTAAAAATACGGAGAGAACGGTCCCAGTTTATTAGAGGCATGAGAAATCAAATATGAAAGTCAAAGTCCCTATTCATTCCGTAAGGTGAAAGAGTTTTTAACTCAAAAATCCAGAAGGCTTCGCGTTCCTTTAGACGTTTAATCCGATTACCGCCTCTTCTTGTTTGCGGTACATGTTCTAAAATCTGGAATTTTAACTGATTGATTTGATGGTTATTGGATAGAAAATGATGTGGAACCGGAAGCTCGGTTCTGTTACATCGGATGTCAGATTTGTGTTTTGATATACGATCACGTACACACTGTGTGGTTTCGCCCACATAGGCCAAACCGCAGGGGCATTTGATGAGATATACCACGAAGGATGAGTTACAGGTATAGAAGTCTCTGGCTTGATAGATTTTGCCCGAGTGGGGGTGTACAATCCTGTTTCCTTTGATAATATTAGTACACTGGGCGCAATGGAGACATGGGTAACTACCTGTCTTACGGGGAGCTAGAGTAGTTTGTCTAAATTGTGGTGTGGAGGGGCCAATGTCAGCGCGTACTAGCTGATCTTTGAGATTAGTCGGACGTTTATAACACATGCGAATCGGATTTCTGAATTCAGGCACGTTGGGATATGATCTTGTTAATATGGACCAGTGTTTTTTAATAATGTTTTGAATTTTTGATACAAACGGATGGTATGTGGTAACAAACGGAATACGAACAGAGGGTGACATTCTATTGGAACGTTGGGGAATCTGTTGTGCTAAGGTAAGCTCTTCTTGAAGTAACTTGGTGGGATAGCCCCTAGCAGTGAATTTACTTGCCATCTCTTTAAGGCGTTGTTCCCGAAGAGAAGGGTCTGGTACTATTCTGGTTACTCGAGTGAATTGAGATCTTGGTAAGGAATGTTTGGTGTTCTGAGGATGACAACTAGAGTAGTGTAATAATGTGTTTCGATCAGTCGGTTTACGAAAGAGATCAGTGGTTAATGAGCCGCTATGAGTTTTGAATACCAGTGTATCTAGAAAGCTTATTTTATCTGGATCTGTATGAGAGGTAAAAGAAAGGTCTGGATCTTGCTTGTTAATATGGTCAATGAAACGAGAAAATGAGTCACAATCACCGGTCCAAACACAGAAGATATCATCGATGTATCGATGCCAAGTTAATGCAAACCGTTCAAAGAGGTCATTGGGATATATATTATCCTCCTCGAATTTTGCCATAAAGGCATTTGCATAAGGGGGCGCCACATTTGCCCCCATTGCTGTACCCCGTTTCTGAATGTAGAAGTCGTCACTGAACATAAAATAATTGTTATGGAGGACTAGTCGTAAAAGTGCGAGGCAAAAGGTTTGTGCATTAGGTGAGTAATTGGAGGTTGAGAGAAGTGAGGAAACGGCTTCTATGCCCTTCTCGTGAGCAATAGAAGTATATAGGCTATTAACATCTAATGTTACTAATATGCTGTCTTCCGGAATGTTTTGTAGTGAGGAAATAGTTGATAAAAAATGGGTCGTGTCAAGTAGAAAAGAGCGGGTATTTTTGATTAATGGCGTAAGTATTCGTTCTAGGAAGATAGAAAGTGGAGAAAGGATAGAATCCGTTGATGCGACTATAGGTCTACCTGGTGGATTTGTTAAATTTTTATGAATTTTTGGTAATGTATAGAGAACGGGAGTAACGGGATGTTCATTGAGAAGGAAAGAGTAGGTTGATTTATCGATGGTGCCTAGCTGGAGGTAAGTGTCGAGTAGGGAGATAATTTCTTTTCTAATACGGAAAATAGGATTATTGGGCACCTTACAATAGGTTTCAGCGTCAGATAGTTGTCGTTTTATCTCCCCGACATATGCTGTGGTATCCATGACTACAATGGCTCCACCTTTGTCGGCTGGTTTTATTGTAATGTTTTTATCATCCCTCAATGTGTTAAGTGCAATCCGTTCCTCACTTTTAAGATTCTGAGGTGTGTATAAAGATTTATCTTTTGGTTCTTTCAAGGTACTGTCTACGTCCCTTTTAACCAGGTCAATAAAGGCCTCGGCTGCATGGTGATTTTTAGGGGGCATGAATGTGCTCTTGGTCCTCAAGTTAAGGGATTTAATCGATAGGTCCGAGGCTATGGCCGTAGTTTGGGATATTGACTCCGGTGATTGCTGTTCAAAGTGGGCTTTTAATCGGATGGACCTATAAAACCGTTGTAAATCCTGCTCCAAGGAAAAGGAATGTAAAGAGTCGGATGGGCAAAAAGAGAGTCCCTTAGATAAAGTGTTTAGTTCTGCGGGGGATAGTGTACGGGATGAGATATTAACTATTATGTCCGTACCTGTGATCGGGTCTGTATTCCTGACGGATTCCGATTGACGTTTTCCCCTTCCTCGGCGTATGCGGCTGCTCTTCTCCTTCCTGGGCGATATCCGCGCTTGTGAAAAAAACGTTGATTTCGGTATCCCGATCCTCGTTCGCTCCCCGATGAGGATGAAGCGTAGCCGGTGTAGGTAGAGTAGTCGTTTCCCGTCGTAGAACTTTGCCACTGCCATCTATAGACTCGTTGTAATTGGTAATCCTCTGAATCACGGAAGAACTTGTTGCGTTTGGTAGTTTCAAGGAATTTTTGATGGTCGTTCAAGATTTGTTCTGTCTTCTGTTTAAGGGCAGCCCACTCTTCTGTCGGAATTGTGGAAACCAGTTGTGTCTCGATAGCTGTTAACTTTTCTTTGGAATCAGTGATGGATTTCTGTAAAAATTCTATGCCTTGTTCACAGGAGCCCAGAACTGTACACAGCAGGATGACAGGTCGAACTTGATGGACAAATGTCTTTTTTTGGCCTTATGTACTATGTTACTATGTTACTCCATGTGTGGTCTGACTAGCGATTTGTAAAGTGGTAGGACTATGTTCTTATCACGGGCATCTATGTCCCTTTTGATACAACCCATTATCTTATTGGCCCATGTTAAACCTCATCTGCCACTTATCTGCCCAAGCCTCCAATCTATCCAGATCACTCTGTAGTAGTATACTGTCCTCTTCAGTGTTAATTACTTTACACAGTTTAGTGTCATCTGCGAAAAAATGATGTCTATCTATCTATCTATCTATCGTCCATCTCATATTTATCTGTCTATTATTTATCTGTCTATTATCTATCTATCTATCTATCTATCTATCTATCTACCTAACCATCTATCTTCTATCTCATATCTATTCATATAGACCTGCCATATATCTATCTAATGATCTATCTATCTATCTATCTATCTATCAGTTTTACACATAAGTCACAATAATTTACTGACTACCATTTGAAGAGTCTGTCAGCAGTTTTGTTGATATTAAACTGCTGACAGCACTAGTAGAGGCTGGGGAAATAAGTACAAACACTTTTGGAGCTTTAATTATCAGGAATACTGAGAATATGAACTTTTATTCTGCCAGATTCTGCTTCTTAAAGAGGAACTTTCACCTCTCCTGACATCCCTGTTTTAATAGCTTCATGCATTCCCCGTGTAATAACAATTCTGGAGCATCTATTCTTATGGCTCTATGTTGTGCCATTCCTTTATTACTTCTACTAGAAATTATGAATGAATTACTATTAGCCTTCAGTAAGGGCACAGAGGGGTGGTAACCAGTTTGGGGGGGGGGGGGGGGGCGTGTTCCTACACAGACTCACTCTATCCCAGGCATGTCCAAACTGCGGCCCTCCAGCTGTTGCAAAACTACAACTCCCAGCATGCCTGGATAGCTTACAGCTATTAGGGCATGCTGGGAGTTGCAGTTTTGCAACAGCTGGATAGCCGCAGTTTGGACATGCCTGCTCTATCCAATCAGTGCCTGTCTGCCTGGACCATTTTCACGTGCTTAGCAGGAGGAAATTTGGTTCCATGTCACCAATTACATGTCCTGCCATTCATTGACATCAGCAACAAATCCAGGTTCTGTTTGGTTGGAGTATGAAGGCCTCATGGTAAACGCTTCAGTTCTTTCTTTGCTGTGGAGTGACACACTATACCAACTACTCGTGTGATGATCTGGGGAACCATTGCTGTGTGGCAAGTATTTTTTTTAGTGGTTCTTTCCCGTTAATTCCTTGTAATATTGTTGGTTAGTGGTACCAGGTACCAAGCCATTTTCCTAAGGTGTGGAGTAACTGTACATGTGTACTGCACACTGAAGACCTTTTGGAGGGGCCAGAATGCTAGAAAATTCTGGGCATGTAACAAAGAGCTCAGCTCCAATGAAGACATCATGAGGGTAAGATGTGCATTGCTCCCACCACCCATCTTTGTATCATGTGGGCGTTGGCCAGATGCCATGTTGGGAACTGCTCGATGGGGAGCTCACTCGTTTGCTCATGGCCTAGGTGACTGTTACATACTTTATTCTGTGATATTTTTAGATATCTCTTATGTAGTCTATAATAGTTTAGTAAACTTTTTATGCACCTAAACTGTGTAAAGCCTATTTTATTCCTGGATCTCAGAATTCAAAGATAAACAATCGCATACAACACGATATGTGCAAAACATTCTGCAGCCACGTGTATTGCTTCTTATGGCAAGGCTTTACAATGGCATTTTTGGCAGGATAAGTCTGGCTCACACCCAGCAAAGGTTTCCTAGGAGTGTCTTGGCCAGATTGCAACACTTCCTTGGCCTGACCAGTCACCAGATTAATCACCAGTAGAACCAGCTGGGACACCAGCTTCTGCAACCTACGAACGTGCAGGATCTACAGGCCAAGCTACAACAGCTGTGAACACAGGATACCATACAGAACCTTTATGCCTTCATGCCCAACCGTATCTCAAGCTACAGGTGGCTCAATTGGGTACTAGTGCCTCCCTTTAAATTACAGTTTCCCCCGATAAACTTATATCTTCATTTGTATTGTATTGTAATCACTTTCATATATCATCATTATATTCACAAATAGAACATTTTATTCAATTCCAACAACTTCTTGGTAATTTGTTTTGGATCAATGAGTGCATGCAGGACCGCCAATTTTCCTGGGAGATATGATGTAAAACACTGTTCTGAGTGTTACTGAACTAAAAATAAAAACTGTAATTATGGAGCAATACGAGACAAGTAAACCAAGTGTTCAGCAGTTCTTCTTGAATGAGTTGTCCAACACAGCGCCAACCTTGTCCATAGGCTATGTCTCGGATTGCAGCTCAGCACCATTCACTTGAATGAAGCTAATCAGCAATACCAGACAAAATCCATTGACAAAAATAGCACTTTTTCTTGTAGAAATCTTGTATATCCCCACAGATTTAGTCTATACTCTATATAAAGATAGCACCTGAGTAATTCACTTAATAACATGCAGTTTGGATAGTGCATAGTATCAGTACATTTCAATGTGGTTCCCTTCTACAGAACCTCAAACGCTCCATATGCTATCAATTACACTGCTTTCTGTTCATAAAAAAAAAAAAAACATTTGATGTGAAACATTAGACCATCTACTTGGTATCGTATTGAGAATACGTCATTTTCTCACTATCATGTGTGGAATGCATCAACTCATTTCTGTCAACGCTTAAAATTTTCTGATTGATTGACTGCCGAAGAGGTATTTCAGAAGCTAAAGCTTGTTCTGCATTACCGAAAAAGACTTCACGATTAGAATGTTACCTGCTACTCGTGTAACATACAGTAGTCTACATGTGAAATAGTAACACTAGTTGCATGCAGTTACATATTCCTGTCTGGCACTGTACTAGTACGTTGCAATGCGATGTAATAGTGCATCACAGGAGCTGTGCAGCTGGAACCCTGCCCTCACTGCCTGCAGTTTAACCCCTCAGATGAGGCAGTTAACAGCTGCCCTGTTCTCGGGGTGCCAAGTGGTTGTCATTGAGGTCAGAAGCCTTCTGAAGGCACCGAGGCCTGCCATGCTAATGCCTCTAATACACTGCCTGTCTCCCAAAAAAAAAGTCGCCACCCAAAAAAAGCCTTTAGCTTTGATTACGGCACGCATTCGCTGTGGCATTGTTTCGATAAGCTTCTGCAATGTCACAAGATTTACTTCCATCCAGTGTTGCATTCATTTTTCACCAAGATCTTGCATTGATAATGGTAAAGTCTGACTGCTGCGCAAAGCCTTCTCCAGCACATCCCAAAGATTCTCAATAGGGCAAAGGTCTGGACTCTGTGGTGGCCAATCCATGTGTTAAAATGATGTCTCATGCTCCCTGAACCACTGTTTCACAATCTAAGCCCGATGAATCCTGGCATTGTCATCTTGGAATATGCTCGTGCCATCAGGGAAAAAAAAATCCATTGATGGAATAACCTGGTCATTCAGTATGTTCAGGTAGTCAGCTGACCTCATTCTTGGAGCACATACTGTTGCTGAACCTAGACCTGACCAACTGCAGCAACCCCAGATCATAGCACTGCCCCCACAGGCTTGTACAGTAGGCACTAGGCACGATGGGTGCATCACTTCATCTGCGTCTCTTCTTACCCTGATGCGCCCATCACTCTGGAACAGGGTAAATCTGGACTCATCAGACCACACGACCTTCTTCCATTGCTCCAGAGTCCAATCTTTATGCTCCCTAGCAAATTGAAGCCTTTTTTTCTGGTTTGCCTCACTGATTAGTGGTTTTCTTACGGCTACACAGCTGTTCAGTCCCAATCCCTTGAGTTCCCTTCGCATTGTGCGTGTGGAAATGCTCTTACTTTTACTATTAAACATAGCCCTGAGTTCTACTGTTGTTTTTCTTCAATTTGATTTCACCAAACGTTTAAGTGATCGCCGATCACGATCATTCAGGATACGATGGGTCGCCACTATCCTTCCAGTTTTTAATAATGCGTCGGACAGTTCTTAACCCAATTTTAGTAGTTTCTGCAATCTCCTTAGATGTTTTCTCTGCTTGATGCATGCCAATGATTTGACCCTTCTCAAACAGACTAACATCTTTTCCACGACCACGAGATGTGTCTTTCGACATGGTTGTTTAAGAAATGAGAAGAAACTCATTGCACCAGTTGGGGTTAAATAACTTATTGTCAGCTGAAAGATATTCGCCCATGCAGTAATTATCCAATAGGAGGCTCATAACTATTTGCTTAGTTAAATCCAGGTGTCAATTTTTTTGGGGGACAGGCAGTGTATATACAGCCTTTGGCAGTATGTAATAGAATGCTGGTAAAAATCCCTTTACACTGTAACACAAAAAGTATTTCCAATGTATAGTTCAAGCAATCGCAGGTTGAATTCCCCTAAGAGGACTAAAAGTAATGTAAAAAAAATGTTCAAAAAACAAAAAAATATGAAAAAAATCACCCTCTTTTCCTCATTTCTTATACATAAAAAGCTAACCATTATTGGTAGTTCTGCATTAGTCCCAACCATTAAAATATCATTGTCATGATTTCTCATGCGAGGTGAGCAGTAAAAAAAAAAAATACCCAGTGCTAGAATTGTCTTTTTTTTTTTGCTCACTGCGTCTCCCAAAAATTTTTATAAAAACCTTGCATGTGATCCAATGTGGCATCAGTAAAAATTACAGCTCGTTCTGCAAAAAAGAGGCCTTACACAGCTCCATCAGCAGAAAAATAAGTTAGAATATGGTGACAGAAAGCAAATATTTGTAAAAAAAAAGCTCTTTAAGTTTTTTTAAAGTAGTAAAACATAAAAACAATATCAATTTGGCTCCTCCACAACCTTACTGACTCGCAGAATAAAGTTAGCATGTCATTTACATGGCAGAATTGCAGTTTTTTGTACGTTGTCATCCCAATTTTTTTTCAAAGTTATACAACACATTAGATGTACCCCAAAATAATGGCATTAAAAATACAACCCCTGCCACACAAAACAAACTTAAGAACAGCTATATCAAAATAAAAATAAAAAAGTTATGGCAACTGAAATGTAGAGATGAAGAATTGAAAAAAACCACAGAGTCCTTAAAGGAATTCTGTTATCAGAAGCAGCTCTAATAACCCAAGGGTAGTGACAAATAGGCTTAGTTCACTTGAATCAAATGCTCTCTTTGCTTTGTAAATTGATGCCTCCATTGTGCCAAAATAACACTTTTAATGATCATGCAAATTAGTAGTTCAATGCATCAAAGGCATTGCCCTCTCCTTCAGCCACCCAGTGCCTCCCCCTGAAAGTCATCTTGCCTAGCCATGTCTTCTCGCACAAGTGCTGTGTGATTATGCATCAGCGCATGCACAGTAGACTTGTTTTAGTCCTGGCAGAGACTCTGAGCTCTATTGCAGTGTTTCCCAACCAGTGTGCCTCCAGCTGTTGCAAAACTACAACTCCCAGCATGCCTGGACAGCCTTTGGCTCTGCGGGTATGCTGGGAGGTATAGTTTTGCAACAGCTGGTTGGGAAACAATGCTCTATTGTGCATGCGTCAATGTGTAATCACTTGGCATTTGAGCAATAGACAGGGTCAGGATGTGCCATAAATGTCCGATAAATGCTAGTCATACCCTTGTCCAGCTGTTGTAGAAGTCCTGTTCCATAGTGGACGTGAATCAAGACATACATGGCTCTCTCTGCTCACTGCTATGGAAGTTTTGAAAAAAGCAGAAAATACTTGCTCTGCTGTTTGCGTAAACACTCATATTTGGTTACTGTGGGACATTATTACTTGGGTACTGTATGAAAGTATTATGTTGTTTAAATATTGCATGCTTCTATTATTTTGTCTATCTATGGTGTTAAAGAGTTAGGACACAGTAGTTAGCTTTTGAGCTCTTTCTGCAGGTATAAATTCATCTTTGAATGCTAATTATGGTGTATATATAAATATAATCTTATAAAGTTGGACGAATTTGCTCATTATTATGGAACGGGGCTTGAATTACAGCCTGTATGTTATGTAGGGGCTGCATTCACAGCTATAGCTTAGCTCTAATCTACATCTATAAGCTATGGTGTGCCACATTACTGAATAGTGCCTGGTGGAAAAACAACACCTTAGGTTCTGAACCCCAAAGAAGGTTTGGGCAGAGATTGAGCTATTAGTACAATTATTATATACCATAACTGTAAAGTTATTTTTACAAGAGAACACACATGAATTAGGAACAAGAAATGCTAGGATTTCACTTATTAATATTGAATATCATTTAATTTCCTAAAAAATCTGTTAAAAAGAAATGTTTGCTACATTAGTACTAAGTGCAATACTGCACCCAAAGAACAAAGAATATGAACAATATGGATAAAAGGAGTCTGCACAATACTGATACATATATGTTTGTGTTGGATATGCCGTTGCTTTATTAGATAGGCATAACCTTTTAAAGGGGATATTTCCATCCTATTTGTAAAACACATATCACTAATTTATATGTGAATATCTTGTAATTTATTTATTTTTCTTAAAAAAATGGATGGATGATTTTCTGGATATATTTTTTCAAGCCACTTACTGTACACCTATTTTTGTCATAGTATTTAACTTAGACTCTGTCTGGACAATTAGCACAGCAGAGACTCTCACGTAACGCTCTGTCAGACCATCAGTCGGACCAGGGAGGAGTCAGGGGTGGTGGCTCAGTTAGAGTACTACCCCTCCCTTTTGCTATTCCAGTAGGATGGCTAGTCAAGGTTTCTTACAGTAAACTAATGAATGCGCTGGTACTCTGTGGGCATGTTTATCTAGATGTGTCAGGAGAACAGTAGAGATGTCATTCTGTTAGTCATTCCAGTCCTTCGCCTATTATTAAAATGAGACTACCTTGGAGATAGACCCTTCTCTTTGCAACAGAGTCATGAATTAAGATTATTTTGCTCTCCCCTTGAGAACGTTTATCTTTCTGAGATTATTGCTAAAATTTCTGTTTAATTCTCAATGACACAGTACTGATAAAAAAATATATATATTTCTTAACATTGAGTTAAAAAAAAAAAACTCTTTTCAAATGGAAGGGGCCCTTTAAGCTTTCCCCTGCATGGTGGCGCCCATGCTACCTGCTATTCAAGAAATTGCCGTACAGCCCCTGATTTGCTGTATATGTGAAATACCAAAGAGATCATGGTTTCTTAATTTTTAGGATTGGTGGGGGTCATAGAGGTCAGATCTCTACCAATTATAAAATCGTGGTATATCCTAGCAGCATAATATTACATGCTGAGGATACCCATTTTAATGTATTATATAATAATATCATGCTCATTAAAATATAGAATTCTTCCACTCATCAATATATTAGTCGAAGGAAGACTTTATGTCCGACATAATGCAAATCTACTTGTTTTTCCAGTTAGCAGTAGCCGAGTGCTGGAACTGATTGACCAAAGTAGAGTTTGAAGACAAATCTTTAAAGTAGTCTCTTAGACTCTAATGCACTTGCAGTAGTTTTGTTTCCAATAATGTGCTGAATAGCGTGAAGCAGAAGCAGTTTTTGAAGTCCCCAAAGGGCTCTGATGTTATTACTACATTTACTCATTATGGGATCAGCTTACAGACCTTAGGTTAGGGCCTCCTGCAAAAGGAGCAACTCCTAATTAGTGCCAAAACCTGCCACTGTCTGTCTTATAGTAGTCAGCACCTGTAAAAGGGTACATCGTTGCGGCTGGCATTATAGTCAGGCTGTTCAGTTGCCAGTGACTTTGCTTCTAGTGGAAAATTAGAAAATGTAGATCTTTGTTTCCAGACTTGATTTGTTGATATACCATGGGTCTCAAGAAGACACTTTGCAGTCCAACATTTCTTCATTGCTCTAGTAAAGAGATAAAAATGGTCCTTTCCACATGACATGAAGGACTTTCTCCATTCCTGTGCCCCCTAATCAACAACCCTAATGCTGCCCATAAACATGTGATAACAGTCGGCAGAAAAGGAGAACTCAGCTAACCATAAAAATAGGTTAAACATAAAAATAAATAGTAAATCATTTTCTGATGACAGATTCCCATTAAAATTTATCCCAAACCATTGTTCGTGACTATCAAAATCTGATACCTGATAAAAGTTGAATTGGATTGGATGCCAATTCACTTAATCTAAAAGTCAACTGAAAGGCCAATTTAGCCCAATTTGGCATCAATCATTTGAAAATATAACGCAAATCATTTGAGATGGCCAATACTGCCCACACACCTGTGATAAAAGTTAACCAAAATGGACAATTTTGTTTATTGTTTGAAAATATAATGTGAACTATCTGTTACAATGGACAAAGGCAGCCTTCTGTCTGAGTAAAATTTGATTCACTTGATTGGAAAATAATCAAACAATGATGACATACGTGTCTACTTGGTTGACCATGGCCAATATTTTCCAACCTGAGACTGCCCCTACACATAAGATTTTGGTCGGCAACAACGTGGCTGATCAATTGTCCATGGCATTGTTAGTATGAGAAGTGCCTGTGACTTCTCATTATAGAGTCGTAGGGACAGGCTAGACACATGCTGGACAACTACTATATCTAAAGGCCAAAGAAAATAAGTGCTTGATGTGGTTGATGGCTTACTTTTTCACCTAAAACTTTTTCAATTATCAGAAAATCCGAAATTAGACCAATAGAGAAATTTTATTTTATTTTTTTCTAAAACAAAAATGACAATAAATCATATTCAGCCATATTGGGTATCACTTTTAAATTGGCTCACAAATGTAATTTTCAACCATTAATTAAAAAGTGACAACCAGTATGGTTAGCTATTATTTAGAAAGACTGCACCTATCAATTTATTATTTATTACAAGTCAAGTTGGGGGGGGGGGGGGGGGGTGGGGTGTACCTGCACAGTCTCATAGTGGCAGCACTGATTGGATAGAGTGAGTCTGTGCAGGTACACCCCCTAACTGGTTACCTCCCCTCTGTGCCCTTACTGCAGACTGCTAGCAATTCATTCATAACTTCTAGTAGAAATAATAAAGCAATGGCACACCATAGAACCATAAGAAAAGATGTTCTAGAATTGTTTTTACATGGGAAATGCATGAAGCTATTAAAACAGGCATGTCAGGGGTGGTGACAGGTCTCGTTTGAACAGACATATTGGGTTAGATTTTCTAATCCTATAGACAGTGTAAAGACTTTCTAGACCTGCATGAGCTTTATCACACTGCCTCGTGTTGGATGATAAATTTGGCGTATGGCTAGACACTTGTCCAACCATTGATTGGCTTACTTTGAGACAGAATTTTACTTCAGAATTTTGATGCGAATATTGGCACTAAATGGTGTAAATTACCGCCAATTCCTGAAAAACCACACTCTTTTCCATGTTAACCACCTCCTATTGTCGGGTTAGGTGCAGATCAATTCTCTAAACCTAGATGCGCCAAATTGGTCAAATTGCCATCCATTTTGGCACCATTTATGATAAAATCTAGGTGCTTTACATATGTAACACCCAGAACCATAGATACATATGGCATGTTAGAGGGAATCTGTCACCATAGATCTCCCTATCCAACTGTTTGCATAGACACATAGTTGTGGATCACCAGATTAAAATATTGTTTTTCTTTTGTTGATCCGAGGCTCAATTTCCAAGTGCTATGAGGGCGTCACCATTGATCTTGTTGCATCCAAACTGCCTGGCCCTTTCAATCAAAGCAGTGAGGAGGGACTGGCCGCAGAAATGAGTAGAGCTTGGGTGCCATAAGAGCAATGGTGATGCCCTCATTGCACCAAAGGCCTAATTGCCTAATTTGCATATTACTAAAAAGTATCATAACTCAGGAACTTGGATCAACAGAAGAGAAACATTGTTTTATTTAGGTGAACCCCAGCTATGTGTCTATGCAGACAGCTGGATAGGGAGGTCGCTGGTGACAGATTCCCTTAAGTGTGTTCAGTACAACCACAGGTGGGTCCAGGTGTTACCGCTGTAATATGTATAGTTATTTTCTGATTTAACGCCTTCCCGACATATGACGTAATAGTGACTTGCCACATTTTTACGTACTATTACGTCATGGTAATCGGGTGGGCACCGGAGCGGTGCGCGCCCGATCACTGCAGGGGCCCCACAGTCCGTGATAGCTGGGCCCCTGCTGTATCCGCCGGCATCGCTGTAAAAGCTGATGCCGGCGGATCTTCTGTACCGCGGGCAGCGCTGACCACGGCATAGAAGGTGCATCCGGCGGGTGAGGGAGCCCATCAGGTCCACGTCACAGCAGCCTTGCATGACATCGGGACATGCTTTCTACTGGGGCCGAGGAGATCCAGCCCCAGGCAACCTGTTAGTGTACTACTCAGTGTAATGCATTACAATACAGATGTATTGTAATGCATTACAGAGGAGATCAGACCCTCAAAGGTTGAAGTACCAGAGTTGGACAGAAATAAAGTTTTTAAAAAAAAGCAAAAAAAGTGTTTTTAATAAAAATAAAAAAGTTTCAAGTAAAAAAAAAAAAAACGCCCCTTTCTCTTGATTTTATAATAAAAAATCGAAAAATAAAATAAAAAACACAAATATTACGTATCACTGCGTCCGTAACGACCGGCTCTATAAATATATTACATGATCCACCCCATCCGATAAACACCATTTAAAAAATAAAAAACGGTGTCAAAACAAGCCATTTTTGTCATCTTACCTCACAAAAAGTGCATCACTAAGTGATCAAAAAGGCATATGTTCCACAAAATAATACCAATAAAACCGTCACCTCATCCCGCAAAAAATGAGCTCCTACATAAGAAAATCGCTCAAAAAATAGAAATACTATAGCTCTCAGAACATGGAGACATTAAAACATAATTTTTTTGTTTCAAAAATGCTATTATTGTGTTAAAGTAAAATAAATGATAAAAAAGTAAACATATTAGGTAGTGCCACGTCCATAACAACCTGCTCTATAAAAATATCACATGGCCTAACCCCTCAGATGAACACCGTGAAAAAAATAAGATAAAAACAGTGCCAAAAAGCCAATTTTTTGTAACCTAACATCACATAAAGTGCAACAACAAGCGATTAAAAAGGCGTATGCCCTCCAAAATAGTAACATTTAAACTGTCACCTCATCTCGCAAAAAATGAAACCCTACCTAAGGCAATCCGTCAAAAAATAAAAAAGCTATGACTAAAACATAATTTTTTTGGTTTAAAAAATACTATTATTGTGTAAAACTTAAATAAATAAGAAAATGTATACATATTAGGTATTTCCACATCTGTAACGATCTGCTCTATAAAAATGTCACATGATCTATAAAAAATCAAAAAAATATGGTATTCAGAAAATGGAGAAACAAAAACATATTTTTTTTTAAAAAAATGCTCTATTATGTAAAACTGAAACAAAGTAGACAGATTTGATATCATTGCATCCGTAACAACCTGCTCTATAAAAATAGCACATGATCTACCCTCAGATGAATGTTGTAAAAAATAAAAACAGCCATTTTTTTGTTACCTTGCCTCACAAAAAACGTAATATAGAGTAATTAAAAATCATATGTACCCAAAATAGTACCATTAAAACTGGCACCTTATCCCCTAGTTTACAAAATGGGGTCACTTTTTGGGAGTTTCTACTTTAGGAGTGCATCAGGGGGGCTTCAAATGGGACATGACATTTAAACATCAGTTCAGCAAAATCTGCCTTGCAAAAACCATACGGCGCTCCTTTTCTTCTGCGCCCTGCCGTGTGCCCTTACTTCAGTTTACTACCACATGTGGGGTGTTTCTGTAAATAAATATTGGTAATAAATATTGAGTTTTGTTTGGCTGTTAACCCTCGATGTGTTAAAGAATAAAATCTGCCAAAAAAGTGAAATTTCCTTTAATTCTTGTGGAACACCGAAAGGGTTAACAAAGTTTGTAAAATCTGTTTTGAGTAACTTGAGGGGTGTCGTTTCTAGAATAGGGTCATTTATGGGGGGTTTCCACTATGTAAGCCCCACAAAGTGACTTCAGACCTGAACTGGTCCTTAAAAAGTGGGTTTTGGAAATTTTCTTAGAATTGCTTCTAAAACTCTAAGCCTTCTAACGTCCTAAAAAAATAAAATGACATTTACCAAATGATGCCAACATAAAGTAGACATATGGGGAATGTTAAGTAATAAATATTATTTTTTGAGGTATCACTTTCTGTTTTAAAAGCAGAAAAAATTAAAATTTTGAAAATTGCACATTTTTTTAAAATTTTGGGTAAATTTGGGATTTTTTCATAAACAAAGGTGAAATATATTGACAAAAATTTATGACTGCCATTAGGTGCAATGTGTCACGAGAAAACAATCTCAGAATGGCTTGGATAAATAAAAGTGTTCCAAAGTTATTACCACATAAAGTGACACATGTCAGATTTGCAAAAAATGGCCTGGTCAGGAGGACAAAAACTGGCCCGGGGTAGAAGGTGTTAATACCTCTAAGGAAGTGTAATTATAAAGATATATTTGTTAATTTATAATTGGTGAGAAGAATAAATAAATCTCTAAGAACCATCACACAGGTTTTAAGTTAGAACTTTCTTTTTGTTATTAGAGACCTCAATGAGAGAGAAACTTACATCGTCTGTTTTTCCTCATATTGACAAAGGTATTGGGAAAGAATCTCATGAATGTTTTTGCTAAACGGAAAATGACCTGCTCATACATCTATTCTGCCTCAGGCTTATCATGGAAATCAGGTGATGTATGAAACAGTATCTGTGGAAACGTAGACTCTGAGTAGACATTAAAAATTCCATCTCTATAATGTAACCTGATACAATTAATACAAACGAACTAATTAGAAGTATTTGTCTAGTTTGTAGTTCATTTGCATTTATTACTGTTTGCATGTGACTACAATCAGTATGATCTTAGATTACGATGGAATAAAGTACCCTTTACACGGGCCGGCAACTGAACAGATCATCGCTAACCAGCGTTTCTAGTAACACTCGTTAGCGATGATCTGGAGGTGTAAATGCGCCACAGATTACTAATAATTGTATCTTTTGTGCTGCCGGGAAACAATGAGACAGTATGGGGAAGAGCAATAGCATTAGCGAACGCACCTCCTCATACTCCGGAGGAGCTGCAGGAGATCGGTGTGTGTAAATGCAGCAGTCTCGTCCGCTAGCGATCGTCAGATTGTTGGGAAGGAATGCTTTCTTTCCTTCAATCTGTTTGATTGTCATCCGATGTAAAGGGACCATTAGTGAACATGCTGAGTACAAACTTCCTCTGCCTTGAGCAGGTTTCTTCCTTGGTTAGAAGCACCATGGTGGGTATTAAACAGCAGACTGTCAAGCAGCCTACCATTACTGATCCATTGCTTGAGGAAGGCTAAGGAATAGCCAAATGTTGCATGTACTTGGGCTGTTATTGGACTACCACTTATAGAGTAAAAGCATTTTTTAGTTCATAGGATGCTGCCACCATTTTTTTCATATGGATCTTTAAAGGGAGCAGTTGGATACAGCCTGTGGTGTGTGCTGTATTTATTATTTTTTCTTTTTCAAGCCTACCATAACTGCTAGGTAGCGGGCATATGCCAAACACTAATGGGGCCCAAAGCAGAATTAAGATGCAATTACTGACAACTAAATTTGCACTCAAAACCTGCTCATTCTTTTGGCAACAATGTTTCTAAAATAATTTTTTTTCTTAAAGGGGTTGTCCGGGTTCAGAGATGAACCCGGATGAACCCGGACATACCCATATTTTCATCCAGGCAGCCCCCCTGACTTGAGCATCGGAGCAGTTTATGGTCCGATGCTCTCCTTTGCCCTGCGCTGAATCGCGCAGAGCAAAGGCATTTTCTGGAGTTCTGGTGATGAACCGGGCTCTCCTTAGGGCTGCCAGGAGGAGGCTTACGCCCAGCAGTGAGCCTGGTGGCATCACCGGCACTGATGGGCAGGATTTAGCGCTGCCCTAGCCTGTAACGTTGGCCCATCAGAGCCAGTGACGTCACCAAACACACTGCTGGGCGGAAGCCTCCACCCGGCAGGGTGTTATGGTAAATAAAAGAGCGATTCTGCGCAGGGCAATGGAGAGCATCGAAGCATGAAATGCTCCAGTGATAACATTAGGTGGTTGCCTGGGTAAAAATTATGGGTAACCCCTTTAAATATGATACGCACATTGTGATTTGTAGCCCTAGGTGTACTATACATAGAATATATTATCAGAAAGTTGAATCTGCCCTGAAACCGCCTCCCAATACTTTCAATAGTAGGAGAAGCCGCAGTTCATGGGGCCAAGGATTTTTCATATGCAGCTTTCCAGACTGTTCCAAGAATGTACATATCCATTCTTGGCATGGTTAACATGCAGATACCTCAGACAGCTGTGGCGAGAGCACACTTGCGGTTTAGCTTCATTCAATGGGGCTAAAGCAAGAGCGGGACTGGTCCATTGAACATTAAAAATATCGGCAGAAACCGCTGCTGTGGGAAACTCGGTGGATTTTGTACATGGACAAAATCCATTGTGTGAAGCATAGCTTAATTCATCGGGTGGAAAAGAGTATTTTATCGAGGTGCATAGAGATAGCACCTGATTGATTTCCTTCTTTGGCTTCACAAAACCAGGAAGAGGCGAGCATTGAGGACATGTTCTAAACAGGAAAGTTTTCTGTCACTTCCTCTTGGTTCCTCTTGAAGAGGGTGAGTTACCTGTCAGAGGAACCACCTTCTGAGGGTATGCCACATTGCTATTGGTTTTTGTTGTATTTAAATATTTAGTTTCCTTGCTTGCAGATATTTTTTGAGAAAGAACCATGTAGGGGTGAAACACATCGGAGTATTCATACAAGCCTGTTTTATTGGTGGCAACATGTTTTAGAGGATTTCACTAAAGCCTTGGATTTTATATCTGGCATTCTAGACTTTCACTTTCAATATGAATTCTGGTTTACCTCCTGAACCAGCAAGGTGTCCATGCACCTGGATTATATTGAGGACAGGAATGCTTTATTATGAAGTATCATGTCAGCCCTAAATAACAGTATAAGCTATGGGCTGAAACATCTGTGTTGTGATGGTGACATCATGATATTTTTCTTCCGAGTGATGGACTCCCAGTGTACATGCTGAACTTTATTACGTTATGCCTGTGCAATGACATGCATGTCAAGGTGCCATGGTTTCATTATTCCTTTCCCTTGACATCCCTGTTTATATAATGTCTGCACTGTAACATAAATTTGGGGTTATGTCTTTGTCTATATTGTCACATACACAATGTTTGTGCTATAGATTTATTGTACATTCTTTGGTGATATCACTGTGTACTATGGAGCCACATGGTTACATTTTACACTGCAGCAGTCCACCTTATCCAGAGTGCCAGCCTTACTGTGGGATACAACATTTAAAGGGATATTCGGGTAATTTGAAGTTATCCTCTAACCCCAGCTTTAGCCTGGGGTTGCTCTTATTGCAAAGGCAAAACTTTCTCCTTTTGGAAGTATATAAAGGAACAGTTATATGCAGCAAGCAGCTCCAAGACTAGTGTCCGCTAATCTATTTGCTGAAGGTGGGAAGTGTGGAGATATTTCAGCCTAACTAGAATATGCCTCCACGGGGATGTTACATTAAAGGGCATCTGTCAGCAGATTTGTACATATGAAACTGGCTGAACAGTTGACCGAATGTTGATGGCAACATATAAAGTATATGGTAGTCAGGCAATGAAGCAGATGGGAAACGGTAATGGTATTCAGGTTTGAGAGAGAACAAATAATGGTGAGCAAAAATAAAGACACTAACACAACCTAACCCAGATCTGCAATTTACCCCAAAGGTGGCCAGAGACACATTAAAAACCTTACTCATTAAACAGAGAAGTCAGCAGCCTCATGAACAGAATCCACAGGAAAATATCAAACTTTGGTGATGGCAGCAATGAAAGGCAGAAGGACTTAAGAACATTGAAACAAGACAGACTAGTACAGGATACTGGGAATGCAAGGCTTCCAGAAAAGATGCACAGAACTCATTCCATACCTGGCAACAACAGAGCAAAAAACATGATAATTAAAAGGAAGGTTAACCAATCAAAACTACTACCTACAGTACATTTGGAAAGTCTTCAGAGTTTCACCTTCTACACATTTTGGTTTGTTGTGACCTTGTGCTAAAAAAAAGGGCAACTTTTCCCTTTCATCTACACTCAATACCCCATGACAAAGTGAAAATAGACTGTTCTAAATCTTTGTAAATTTATTGAAGTATTCAGACCATTTACTCAGTCTTCTTGGTTATGCCACAAGATTTGCACATTTGGACTTGGGGGATTTTCTGACATTGTTCTCTGCAGATCCTCTCAAGCTCTGTTAAGTGGGGTGGGGGCCATCAATGGATAGCCATTTTCAGGTTTTCCCAACGATGGTTGATTGGGTTCAAGTCAGTGCTTTGGCTGGGCCACTCAAGGACATTCATATAGTTGTCCCTAAGACACTCCTATGTTGTCTTGGCTGTGTGCTTAGGGTCATTGTCTTGTTGGAAGGTAAATATTTGGCGAAGCCTGAGGTCCAGAGCACTCTGGATCAGGTTTTCACTAAGAATATCTCTGTACTCTGCCCAATTCAGCTTTCCCTCAGCTTTTCTCCAACTCTGACCAGTGTTATTGGGTAGTGCCTGGTTTCGTCCAAATATAACGCTTAGGATTAAGGCCAAAAAGTTTGATGGTTTTGTCAGACAAGAAAATTGTGTTTCTCACAGACTGAGAGTCCTTCTGATGCTTTTTGCAAACTTTCATGTGTCTCTTACTGGGTAGAGGCTTCTTTCTGGCCACTCTGCCATAACGTCCAGATTGGTGGAGTGCTGCACTGATGGAAGACCTTCTGGAAGTTTCTTACATCTGCACACAGGATCTTTGTACCACAGCCAGAGCAGCCATTGAGTCCTTGGCCATCGCTCTTACCCAGGCTTTTCTCCCACTACTACTTAGTTTAGTGGGGAAGCCAGCTCTAGGCAGAATTTTTTCTACCCTTCTCCAGGTCTGTCCCTCCACACAATACTGTCTCCGAGCTCTACAGGCACTTGTTTCCTCCTCATGGCTTGTTTTTGCTTTGATATGCATTGTCAGCAGTGGGACTTTATATAGACAAGGGTGTGTCTTTCCAAGTCCAATAAACTGAATTTACCACAGATGGACTCCAATCAAAGTGTAGAAACATCTCAAAGATGATCAAGAGAAATAGGAGGCCACCATTTGTCATAGCAAAGGGTCTAAATACTTATGGTCAAGCTAAATTTACATTTTTCCTTGTTAATAAATTTGTAAACATTTCTAAAATGTTGTTTTCACTTTCTCATTTTGGGGGATTGGGTACAGATTGCACAGGGCCGCAACATAGTAGAATGGGAAAAAAGTGAAAAGTTAAGAAGACTTGCAAAAAGCATTGTATATAATATATATTTTTAACTACTTTCTCATTATGGGGGATTGAGTGCATATTGATGGGGGACATGTTGCACAAGGCCGCAACATAACAGAACATAAAAAAGGTGAAAAGCAGGGGAGTAGCAATAGTTGAAACAGGGAAGCAGCTGCTATGGGGCCTAACTTCAGAACAGGCCCACTGAGGAGGAGGACTAAAAGATTTTATTGCCAGAATGAACAGTATCATGCAACAACATTATATACAGTGACACTATAAACAGTGACATGACATATACGGTAGTATATACATGTAGGAAATAGACAGAGCTATTGCCGGGCCTGGTCTTAGATAGAGAAATCTTCACTAGCCACAGGAGTAGGGGTTGCACGGAAAGAGGGGGTTGCAAAGAAGTTGCTTGGGGTGGGGAGATGCCTTCAAAAATTTGATGTGTGGCCCAGTCATTTCCAGTTACACCTAGGGTTGCCACCTTTTCCAACAAAAAATACTGGCCAATGGGGCGTGGCTTAACACAGGATGTTAAGTCGCTGTCATACTGTGGCTCCTAATAATATCAATGTCCCCATTAATGCCGCCCAGCATTAATAATGCCCCCATTAGTGCCCCCAGTAATAGTAATGCCCCCATTAGCATCCCCAGTAAGAATAATGCCCCCATTAGTGACCCGCATAAGAATATTGCCCCCAGAAAGAATAATGCGCCCCATTAGTGCCCCCCCATTAGAATAATGCGCCCCATTAGTGCCCCCCCATTAGAATAATGCCGCCAGGAAGAATAATGTCCCCATTAGTGCCACTCCATAAAAATAATGCCCCCATTAGTGCCCCCTATAAAAATAATGCCCCCAGGAAGAATAATGCCCCCATTAGTTCCGCCCCATAAGAATAATGCCCCCAGCTAGAATAATACCTCCATTAGTTCCCCCTATAAAAATAATGCCCCCATAAGAATAATACCCCTATTAGTACCCCCATAAGTATAATGCCCCCAGGAAGAATAATGCCCCTATTAGTGCCCCCCTATAAGAATAATGCCCCCATTAGTGCCCCATGGAGAATAATGCGCCCCATTAGTGCCCCATGAAGAATAATGCCCCCATTAGTGCCCCATAAAGAATAATGTGCCCTATTAGTGCCCCATGAAGAATAATGCCCCCCATTAGTGCCCCCATTAAGAATAATGCCCCCATTAATGCCCTCCATAAAAATGATGCCCCCAATATTGCCGCTTTCTCTGCTTTTGTTAATAAAAAAAAAGCACTCACCTCCTCCATTTGCTCACGCTGCCGTGAACGCTCACTGCTGACTGGAAGCTCAGGACAGGACCTGCGCTCGAGCATGATGATGTCTCACAGGTCCTGTCCTCCAGTCAGCAGTGTGAGCAAATGGAGGAGGTGAGTGCTTTTTAATTTTTTAATTAACACAAGTGTGGGGGGGTCGGAAAGGTAAAGGCTGCACTAATGAGCGCTCTACAATAGAAGCGCTCATTAGCAATAGGAAAATACCGGCAATGTAAAGAATTATCGGCACCAGCAGGGCCACTAAAATACCGGCTTTGCTGGTGAGATACCAGCTGGATGGCAACCCTAGTTACACCACCGGTGAAAAGGCCTGAAGACTTTCCAAATGCACTGTACATAATATATATTTTTAAATGTAATAGTTCGGTAATCGCACGCCAACAGCCTGTTTGTTGTATGATCCTGTATATTCAATGTAGAAACATTCTAATTGTAGAAAACAATCCTTTCAATTAACATGAGCTCTGCTGCCACATTGATATGAAGGGCAGAATAACCATTTCAGTAAATGAAGCATTGGTTCATTGTCATTAATTACACCCTTGACAGTTTACTATCATTTTGAAACCCATCAGAATGATGGAACATATTTGTTAAAGAGATATATCCGTGTCTGGAGGTAACCACATATCAGATGAAAGTCGCTTGCATATGTGTTACAGCTATAGATTGTTCTCAGAAGGCATGTCTATGCTTGTAATAAATGTGCATTGGGAAACAGATAAGTGCACACTGGGGACAGTGTAAAGTGTTAATATATAATAAAAATATTATCATCACATGATTATACAAATATACGAAATGGTAAAAATAATGTGGTATAAATGACTATGAAAATTATACTTTAACACTTTTATCAATAAGAAAAAAAGCAGTATAATTTTTTTTTTTTTGTAGTACTTTATCCCTTGTCTACCATTGAAACGGATTTATACCTTAAGGTGAGGTTCGCAGGGTATATGTCATACTTGCCAACTCTCTTGGCATGACCCAGAGCCTCTAACAAAAAAATGTGTGTTAAAACCTCCCGCATTCAGCCCACAGAAAGCTGGCAAATATGTGCCCTTTCATTATGCACCAACCCAAGTAGGTGCAAAGGGCATAGGACTGTGGCCTCATGAACATTGCTCATGAATACAGAATTTATAGCAACTTTTGTGCCCATGCTGTACCACCAGAGTCTACATTTGGGGGTACTATCTCTCCTTGGGGAGAGAGTCCCTTAGTTGGCATGAGGAGTCTTATAGGCCATACATGCTCCTCTGGATTTCTGGAAAGAAATGGATGCAAATGAGCTCTTAACAAGCTGTACCTCTAATGCCACCAGATGTAAGGTACCTATCCTATAAGACGCGACTCAGATATTAAATAAGCCAGCACCTCATCTGCAGACAGGTTTTTCTGGGTGATTGCCCCTCATCAATGCAGTGCAGAGAGTACTGGCTTAACTGGATTAGAGGCCAAGACAGGATTTGTGGGGTACTATCTCTCCTTGGGGAGAGAGCACCTTAATTGGCGTGAGGAGACTTATAGGCCATACATGCTCCTTTGGAATTCTGGGATGGAAGGGATGCAAATGAGCTCTTAACAAGCTCTGCCTCTGGTGCCACCAGATGTAAGGCAGCTATCCTATAAGTCAATGTTCGACCCTTTAAATAGGCCTTGAGACACGACTGAAATATTCAATCTCTAGTTCCCCTCCACCATGGCAAAGTGACCTCTTTTGGATGGGAACCTACTCTATATGATACTTCTCCTTGTGCCAGCTGGCCTTAAATGAATTCAGCTATATGTCGCTTGGAGAAAGAAAGGCGATCATAGGGTGAATAAGTCAGGAGATGATATTTAAACAAGGATGCAAAATGCTCGCCTGTTCGTGTTGTGCTACCGTGGCACTACACCAGTGGGGGTAAATTGGAAATAAAGACACGTGGACTTGCTGGTCAGTGAAACTGGTACTATCGGGAGCCCTTTAGGCAGGAGCCAAACTGCCAGGGGGGTCGAGTGAGGTACAGAAATATGGCTTGACTGGAGCTGTCGAGCTGATTGAAGTTAGTCAGAGGCGCAATACACAACCAGATGAGGAGGTCAGGTAAAATCTGTATTTATTTTTTATTTTGAGACTCAAAATGAAAATATCTCTATTCCTTAAATGAATTCAGGAAAAGGCAGGCTCCAGCTATACAGTGCGCTAATAAAAAAATAAAAAAGCTATCAAAATGATGGGTTAGTTAGGAGTGCACAGCCAAAAATGGTGGCAGCCACACCTCTACAGGCATACTGCAAAAATAAAAGGCAAAGTTAAGCTGGATTTACACGGCCCAATGTTTGGACCAATTATCAAGAAAAAATTAATTCTGGGAGAACAGAGGACAAATTTGTCTACTAGTCATGAAGTATTTATGGCTTTAATGCAAATAAAAGTATAGACCGGAACTCAAATATAGGAAAAGCAGGATTTATTAATACTAAAAATAGTTGATAAAAAGACCTAGTGAGGGTCAGTCCAGAATGTCCAATGAGAACTAAAAATCTCCCATGAATAATAGAGGTGAAGGAATAATAATGGAAGATAGAAAATGAATTGTATAATATAGTATTACAAATTGTATTATATAATAAAAATAAATAAAGAAATAAAAAAAAATATTATGTAATAAAAATAAGATGAGGGTAAGGTGACCCTATGTGGGTGTTCTCGGCTCTGTGGCAACCGTGAGGAGTGACTCAGAATACTGATATACTGTAGATGACAGTTAATAATGTTCTTAAAGATCACAGGATATAGCTGTTAGTGTGTACTGCTTTCCTGGCTACTTTGTTGCAGTTACTGTTATTAGCCAGAGTCTCCTCCCGGTGGGTTAGTTCAACAGACAGCTACACAGTGAGGTGAATGGTGTTGCGGTCTAGAGCAGATGGTGCTAGCCGGTCACGGAATTTGGGGTATAGATGACAGGCCAGGATCGGGCGGCGTCCCACCCGAATTCGATGTACTGGCCTGTGTTACCTTTCTCGATGTCTGCTATGTGTCTTGTTTCTCACCGGTCTCCTTTCTCTTTGAAGAAACTGTCGCTGATGCTGGAGTGGATGTTCCCGTGTGTTCTCCTGAGTCGAGCGGGCCTTTCTCTGCACGGCGTCGCACGTGTATGGGGCTGGATGTGCGTCGGAATTGCGCGGGCTTTTGGCGTTTGCGGTTGAGTGGGTGCTCCTGGGAAATCTGCATGCAGACAATTAACCAACATTGCCTTGGAAGCGCTTCCAACCAAGAAGGATCTCCCAGGAGCACCCACTCGACCACGAATGCCAGAAGCCCGCGCAATACCGACGCACATCCAGCGCCATACACGTGGGACACCATCCAGAGAAAGGCCCGCTCGACTCAGGAGAACACATGAGAACATCCACTCCAGCATCAGCGACAGTTTCTTCAAAGAGAAAGGAGACCGGTGAGAAACAAGACACAGAGCAGACATCGAGAAAGGTAACACAGGCCAGTACATCGAATTCGGGTGGGACGCTACCAGATCCTGGCCTGTCATCTATACCCCAATTTTTTGTACAACACGATGGTCTGCGTATTTTGTTGATTTTCTCATCAGTGACCGGCTAGCACCATCTGCTCTAGACCGCAGCACCATTCACCTCACTGTGTAGCTGTCTGTTGAACGAACCCACCGGTAGGAGACTCTGGCTAATAACAGTAACTGCAACAAAGTAGCCAGGAAAGCAGTACACACTAACAGCTATATCCTGTGATCTTTAAGAACATTATTAACTGTCATCTACAGTATATCAGTATTCTGAGTCACTCCTCACGGTTGCCACAGAGCCGAGAACACCCACATAGGGTCACCTTACCCTCATCTTATTTTTATTACATAATATTATCTTTATTTTTATTTATTTATTTATTTTTTATTATATAATACAATTTTTAATACTATATTATACAATTCATTTTCTATCTTGTATTATTATTCCTTCACCTCTATCATTCAGGTGAGATTTTTAGTTCTCATTGGACATTCTGGGCTGACCCTCACTAGGTCTTTTTATCAACTATCTTTAGTATCAATAAATCCTGCTTTTTCCTATATTTGAGTGCCGGTCTATACTTTCATTTGCATTATACTCCTTCTGACTGGGTGAGTCAGACCAGATCCAGAGCACCTCTCATATTGCAACACTAGGTGAGCCACCCCTTCCACAAAGTCTTTATGGCTTTAAGTTGACAATTTGCACCCACCAAAGTGTGCTGCCATACACAGCCCATGTTTTTAGATATTAAAACCCTTTAAAAAACCCTGAACCTATCTATCTATCTATCTATCCATCTCTATCAATCTACCCAGTTCCTCTAGTATCAAAACTGCATCTTACCTGTGTCTAAGTGAAAAGCTTGAAGTTTTGAAAAGAATGTATGCTGCAATCACTTCCTTGGGTAGACAGGTGAACCTGTAATCCCATTGTGAGGGATATGCATGAAGCAGAGGATGTATTGTGCCAAGTACAGCTAATTTGGCTTTACAACACAATAAACATCTGCAGACGCAAATGATGCTACTTTTAAAAAGATGCAAATGATAAAACTCCAAGATGAGTTGTAATTGCAATAACAAGACCCATTATTTAGTAATTAGCACATAATGGCTGGTTCTGCACACATGCTATAAATTACACCATCAAATCAGAGCACGTGGTCACTTGCCACCAAGGAGAAAAGGAGTTGTCTACTATCCTTCTGTTTCAGTGTAAACCCTCATTATAAACTACTTTACGTTCTCAGCTCACTAATGTCCATTAGCTCGCACTCAGAAAAGTATGGCTAAAAGGAAGTTCGCTTAAAATTCCAATTATTTATTAATTAATGATGCTCCTTTCCCTGGTGATTAATAGTTGAAAGAGACTTTGTCACATTCTTGCAGGCTCAGAACCTCTCTTGGGGAGGTCATCAAGTCTTTTTATCAGCCCCTGAGGCTACCACTGGCACCAGGCAGTCTGAGCCCGTGTTGTACATTTGGACAGTGAAACATGTTTGTTTTGGTATAAGATGGATCGTAATTGGAGTGAAGACAAAAAATAAAAAGACGAAAAACAAATGTAACGGTGATGGAAACATGTATGGAACCAACATGAGGACAGACATGAAGAGCTCATGAGGAAACAGCTGAAGGGACTTCAGGACAATAACTACTAAGTACAGAAGATTCCTTGTGTGCACAGAACTTTAATTTGGAAGGATTGTATCTGGGGACTTCCTTCTGAGAATATAAATTTTGAATTCTTCAAGTTCAGGTTCAAATGACGGAAAGTAATATTGTTCAGTGAAAAAATTTAGAATTGTCTACTTTTCCCATTAGATATACTGGCACGGTTTCTATGTTCAGTTAATATGACATAGGATGGTTCAATAATGGGTACTTTTGTTGAGGATTGAGAATAGTTTGCTAAAGAGGCATGTGCCCACATTAAATCTCAGATATAAGACCCAATAAATGGCAAGTGTCTGTGTATACACTTGTATTGTCTTTTATGAACCTGGGTAAGGATGACCTGGTGAGGTGAAAAATTCTGTCTACTGTATACCCAAATAATAATAAACCATGTACAGGGGAGACTAGGAACATAAAGTTGCACTGGCAGAGACAACTCAAGTAGGCGCGGTCAGCAGTACCATAGCGCAGCACAAAACGCCATCCCAGCAGAACGAAATACCACAGTACAGCACAAAATACATCCTCAATGCTGTCCCGCTGTGGTGGCCAGCAGGGGTGTAGCTATAGGGGAGACCCTTGTGCCACAAAAGAATACACCGGTATTATAGAAAGTGCATGCTGGTCAAGTTACACCTCTGGCTTGAGGCAAGGGGTTAGGTCAAGAATTTGCAATGGAAAGGGGGTGCCATTTCAATTTTTGGCGCAGACAGCACGAAAGCTATGTGCTTCCCTGCCCCTGGCCACAAAGCACAGAGGGAACGGGGTCCAAGCTGAACTCTTGCACTAGGGCTTATGAGCCTTTAGCTATGCCCCTGGTGGCCAGCAATAGCTGCAACGTTCTGTCCTCCTCCTCCTGCAATTATTTCTAATTAAGATATGGAGAAGGAGGCTTAGGAGGTCAGATGCGGGCCACAGCACCAAGCCAGCCCTAACTTAGAATGCTACTTGAACTTTCCCTAGTAATGACCTCTATAGTGCCCCAAGTTGTATCCTCCCCAAGTGTCCAAGAAAATAAGAAAAAACTAAATAAAGTTCAAAGTTGCGGCCTGAGGCCCCTATGTCTGTACTCCATCTGTGCATTGCCTTATATAGTGGCCTGTGGCCTATGGGTGAACAGCAGGGAGTCATGGATTCCTGTGCTCCACTGCAGTATTCAACTGTATCACCGTCCAATATAATTGCATTCAAGAGGGCACCTGTGTCCGCCGGCCATATACCTAAGTACCTGAGGCTTCCAGCATTAATTAGCATTGAGAGCATCAGATCATCATGTACCCATCCAGCAGGAGTGATGAGGGCTCGGATGGCCCCCCAGGCATTGGAATTTTTACCGTAGTCCTCCTCTGACCATGTAATATCTACCTACTAAATGTATAGCATTAGATTCAGCTGTACTAGATTTACTCGATTCTCTGTGGCACTTGCATACACTTGCATAAGCTGAAATGAGGTGCATACTTCATGGAGCCACCGGTTTAGAGACCCTGAAAGGAATTGATGGACTGAGGGGTCCATTCACAGAATCGTAGAATGGGTCCGAATCCGTTCTGCAAAGTTGCGGAACGAATCCGGACTGATTCATTCTCTATAGGGCCGGAAGAGATGCGGACAGCACACAGTGTGCTGTCCGCATCCGCATTTATGGAGCGTGGCCCCAATCTTCTGGTCCGCGGCTCTCGGAAAAAATAGAACATGTTCTATTCTTGTCCACAATTGCGGACAAGAATAGGCAGTTCTATGGGGGTGCCAGATCCGCAGTGAACTACGGACATGTGAATGTACCCTAAGGTGCTAAAGAAATACAGATTGAGATCCACTGAGAGGTGTGTGGAGAACAACTAAAGATGTTGTGGTAAGACAAGCCAAAGGATGGGAGCATGTGGGAGCGGTAATACCACCCATGTTGAACTGTTATGTGACTGCTGCTGAGGACACAACGACATTATATTGTTGCTGTTATCATGCATTTCCCTATGACTAACCCTTCTGATGGGTGGATTTTCATTTTTGCGTTTTGATTTTTGACTTCTCGAAGCCATAACTTTTTTACTTTTTCATTCACATAGCCATATGAGGGCATGCTTTTTTGCAGGACAAGTTTCTCTTTCTGATGGCACCATTTAACATTGCATACGATGTAGTGGGAACTGTGGTGTAACTAGGGATAACTGAGCCCCACAGCCAATTTTTGGACGTCCCCCCCCCTGCCCCCAGCAATGTCTTCAAAACTACTTCCTCCAGTATTCCTATGGCTAGTCATGCAGCAGCCAGACTGTTTCTTACACATATATACTGTATGCCATGTCACTGTATATACTGTCATTGTATTTAATGTCATTGTAGAATACTCTTGAAGGGGCCCTGACAATAAAATCTTTTAGTCCCCCCAGTTTTGTGGGCTTAGTTTTTACGCCATTCCCTATGATGTAAAACTTACTTGTTACCTTCATTCTCTAAGTCAGTATAATTACTGCGATACTACATTTATATAGTTTTTTTTAATTTTACCCCGTAGAGGACCTACGCCGTACATGTACGGTGCAGATGTCCGTAACTTAAGGACCAGCACCATACATGTACAGTGCTGTGATCAGGCTGGTGCAGGAGAAGCGCCCGCCCGACCCGCGGCAAGGGTCCAGCAGTCACTGATAGCCGGACCCCTGCTGCATGCACGGCCATCGGTGAAATCAACAATGCTGGCGCATTAACCCTTGATGTGCCACGGTCAGCGCTGACCACGGCACGTGCGATGTCCGTGCGAGGATCGGAGCTTCCACCTGGTTCCCGTGCTGCTGTGACGGGGGACCTGATGGCAGGGAAGGCAGCCTGATGCCTTCCTTAGGCATCGTGGCTGCCTTTCAGGAGATCCTGTGAGGCAAGCAGGCTGTATTGAAGTATTGTGATGCATTGTAAAGGGTATCAGACCCCCAAAAGTTGAAGTCCCAGAGTGGGACAAAGTGTAAAAAAAAGTTAAAAAAATAAAGTTTTACAAAAAAAAGTGTCCTTTTCCCAAAATAAAGTTAAAAAAATGTAAAAAATAGGGAATAGAAAAGTAGATATATTAGGTATCGCCGCATCCGTATCGACCGGATCTATGAAAATATCACATGACCTAATCCCTCAGGTGAACACCGTCTAAAAAATAAAAACTGTGCTAAAAAAACATTTTTTTGTCACCTTACATCACTAAAAGTGCAACACCAAGCGATCAACAAGGCGTATGCCCCCCAAAATCATACCAATCTAACCGTCACCTCATCCCGCAAAAAATGAGTCCCTACCTAAGACAATCACCAGTCCAAAACATGAAAAAACGATGGATCTCAAACTTTGGACACACTAAAACATTTTTTTGGGGGTTTAAAAATACTTTAAATTTGAGTCAAAAATCTTTTATTGTGTTAAATGTAAAAAAAAGTTGACATATTATGTATCGGTGCGTCCGTAACAACCTGCTCTATAAAAATACCACATTACCTAACCCCTTAGGTGAACATCGTAGAAAAATAAAAATAAAAACGGTGTCACCTTACATCACAAAAAGTGTAATACCAAGCGATCAAAAATCCATATGCACCCCAAAATAGTGCCAATCAGACCGTCATCTCATCCTGCAAAAATTATACCCTACTTAAGACAATCTCCCAAAGCCTAAAAAAAAATATGTCTCTCAGACTATGGAAACACTGTAACATGATTTTTTTTTTGTTTCAAAAATGAAATCATTGTGTAAAACTTAAATAAAGAAAAAAGTATACATAGTTTGTAAAATCTGTTTTGAATACCTTGAGGGGTGTAGTTTTTATTATGTAAGCCTCAGAAAGTGACTTTTCAGACTTCAGAACTGGTCCTTAAAAAGTTGTTTCTAAATTTCTAAGCCTTCTAACGTCCCCCCCCCAAAAAAAATTTGCATTCACGAAATAATCCAAACGTGAAGTAAACATACACTCACCTAAAGAATTATTAGGAACACCTGTTCTATTTCTCATTAATGCGATTATCTAGTCAACCAATCACATGGCAGTTGCTTCAATGCATGTAGGGTTGTGGTCCTGGTCAAGACAATCTCCTGAACTCCAAACTGAATGTCAGAATGGGAAAGAAGGGTGATTTAAGCAATTTTGAGCGTGGCATGGTTGTTGGTGCCAGACGGGCTGGTCTGAGTATTTCACAATCTGCTCAGTTACTGGGATTTTCACGCACAACCATTTCTAGGATTTACAAAGAATGGTGTGAAAAGGGAAAAACATCCAGTATGCGGCAGTCCTGTGGGCGAAAATGCCTTGTTGACGCTAGAGGTCAGAGGAGAATGGGCCGACTGATTCAAGCTGATAGAAGATCAACGTTGACTGAAATAACCACTCGTTACAACCGAGGTATGCAGCAAAGCATTTGTGAAGCCACAACACGCACAACCTTGAGGCGGATGGGCTACAACAGCAGAAGACCCCACCGGGTACCACTCATCTCCACTACAAATAGGAAAAAGAGGCTACAATTTGCACGAGCTCACCAAAATTGGACTGTTGAAGACTGGAAAAATTTTGCCTGGTCTGATGAGTCTCGATTTCTGTTGAGACATTCAAATGGTAGAGTCCGAATTTGGAGTAAATAGAATGAGAACATGTATCCATCATGCCTAGTTACCACTGTGCAGGCTGGTGGTGGTGTAATGGTGTGGGGGATGTTTTCTGGGCACACTTTAGGCCCCTTAGTGCCAATTGGCCATCGTTTAAATGCCACGGGCTACCTGAGCAGTTCTGAAGGCAAAAGGGGGTCCAACACAGTATTAGAATGGTGTTTCTAATAATTCTTTAGGTGAGTGTATGTGGAATGTAAAGTAATAACTATTTTGGAGGTATTACAATCTATTATAAAAGTAGAGAAATTGAAATGTGCTAATTTGCAAATTTTTCTAAATTTGGGGTAAATTTGGTATTTTTTTATAAATAAAATTTAAATATTTTGACTCAAATTTACCACTGTCATGAAGTACAAGAGAAAACAATCTCAGAATGGCTTGGATAAGTAAAAGCGTTTTAAAGTTATCACCACATAAAGTGACACATGTCAGATTTACAAAAAAATGGCCTGGTCCTTAACCACATCCCATCTGGGCCATTTGCCTAATTTTGCAAAACTGACATATCTCACTTTATGTGGTAATAACTTTGGAACGTCTTTACTTATCCAAGTCATTCAGAGATTGTTTTCTCATGACACATTGTACTTCATGATAGTCATAAATTTGAGTCAATATATTTCACCTTTATTTATGAAAAAATCCCAAATTTATCAAAGATTTTGAAAAATTTGCAATTTTCTAAATTTCAATTTCTCTGCTTTTAAAACAGAAAGTGATACCTCATTAAATATTTATTACTTAACATTCCCCATATGTCTACTTTATGTTGGCATCATTTTGGAAATGTAATTTTATTTTTTTAGGATGTTAGAAGGCTTAGAAATTTAGAAGCAATTCTTCAAATTTTTAAGAAAATTGCAAAAACCCACTTTTTAAGGGACCAGTTCAGGTCTGAAGTCACTTTGTGGGGCTTACATAGTGGATACCCCATAAATGACCCCATTGTAGAAGCTACACCCTTTAAGTTACTTAAAACCTATTTTACAAACTTTCTTAACCCTTTAGGCGTTCCACAACAATTAAAGGAAAATGGAGATCAAATTGTTAAATTTCAAATTTTTGGCAGATTTTCCATTTTGATCAAATTTTTTCTTTAACACATCGATGGTTAACAGCCAAACAAAACTCAATATTTATTACCCAGATTCTGTGGTTTACAGAAACACCCCACATGTGGTCATAAACTGCTGTATGGGCACACGGCAGGGCGCAGAAGAAAAGGAACTCCACATGGTTTTTAGATGCCATCTCCCATTTGAAGCCCCCCTGATGCACCCTTACAGTAGAAACTCCCAAGAAGTGATCCCATTTTGGAAACTAGAGTTTAAGATGCCAGTTTTATTGGTACTATTTTTTAGTACATATGATTTCTTAATCATTCATTATAACACTTTATGGGGCAAGGTGACCAAAAAAATGCTTGTTTTAGCACAGTTTTAATTTTTTTATTTATTTATTTATTTTTACAGCGTTCACCTGAGGGGTTTGGTCAAGTGACATTTTTATAGAGCAGATTGTTACGGATGTGGCGATACCTAATATGTATACTTTTTCTTATTTATTCAAGTTTTACACAATAATAGCATTTTTGAAACAAAACAATTATGTTTTAATGTGTCCATGTTCTGAGAGCTATAGTTTTTTTCTTTTTGAGAGAATTTCTTATGTAGGGGCTCATTTTTTGTGGGATGAGGTGACGGATTTATTAGTACCATTTTGTGGGACACGCCTTTTTGATCACTTGGTGTTGCACTTTTTGTGATGCAAGATGCCAAAAATGGCTTTTTTTGACAGTTATTTATTTTATTTTTTTATGGTGTTTATTATACTGGGTCGATTATGTGATATATTTATAGAGCCGACCGTCACGGACGCAGCAATACCAAATATGTTAATTTTATATATTTTTTCTATTTTAAACTTTTTTTTATTCCTTACTTGGGGAATTTTTGTATTTTTTTTTACATGTGAAACATTTTACATTTTATTTTATTTTTTTTTAACACTTTTTATTTTTTATTTTACACTTTTCATCCCCCATAAGGTCATACAAGACCTCTGGGGGACATTTACTTCACGTTTTCTTTTTTTGTTCACTGTTGATTTCTCCTGTAACTGGGGCTGACATAGTCGCCCCAGTTACAGGAGAAATGCACCCCCCTAGAGAGGCTGTACAGCGCAATACAGCACTGTACAGCCTCAGTGCAGGGCTGATCGAGGTCTCTGAAACACCTCACACAGCTCCTGCACTCTCCGGACCCGGCGGTCACATGTCCGCCGGGCCGGAACAGGAAGCGCATAGCGCTTCCTGCTCTGTAGACACAGCGCTCGGTGAGCCCTGTGTATGCAGCAATCCAGAAGGCAGGGACACCTGGGAACTGTTCCTGCCTTCTCTCTGGGTTGCCCTGCTGTCACTGACAGTGGGCAACCCGATCAGCAGCTGCACGATTAGCGTGCAGCTGCAGTTTCTGAATGGACGTTCTGGAACGTCCATTCAGAAATAGAGAACCACCTCCCGGACGTTTATAGTCAACGTGCGGATGGGAGGTGGTTAAGGTGAATAATGGCAGGGTCCTGAAGGGGTTAATGAAAAATAAAAATAAAAACTTTTGAAAAATGATTTTTTTTTCTTTGCATTGCCATATTCTGACAACCATAACTTTTTTATAGTTACATCTTCAGAGTTGTGTGAGATCTCATTGGCCATTTCAATATTCTTTTCTGTTACTGTGTTCGTCATATGGGATAAATACATTTATATTTTAATAGTTCTGGAGTTTTAACAAGTGTTAATGCAAATTATCTTTATTTTTTTATTGTTTATTTTCTTTTTGGGGTGATTTGATTCTTTTTTTTAAATTTAATATTTAAAAAAGCTTTAGGGGACTTTAACATGTGATCATCTGATTGGTTCTCCCATAGACTCCCATTCAAGTGAATCTAGTTGAGTTGCAAAAACCAAGCACAACCATTTTCCAATCGATGGTGCTGTGCCTGTTAAATTGTGCGGAGGCTGCATGCTTTCCAGATTGCCATAGCGTTTCCAAGCAGCTGGGCAGCAGGTTTGCCAGGTTTTGGACTCCCACCACTCAGATCAATCAGTGTTAAACATTCAGATAACCCCTTTAAGTCTGCCACACAACTTGCATCCATATGTGATGCCATGTTGCAATGCTATATAAGATGCCCTAATATGTGCCTATGCCACTGTGAGATATCAACCCTCACGTGTCCTACACATGGAATAACACAGTACATCAAGTTTTAAGATAGCCCTGGAATGGCATAAATCTGATAGAGATGCACAATACTAGAAATCAGTTCATAGACCATCTTTAAAATTCTTTAAATCTAAGACTTTAGAGATTAGTAACAAGATATACAGTAGTTGTATTTGGCAACCTTGTTATTGGTCACTTATATAGGTTAGATGAATAGACAGAAGTTCAGGTTCACGAAATCTGAGAAGATAACCATCACTGTTGTAGCAGCAAAAACTTTCTGGGCACTGTTATGTGATTATTTATTATATTATTATTGTACTAGGCACAATTACTTTAATACCTGTGTGGATGCTATTGCTGTGGTGGTACTACTGTTTGGCTCCCACTGGGCATTACAAAATGTGCAGTATGCCGGAGCAGGAGGTATATGCAAATGGTTTGTTTATTAATGTTAAGACAGCTAGACTATCTAAAACTGGTCCCCACTCCTCTCCAGAGGGGGGTTAGAATGGAATAGAAAGCTCCATTCTTCCTAAGTACAGCTTTGCCGTGTTTGCTGCCACCTGCTGGTGAACCAGGCACATTACATGTTAACATAACAGTTGCAAACATTAGAAATGCACAGTGTATAGGACCTGAACAAAATACATAAGATGATGTTTTGTTAGCCCATTAGAGATAGTAGCAGGGTGCAGAAGTGGTAATGCCACTCTGGGGCGTTACCCAGAGACTAACAGATCTCTGTGTGAATTACTCAAGATCTACAGAAAGAAAGAGATGAAGAAAGAAGAGAAAGAGAGGAAGATAATAAAGAACTTAGCATGGCCAAGCAGAGGAGTCAGCAAGGTAAACTGCAACTACAGCCATTAAGACTTTACTGCAGTGGGGGATACTGTTAAGACACCCTTCACACTTGGACACGTCCTGGCCAGACGTGCCTTCAAAACCCTGTATCCCGCTGTGGACATTACAGACATTATTGCAAGAGTACTATTGTCCACCATAGATTCGACTGGAGTAGACTTGAGAAAGATAGACAGAGAAGAGGGTCATAACCCCTGTCCTTGCCTAAATCCATACACCATTATTTGGGAGAAAATTGCATTGTGTACAGTTGGACATGTGACTGCTATAGTTGGCTGTACTACAACTCCCATTTTGCACTACAGTAAAGAGACATTTATTATTCTATCTATGGCCTGGTTACTGACTCCTGCACCATACACTGGTCTTGCATCCATTCAAACACCTACCATCAATGCCAACCCAGTGACCATCAAACAGTACCCCGACCAACGGTGTGAGGACATCTGCCGGGATTGACTGTGACTCCTCATGGGCTCACTGTATATTAAGTTTCCATCAGGTGACACTACTGTGTATTTATTTTGTTCCCCTAGTATGGAGAACATTTGCAGTGGCCACAGCAATTCAGAAGCCCCGTTGGCCCCATGTGTTAGAGCAGTAACAGCTTTGATTCTTCTTGTCCTACCCAAAAGAGTCTTAGTTGACCGTTCCTGTTATATAGCGTATCATTTATATTATACTATATAATAGACTAGATTCATAAAATTACAAAACAAACTTACCAGCCCTATACAACAAATATTTACCCCCAGGGTTGTAGCTAGAGGAGTTACAAAGGTAGCAGCTTTCCTCGTCCTAATACCTGATGGGACCCAAAGGCCCTTCGGCCACATAAAAAGACCCCACTATTATAGATGGAAGATAGTGTGGGCCATTTTAGAGTTTGTGTTGGGGCTAAGACGTTTCAAGTGACATCTCGGTTTCCTCTTGATTTTTAACACCTGAAGTCTCCTCACTACTCAGGTCAATGCTGTATTGGCAAGTCCTGCAAATTCTCTCAGTTTCAGACAAAACACATTGGGCTTTTTATATTTGCAGTGCGCTCTCATGACACATTTCTTGGCCAAACAAAATATTTTCATAACCTTTGGTTCATATACCTGGGACTCACAGAAAGATATTACACATTAAGTGATGGCAGCCGTGTTTCCGATTGCCCAATATTTTTCTAACATTTATTTTAACTCTTATATTGCACAATTTACACTATTATGTGCTTTGCTTTTGTATTATCTGTTTTAATGTTTTTATTCAAGTTCATATGTTTTATAAGAGGGGAATGTCATTTAATAATATACAGTATGTATAATGCATATTTCAATTTATCAAAAGGAGCTATAAAGCAAAACTAGATTTCCCAGGTACTCTGGGGCAGATTTATTAAGACTCCTATGCCAACCTTAGTAAAAAGTGCTCTGGGAGTAAAATGCGCCAAACTTATTAAGAGGCACAGGCCATCTTCTGGTTGATGGTTTCCCAGAAACTGAAATCTTCAGCAGCTGTGAGCCAGTGTGGACTTCAGCTATAATTTGAGCCAGTTTCTGAAATAAATTATAGCCACACACCCTCCTGCTACATCGGGCTCCCTTTGTGGTGAGAAGTGAAAAAAGTTGCAAATTACACTGGAAATATAGTGTGTGCCCCGATTTCCAAATTTTTTATGGCAAAAAACGGGCGTACATGCATTTATAAATATTCCCCTCTGATTTTCTTGCCAAGTCAAAAGAAGAACACTGTGTTCACATAAGAGTCAACCAGTGGCGAATCTACAATGTAGACAGACCACGCAACTTCTATGGGCCCCACATACTCAGAAATTGGGTGGCGCAGGGGGGCCCATACTAAGTTTTGCTATGGGTCCTTATGAGATCTGTGTACACCCCTGGATCCAACCGCTTATTTCTTCTGTACTATCACTAGGGAGACAATGTATAGCTAATATTGCTAGTCATGTTTCAAGGCTTTTTAATGGGTCAGACATTGACTTTCAGGGTAGCTATCTATAGGTGGCAGTAGAGAAGCAGTTTTCTTCTTTCTGGAGGAGAGCTAATTTGCATACTTTTCCACCTGTAAGACTCCTTATGCCAACTGGTCTCTCAACAAAAAAAATAGCCCTAAAGAGACAGCATAAGGGGAAACTACCAGAGTCCAATCAATGACCTCTCTCCAATTATCCATAATGCATATGCTTCCCAGTAGTAACGTAAAATTTATGCAGTGCAATTTAAGAACTTACCTTTATGTATTTTAATATTTGACAAAACTAGGACATCTGGGAATTCCCTCTGATTAAAGAGGTTACCCAAGCCCTTAAAAAAACAAAAAACTGAAGATGGCTGGGCAAAAAGAAAACCTTTAGGGTGGCTTTTTATCTATACATTTGCATATGTCTACCATTGGCTCCTATTAAACATATGGTGTGATATACTTTTTCAATACAGTTAACTGCACTTTTAACATAATAGAGGCAAAGGTATCACCACATACTGTGTATTGGTAAAACGTACGCTAAACATAAAAGCCTATGGGTGGATTGGCCATAGACCCTACAGGGAATTTTCCAGGTGGGCCGATGTCCCACAGGGCCACCCAAGCCCTCCTCACTACCACTGACTAGGTACATACTACTGGGGGCGATATAGGAGTCATTTTTAGAGGAAGTTCAGGCAGCATGCTTAAGGTAGATCCGGCTTGGTGCTATGGCCCCCATTGGAGGAGAAGGAGGACAGAACATGGTAGCTACTGATGGCCTCCACAGAGAAACAAGCTTCTAGGGCGGTATTTTCTGCTGCACTGTGATATTGCTGACCCTGAAAACTTGCATTGGCCCCATTGACTTATGTTGCCCTGCTGTCAGTTCAGACCCACAACATTGGGGCCACTTTGAAGTTTTTTCCAGGGCTACCGCCCCTGCCTATGGGCTGGTTGGGAAATTTCCCGACATGTAGCGGTGGTGTGAGCAGAACCTTTGCTAGCAAGCAATATTTTATATATTACCTGAATCTATTTTAAATGGACTCATTTATTTCGTCACTAAAAGAAAATAAAGAAACTTAATAATTTATGTAGAAGAGAAGAAACATGCTAAATCAAAAGCAGTTGATAAACGCATCCTATTTTCAGCAGCATAATTTCCCCCCCTGAACTGGACCTGCAATGACATTGAAGATTAATGGGATTTTCGTATGTTGCATCATTCATGCATTTTTTTGTATCATTAAAAAGGCTTTATGAATCAACAGAATAGAAATGACCATTATTAATCAGTGGAGCGGCTTCTTATGAGAAGAAAGCTGGTCTGGCGTGCAGCAGGACTGTGAATGGCTAGCCGGTAAGAGTTGTCTCCTACCATCTGTCATGTGATCGACCTCTTTAGGTCATGATGAATAAATTATAAAGTTATAATGAAAATAGTTTTTCAGCTTCATTTCAAATTATTTTGGTCATAAAGTAAAGCAAAAAGTAAAATTAACCTAATTTAAAAAAATAATAATAAAAATGAGATTATGGTTATAGGTCTCAACAAAAGCTTGCAACTTCCCAATAATAGATCTTAAAGGGGTTGTCCCATGAAAAATATTCTAGTTTTCAAACCAGCACCTGGATCCTTTTGTAATTGTATGTAATTATAAATGTATTATAGCTGAGTTCTTCAGTGAAATCTATCTGTATAGCGCCACCTGCTGTTTGCTATTTTTCTAATTTCTCTGTCCTGCTCACCGAGACAGAAGGACATGCTCAGTTTTATTCTTCAGCTGCCACCAGCTGCAGCAGAATGGACATGCCCTGAGAAAGGACACGCCCCCTAAGCTGACAGTTTAAAATAAATCTAGCCGAACAATTGGAGCAATGAATGTAGAGATCTCTGGATCCATGTGAGGTACAGGGCTGGTCTTAGCTTTGTTAGAAAGATATTGCCATGTTGTAGATTATGCATGATTTTCATTTTTTTTACATTATTCATGGGATAACCCGTTAAAGGCCTTGTTCACATTTCCGTCTTTCACTGACGTGCGCTGTCCGCATTTTCTGTGGACAGCACACGTACCCATTGATTTAAATGTGTCTGTTCACATTTCAGTATTTTTTTTACTGACTGGGGGTTACTAAAAATATCACTACTTTGATCCGTGATGCGAACCAAGCACGTCCATTGAATGCATTCACTAATTAAACCAATGTATTCAGTGTTTGTGTATATGAGTTCAAGGGTCCATAAATGTAAAGTATATGGGGGGGGGGGGGGAATCACCAATACAATTAGGCAAGAATTATTAAACTGCATTGAAAAAAATAAGTTCTGCCGTATTAATGTAGTCCCTCCTCACGTTTCCACATGACTCCATCTGAGGCGTACAGAGGCATTGTATAGCTCCGTAGATGCACCAGGGGCATGATTATGGGGGTGTAGGGAGATCAGTTATGCCAGGGCTATGACGCCTGAGGCCCAAAGGCCTCATAAGAAGACACTAGTATTAAAATAGGCACATGGTAGATTGACCATTGATGGTGTTGGCCAGATCTTTATGCTACAGACTGTTCATAAAGCTGTATGAATTAATAATTGATAGATAATAGGACTTTTACAAGATGAATGGGCCAATTATTAGCAATAAATGTTTATAGAAAGCTCATTCCCAACAACTAGCCGGTGTAGATGTGCCACTCATCAGCCAAGATATAAGCAAATGTACGATTGTTGGGCAACCCCTTTTGTTATGTGGCACCAAACAACCTCCTTTCTACAGTGCATCAATTTGTGTAAAAGGCTGTCCTGCCCATAAACAGTGAAACTGTAGGGGGAGGAATGATCATAGTAGTGATCATTCATCCTCCATATAGAAGCGATTGTTGTCTCATTCCCGATCAGCCATATAAAAGGGCCCTAATACTTCTCATCAAGCAGATTTTGGCACTGGAGCCCTGTATAACAGTTATCATTTAATGGCCGAATATCTTTAGCGTGCACAGCTCCAAGGAGAAGAGAATGTGGGAAAATTAGGATGAAAAGAGGGTTCAGTGATCTGTTCCTATAATAGCCCATGAAAGACTGCACTTGAGATGAGTGGGAGACAAAAAAAGTTCAATTTCCTTTCAATCTTGAGATGAGTGACAGCTTCATACTGTATGATAGTGAATGAGCAGATGTTTACGGCTGAGAAATTCTTCATCATCCTTAACATAATAAATGTAACATTTCCTCCTGATTGCCACTTCTTTCACCATATATGTCTCTGGCAACACTGACTAAGGTGCCCATACAGAACATTTATTTCTATATCTTTACATATCTTTATATCTAAAGGAAATTTTTTAGCATGCAAAAACACTCCATGGTTCCTACAGTATTCTGTAAAATGGATTCAAATTGAAAGTTGGGCCAAGTGGCTTAGGCGTTACCTAGTGCTGTTGCACAGTATCTGATTACTATTATTTAATTTTACAATAACGTATTTTATGATTAGGATTTCACCATAAAACCTCAAGTGAATGTCAACCTTTTAACACAATTTAATTTTTAGCTCCAAATACTGTGCTGATAATTTATGCTCTAGTTTTCTGCTACAGAGCATATAATTCAGGGATCCGCAACCTCCATTACTCCGGCTGTTCTACATCTCCCAGAATCCTCCTTTACTTCTATGGGAGTTACAAGAACAGCTACGAGTACGTGTGCATGCTGGGAGTTGTTGTTTTTACAGCAGCTGAAGTGCCGAAGTTTGCTGATCCCTGATATAATTAAAATAAATATAATTCTAAGACCACTAGGGGGAGCTCAGGAGCTTACTGCATACAGTACTAAATTATTAATGGAGCTTTGTTGCACTTATCTTTTGACTAGCTATCCTTATGATAGGTCATTAACATCAAATCAGTGGTTCACTGTGTAGTGACCATACCTGGTAACTGCAGAGCTTGAATGGCACAGTCACTACACAATAGATGGACCTGTGTTTATTCCCATTGCTTGGTTCCAACAACACAGCTCCTGCAGACCACTGATCAGTCCCCCGTTGATCGGGTTTTGAGTTGGCCGATCCTAAATATAGGTAATCAATATGTACACTGTGGGCCAAGGCTCCCAGTATATGCAATGTATGAAACTCAATTGAACTATTTTTTGTTTCTGTATTTACAAGATGTAAGCCATGACCCATTTGCCGTTCAGAATAACCTTGTTCCTTCTTATATTTTGCCTCATGTCCTTACTGCTCCTGTCCACACTGCTTCACGCCATGTAGCTTGTCATACTACTAGGATATTCTGTTAGCAGACTGACACTTCAAAAGCTCACAGTTTTCACTATCTGTCTCAAAGTTGACTTCCGATCTATAGTTTTCCTCCAACCATTTACTTAACTGAATCAACATTACCAATACATCTCCTTTCAAAACAGGTCACTGGAACGGACAAGTATACACAGCCTTGTTCTTCTGCATTCATTAGTCACAAGACAAACTAAAAACTTGGTGCAGGTAATTGGTCAGACACTTGGCTTTCGGGTCTACTTCTCTCTTTAGATTGTAAAGATAGACATCGCTTACATACATATGGATTTCAAGGTTAATAACATGTTCTGCTCAAATGAAAAAGTAACAATCCCTCATACAATGGGGGAATTAGGAGTAAAACCAGGTTAATCTTTCAGCTAAACATCCCACTCTCTACTGAGCTATGTCTGTGGGGGTCTTACTGCTGTGATCCATGGTTTAACAAAAAATGTAGGTTAAAGACTAAAGAGGCTTTGAGTTGTAACTCAAGTTAGTTGTAACTGATAGTACAAGTAATATATAAATTGAGGAGTACAAAAATGACTATATATTTTTTTTAAATAGGAGTACTATCATGACCAAGGATGAGGGTGACTGGCATCAGAACCTTGTGTCCTGAAATGTCCAGAAGTTAAGAGGATGTGAGGAGTATAAAGTAAGTGCAGGAGTATGGTCTAGGGTCTGAATTGATTCTTTTTTCTGTGATCTGAGGCTTGGAATTTTATGATCTTTAGAATCAATTCTGGCCTATAAATAAGTTTATTCATGGGTTTGAACTGAATTAATTGTATGGTTAGGTCTGGGCTGATTTTATGTTCTGGTCAGAGATCTGGATTCATTTTGGGGTCTAAATTAGCATTTTGGTCTGGATTTATATTTTTGGTGGGTTTAGGGTCTGACTTTGGATTAATCTTTGGTGTCAAATTCAGTGGTCTAGAATGAGGTCTGGATTAATGTAGGGGTATGGGATGGGGTTTGAATTTGTTTTGAGATTAATTTGAATTAAGATTAGCTTGAATTAATTTTGGGGGTCTGGTCTAGGGTCCATATTCATTTTTGGGCACAAGCTAAAGAACTGGTACTGTGTGTGTATGCATTGGGGGCTGCCTGAAACTCCTACTGGCAGTGTTTCTGATGTGATGTCATACATTCCTGAGGTCTTTTTTTTCGGCAATCATCCCAGGGACATCTTCCAGCACAGAGGTTTTTTCATTGTAGCTGATTATTATAGTTATTAATAAAAAAGGATCCACAAAGACAGGAGTTACAAATGGTTAGTTAAGACAAAAATGTACAGTAAATAATACATATTTATAAGCTGAAATATATGATGGTAAAAATGTATTCAGTACAAATTCATAAAAAAGCAGGAAGTACTCCTAAAGTCTAGAGAAGACTCATCACTCTCCTGAAAAAAGCATGGAGAATGAACATACAGCTAGTGGATATTAACACATATCATGTGATCATCAGTGGACCTCACAGTCTGCAAAGGGCAAGTAGGGTGTGGGTTGCCTTATTCCAGAAGAATCTAGGAGAATAGCTGTAGAGAGTAAGGAAGAAGGAACAGTTTACATGCGCTCCTCTCCCATATACCCATATACTCCAAATGAAAGCAAGAACTAAAGCATGGCTACAGCAACAGTGAGAGACAGCAAGGTACCCCAGCTTAAGATGATCCAGACCCTGCTGCTTCATAGGGATAACAAATTAAGACACTCTATGCACCCCAGAATAGTGGACACTACAGCTACGGTTGCCAGTGCACAGCTATTAGGCAGAGATCCTTAAAGCAGATAGTGTAGCCAGAGTAATCTGAGAGCCAATGCATACTTATCTGCTTAGCTCATGCTGGGATGTCTGGGAGGATTTTGCATTGTATACAAACTACTACTGGATGTACTACAACTTCAATCCTACATACCGTAAAGAGAGATTATTTTTAAGTTTCATCTGGCCTGGTCTCTGACTCTCTTAACACCACATGCTGGCCATTGCATCTCTTGCATGTGCCCTGCCTAGCACTTACATGAGTACTCCCAAACTCTCACAGCTATGGGGCGTGCTCTGAGGGAACACATGGTGCCCCTACTTAACTGAATTGACTCCAGGGAGGTATGGCCTGAGGGAGTAAAATGTGATACATAAGGTGTGCCCAACCTACAGCCCGCGGGCCACAACCGGCCTGCGAAGCTGTGTGATCCGGCCCGCGCAGTGATGGGAGGCGGAGCTTGCACCCAGCTGGAGAAGCAGAAGAAGGTACACTCCCAGGCTGCTGCAGTGGCGCAGTACAGAAAGCCTGGAGGCAAATCAGGGAACGAATGTGAGTAGTAAATAATTTCTGTGACTGTAGGGTGTTGTGTGTGTGTGTGTGTGTGGACTCTGCAGGGTGCGTTGTGTGTGTGGACTCAGCGTGTCTCTCACCGCTGGGTAGTTGCTTGCAGTGCTGGGCTCCTACTGTGCGGAGAGCTCACAATTCCCCATTTTGCGCGAGTGCTGTGTCTGGGTGCGTGCACTGTGCTGGTCCTTGTGACCGGACTGTACCGGAGGAAGGAAGGGCTGACTCTTAATGGTGCGCACAGGCAGGCAGTGTGGTTTCAAGAGGGCTGCCCCTGTAAGTGTGGCTGGTTCCTTAGTGAGGACACTTGGGATATCCTGAAGGACCAGTGGAGTCCATGTGGCAGGGGTCCGGCAGTACATGGCTTTGAGGGGTAAGAAGGGAACCCCTCCTTGTTGTTTGGGAAGGCCAGGACATGAGTGGTGTTCATTGGTCTTGGTTGAAATTAGTGTCCGGTAGCGGTGGTCTGCGCTGTGGCTGGCTGCAGAGAGAGTGCCCCCTTAACAGTAATAAAGCTCACATGCACCCCCTTTACAGTAATAAAGCTCACATGTGCCCCCTTCACAGTAATAAAGCTCACATGTGCCCCCTTCACAGTAATAATGCTCACATGTGCCCCCTTTACAGTAGTAATGCTCACATGTGCCCCCTTCATGGTAAAAATGCCCAAATGTGCCCCCTTCACAGTAGTAATGGTCACTTGTGCCCCTTCACAGTAGTAATGCCCACATGTGCACCCTTCACAGTAATAATGCTCACATGTGCCCCTTTTACAGCAGTAATGCTCACATGTGCCACCTTTACAGTAGTAATGCTCACATGTGCCCCTTTACAGTAGTAATGCTCACATGTGCCCCCTTTACAGTAGTAATGCTCACATGTGCCCCCTTCACAGTAGTAATGCTCACATGTGCCGCCTTCATGGTAAAAATGCCCAGATGTGCCCCCTTCACAGTAGTAATGGTCACATGTGCCCCCTTCACAGTCGTAATGCTCACATGTGCCCCCTTCATGGTAAAAATGCCCAGATGCACCCCCTTCACAGAAAAAATGTCCAGATATTTGCCCCTTCACAGTAGTAATGCACACACGTGCCCCTCTCACAGTGTTTGCATTTCCTTCTGGCAAAGCTACCTGGTTCTGTCCCCCAAAATTTATACCATGTCTAGTGCGGCCCTCAGACGAAAAATGGTTGGGCACCACTGTGATACATCATCAACTGGGCCACTATCACTGCCATCTTCTGCTCTGGCTCTTTAAGGGCTCGCTGGACATGCAAGACATCTGAAAAGCGTAAGCAAATGTTTTATTGTGAATGTTCAAGCAAATTTTATTCTTGCATCATTAAAAATTGGATTAAATGTGTATCCTGGTAGCTAACTCGACTTGTGTATATTTTATGGTGACAACACTTGGTCAGAATGGGATCTGTACACAGGGAGAGGAGAGAGGCCACCAGTTGGTGAGCTGGTATTTAACAGTTGATCAGAGATATATGGTGCCCATATCAATGTCCATCATGATTTAATCTGTGCATTCTGACATCAGACTGTGCCAATTGAACAAATATTATTTCGATATGGGCAGGCAAGGCAGTTGCTATGGTGCCTATGAAAGGGAACTTAATCAGTTTCCTCATACCTATTCTCCATAGGCAAAGAAGTATCTCATAAGGAAAGAGAACCAACTTGCTAGCGCCAACTTTGTGAAATTGGCTCCCTACTTCCACAAGGTGGCGCTAGCAAGATGGGTCTCTCTCCTTGGGAGATACCTCTTTGCGTTATGTTTTCCCATGGTGCACTTGCAGTGAGTCGCCATACAGGGCTGGTCACTTCAAGGACAACCATTACACTGCCTAAGGCCTCATGCACACGACTGTATTTTGTTTACATGTCCGATCCGTTTTTTTTGCGGATAGGATGCGGACCCATTCATTTCAATGGGTCTGCAAAAACCGCATCAGTATGTCTGTTCCGTTGCTCCGCCAAAAAAATAGTGCATGTCCTATTTTTTTCTAGTTTGCGGACAAGGATAGGCATTATTACAATGGATCCACCAAAAAATGGATGCGCAAAAAAAAAAAAACGGATGCCATACGGAACGTCATCCGTTTTTTTGCGGATCCGCAATTTGCGGTCCGCAAAACACATACGGTCGTGTGCATGTAGCCTAAGCCTGTGATGGCTAACCTCCGGCACTCCAGCTGTGGTAAAACTACAACTCCTAAGATGTACACTTGCTTGTCTGACCTCAGAACTGCATAGAAATAAATGAAGCATGCTGGGAGTCGTAGTTTCTCCATGGCTGGAGTGCTGGAGGTTAGCCATCACTGCCCTAAGCTATTCTCTAGAGATGAGCGAATTTATGAAAAGTTTGATTCGGCTGATTCGCCAAATTTGACAAAACATTAGCTTTGTGATGAATAACTTTGTCATGAACAGCATTTTTTTGGAAGTAGCAGGTGCAATGACAGGGAGCAGCGATAGCACCGCCCCCTGTCATTGTACCCCTCATATGCTGCGTTCATACACGATCACGCATCTAAGTGTAAAAACAGTGTGAAATTAACATAAAATAAAAAATCTATTAAACTTACCGCCTCCATTTGTTCGCGACAGGCCGGCCACTGCCATCTTACTTGAAGATCTGGAGCGAAATCTCACGCGGCATGAGATTACGTTATCACGCCGGCCGGCATGGTGATGACATACATCACCACGCATGGAATTTCGGCCGAGATCCTCAATCAAGATGGAGGCTGGTGGCCCGTCGCGAGCAAATGAAGGAGATAAGTAGGATTTTTTTTTGTATTTACACTATTTCAGGTTAAATCTATTCGCTGGCACGACGAAATTCGGCTTCGAGGGGAATCGAATTTACCCCGAAAATTTCGGATCGAATTCCACTTCGTTGGATTCGATTCACTCATCTCTACTATTCTTCATAGGAAATGTGACCACATAGACAAGCACTTAGGCCTCTTTCACATGGGCATCGCGTGTGAGGGCGGGACAAGATGCGGGTGCGTTATGGGAAAATGCATGATTTTTCCACGCGAGTGCAAAGCGTTTTAATACGTTTTGCACGTGTGTGAGAAAAATCGGCATGTTTGGTACCCAGACCCAAACCCGGACTTCCTCACAGAAGTTGGGGTTTGGGATAGGTATTGTGTAGATTTTATTATTTTCCCTTATAACATGGTTATAAGGGAAAATAATAGCATTCTTATTAAATAATGCTTAGTAAAATGTCCATTGAGGGTTTAAAAATAATAAACAAATTTAACTAACCAAATCCACTTAATCGCGTAGCGGATCTCCTCTTCTTTCTACTTTCTTCAGGACCTGGCTAAAGGACCTTTGATGACGTCACTGCGCTCATCACATGGTCCACCACATGCCAGGCTGAGCGTTCAAGTGAATTAAGGTGAGTTTATTTTATTTTTTAACCCCTCCATCACTATTTTACTAAGCATTCTGTATTAAGAATGCTATTATTTTTCCTTATAACCATGTTATAAGGGAAAATAATAAAGAACGGTCCCCATCCCGATCGTCTCCATGTGTGAAAATCGCACCGCATCCGGACTTGCTTGCGGATGATTGCGATTTTCATACAGCCCCATTCACTTCTATGGGGCCTGCGCTGCGTGAAAAACGCACAATATAAAGCTTGCTGCGATTTTCACGCAACGCACCAGTGATGCGTGAAAATCACCGCTCATGTACACAGCCCCATTGAAGTGAATGGGTCCGGATTCAGTGCGGGTGCAATGTGTTAACCTCACGCATTGCACCCGCACTGAATTTTCGCCCAAGTGGAAATGGGTAGGAGGATCAACATACACAAGTTTGTTCTTTTTGTCAAGTTGTAGTGTGGAATGGTAACCAGTGATGGCCAGTTCGCAGTGTTCGCCAGCGAACACATGCGGGCTGCCATCTTAACTCACAAGTCCGGTGATGCACAGGAAAGCCCTTACCTGTGCCTGTGCAGCGAGCCGGTCTGAAAACAAATATGGTCACCGAGAGCAGGTAGTTCCGAGAACAGCCCGATGAAGGCCCCCGGCAGCTGTTCTTGGAACTGCCTGCTCCCGGTGACGGCATTTTTTTTAGACCGCCTCGCGGCACAGGTAAGGGCTTACCTGTGCATCGCCGGACTTGTGAGTTAAGATTGCAGCCCGCATGTGTTCGCTGGCGAACACTGCGAACTGGCCATCACTGATGGTGACATGAACCAGCACCAGCAGGGGGCACTATTTTCAACCCCCTATTTATAGATAGTACATGAATGGAAAATTGTAATTGCTGTGTGTCCTATACCTATAATGAATCTGGGACTGTGAGAATTGTATGCAGCACCTTATCTCAGATCTCCTGAATGTGTCCTCAAATCCCTATTAAGTGCACCTTTGACCTTAAGCGCAAAGGCAGATTAACTCTTTCCCTCCACTGATTCCCACAGTATTAGCTATAATTAGTTCTTAAAACAGGTTATACAAATAGCGTTGCTGTAATTTGGCGGGCATTGATGCAAGAAGGATCTGCCGGCTAAAGCCCGAGAATGCTTGAAACCTTCTCAGTTCTCAGAGGAATGCAGCCTCGTTCACTTTTCATGCCTTTACAAAGCCTCAAAGGATCTTTGTGCAAAATGTTTCTCTTTCCAGAGATTGTTTTACTGATAGGCCCTCCCTGCATCCAGCGAAAAACAAAGGGGGAGATATCTGAAACTGGCTAAAAGGCAAACAGACTGTGTCGCCCATAGCAACCAATCATGGCCCAGCTTATCACATCATACCCTGTTGTTGAAAAATGAAAGCTGGGCTGTGGTTGGCTCTTTATTTATTTTTTAGAAAGTTTCACAAATCTTTCCCAATTCTCCTAATTCTCCAGACACTTGAAGGTTTTTGGCTGTTTTGCTCCAGATATTTATAGAAATAAGGGCTAAATTGATCAAACCTGTCTAACAGTAAAAATGTCTTTGTTGCCCATAGCGACCAATCAGAGCTCAGCTTTTATTTCTTAAACAGCTTGAGAAAAATGAATGCTAAGCTCTGATTGGTTGCTATGGCCAACCAAAAAAGTATTGTTGTTAGTGTTAAAGGGTTGTTCCATCTTGGTCATTGGGGGCTATCTCTAGGCTATGCTCCCAATGTCTCATAGGATATCCTTAGAACGGAGCCCGCAAAGTGCCAGAAGGGCACACCGCACATATGCGGCAGCCCTCGTTTAATTTTTATAGAAGTGCTGAAAATAGCTCGGCTATTTCTATGAGCCCTATAAAAGTGAATGGGATGGTGGAGTAGTGGCCCAGTTTGCGTGATGCACTTCCCATTAATTTCAATGGTACTTGCGAAAATAGCTGAGCGCGTTGCTTGGCTATTTTCGGCACTCCCATAGAAATGAATGGAGGGCAGCCTCGAATGCGGGGCTGGTGTTGCGGCACTTTGCAGGCTCCATTCTAAGCATATCCTATCAGACATTGGGGGCATACCCTAGATATAGGCTCCCAATGTCCAAAATGGAACAATCCCTTTAAAGGAAATGTTAAATCAGATAGCAGCACATCTCTTTTTTTTCTAATGTTTTTATTTTCTGATTATAGTTTTTTTAAATTCTATTTCCTGAACATGATTATGGGGGCGGCCATCTTGCCTGAGCTGTTCTTAACAGCATTTACACAGCATTAAAAAAATTGCTTTACGGCAGCCCCATGACCCATAGACACAATGGTCAGGAAGGAACCTCAGTGACTTCTATGGAGAGTTTTCTAGACATGTTCTTTGACTTGTGCAGAGGTTGCACAAAGAAAGAATAGATAAGCTCTGACAATCACCTATTGTGAATGGTGTCTTATCTATACACAGAGGTGATATCATTATAGGCAGGATTAGAATGAGTTAATTGCAGTAAAGTGATCTGCAAGAAGTGGCGGCAGTTATTAGACATAGTGGCCAGTGCAAAAACTGCAGGATTTTGTCTGTTTTGTTTAAATATATAGAATACATGGAAAATTAAAAACATCAACAAAAATTATTTCTAAATATGAAGTGATTTAAACAGCAGGTTATTTTCTGATGACACATTCCCTTTAATTAATGAGGCCCTCTGTATTTTTCATTACGCCTCAAATAAGTGAATGAAAGGCCACAGGGCTATCACCCCATGGAATTATTGTGATACTAGTCTCAATTAAGTGTTACATTTTGGTCAGTATTGATTGATCAGCTAATTGAGGCGTCTGCTGTGCTCCAGTAAGCGCCACGGTCTCCTCACAGCTTACAAGGCAAAGTGTCATCCAGGGGCGTAGCTAAAGGCTCAAGGGCCCTGGTGCAGGAGTTCAGCTTGGGCCCCTCTTCCCTCAGTGCTTTGTGGCCAGAGGCAGAGAAGCACTTTGCCTTTATGCTGCCTGAGGCAAAAATTGAAACAGCACCTTCCCCCTTCATGACTCTCTCCTTCCCTCCAGCCAGAGGTGTAACTTGACCAGCATGCACTTTCTATAATACCGGTATCTCCTTATGTGGTACAAGGGTCTTTGGGCCCCCTCCTGGGCACGGTAGCGACTGCTACCTCTGCACCCCCCTATAGCTACGTCCCTGGCGTCATCTATTGGATGGTGGGAGTTCTTGGTAGCTCCTTCACCTAAATGGGACTGAGCTGCATCTAGGCCATGTGACCATTGAACGTGACATCACTGACCTATAAAGATGCTGCATCACTCACCAGACCATTGCGGCCTCTTCAAACAGCTGATCGGTGATCAGATATTAATCAATATTAAAATCTCCTGTAGGTTATTGTCTGCCCTACCCCGCTCCACCACAATGTTTTGACCTTCAGCCTCCAACAACTTTGATCTTGTGCTGATTAGAGATACTTGATAGTTCCCCACACATCAAGAGCATACATACTATAGAGACAACTACTATTGGGCCCCTTGAAGAGACGGGCTTTATTCCAGATTGAACTTGTTCCGATTTTAACAGGTGATGAGAACAGGGCAACAATGTGGTCTTCACAGACAATGCAATGTTATAAAAGAAGGAAGTGCAAAATGTACTAGAGATACTTACCAACATGTAAACAGTGACATTTTGGATATTTCAGTCCTACCGTGGAAACCACCCAAGAATGCCCCCAATATGTCCACTTTGGGGGCAGGGGGGTTTGCATAAACCCCATTGGTTTGTGGGTTGGACTGCTGGCTTGTTCCCTAAAATCAGGACTGGCGTCAATTATGCAAGAGACAACGAGGGATTGGAGAGTTTAGTGGTGTCATCAGAATCTGACCTATTGTTTAAATCAAGTTTTTATGTTAAATTTTTTTTTTTTTTTTGGTGATTTTCTTAAATTTGCCATCTATAATAAAAAAATAATTCTAAAATCTTCCAATGTTGCACTGGCCACTACTCCTAAAGTATGTCAATAATTCCTGTTGTTTGAGAGCAGCCACATGGGCCTTACATACAGTGAACAGAAGGGGACCTCGTTGGCTTATATGGAAGAGTTTTCTAGGCATGCTCAGTGTCCTGTGCAGAGGTCAGGATGGAGCTGATAAGATGTAATATCACCAATTGTGAATGATGAATCTTGTGTTATCTATACAGAGGTGATATCTGTCATTGTAAATCTGCCTGTAATGATAAGGCAATGGCTACTGAAAAGTAACCTGTACGGAAGTCCCAACACATTGTTAGGCCTAGTGGCTAGTGTGAAAACTGCATTATTTTAGATATTTTTTTTAATAGTGACATGAAAAATTAAAACAAAAATCACCAGAAATTCTTAAAACGTGATATATACAGTCAATAGGTCATTTTCTGATGACACATTCCCTTTAAAGCAATCACCCAGGAAAGAGCCTCTCAGCCCTTGTTTATGTATGTGTGTCAGCATGTATGCTACCTGACACCATTACTTGGTGAAGGCTTGAGCATCCTTGCAGTACCCAGACAAGCAGTGATCAGGGCTTTATCTGCCTTTGTGGTGATTAGTTAATCTGCTGTTGAAAGCATGTTTGTTTGCCTTTTTGCGTTCTAGTAGCTCTATCAGTGTTAACCTTTAACCTCAGCTTTAGTCTTTTATTCTCCAAGACACACACAAACACAGATAATTGTGCTGCAGCTTGTATGCAGAACCCTCCGGATTGTCATGCAGTCACAACACTGTAGTGAGAGTCCACTATTGTTTCATGGTTTGTGTGATTTGTTCAGATGGCTTGTTACAGTGAAAGTTGGCCAAGTCCAATATTTGTCGGGACAACTTATTTTCCTATGTGTTTTGATGTGTGTTAGGCCACTTTCACATGGAGGTATTTTGGTCAGTATTTGCAAGCTGAAATCAAAACTGGGTTCAAAAACATGTACTCGTAACAACATTACATAAGGGTCGGAGAGAGCAGGACAAATATGCCATTTGCAGAGCTTTTATTATTAGGAGTAGTGTTAATATGCACTTTTATTCTGCCGAATTCTACTACTTCAGGTGCCCAGGGCGGAGCTTGACTGTAAAGTGCTCTCTGCATTGAGCTGCTTTGAGTGACAGCTGTAGTTGTCTCCTCGCTGAATGCTCCAGTTGTCACTCAGACCATAGCGGAGGAGCTGTGAGGCAATTCACAGTGTACCACCTCCAGGGCACTAACAGGAGCAGACCAGACAGAATAAAAGTCAATTTTCACACTACTCCCTATAATAGTTTTAAAATTATTTTTATTGATTTTACAACAGTTGGGTCGTACACTCGTTGATTGCCCTACCAGGGCGCCAATAAAAGAATACAGCTGATACAGTACAATCAAATGAAAAAAACAATATCAAAGAAAATCAAAGAATAAAAGGGAGGGGGGGGAGGAAGGTCGGAGGGAAGGAAAGGGAAGGGGGGTGAGGGCATCTATTATGATGCAGAAAAGTAGTACTTGGAGAAGCTTGACTAGTGAAACATTATTGTTCATGTTCACGATCCATACATCTATGATTTTACAGTTAGAAAAACCTCTATACTTTTTCCAGGGTTTCCAAATAGCCTCAAATCTGTGTGGTGTTCGGGCCTCCCAGTGAGCTATCTGCTCAAGGCGGTACAATTGATCACATCTTTGAATCCATTGTTTTAATAGGGGTATCTCAGTCTTTTTCCAGTAAACTGCAATGAGTATTCTGGACGCTGCCAATAAAATATGACCCAACTTTTGTGTGTCTCTAGGACATCTGAGATCCCCGAACACCCCAAAGAGGCACACCTTCGGAGAGACCGGAAAAGGTACTTTACACACATCAGACATGACTTTACATATCTTTCGCCAGTAGGTTGCAATCTTAGAGCAGTTCCACCATAAATGACTGTGAGTGCCTATTTCCATCTCACATCTCCAGCAGCTTGGGCTGCATTCAGGAAATATGCGGTTAATCCTTTGTGGAGTATAGTACCATTGAGTAAGTACCTTATAGCTATTCTCTTGTAATTTGACACACCGGAACACCCCATGAGGAGCCTTCAGGACACTATGTATTTCCTTTGCTGAGAACTGGATATTTAGTTCACTCTCCCATTTTGATATGAAAGGAACCTTGTCCGGGCGTGTTAGGACCAATAGAAGGCTATATAATTTAGATATCTTTCCTTTCGGTTCATTTAATTGCAGGGCTAGTTTCTCAAAAGCAGATTGTTCTAAAGTTACATTGAGATTTTTAAGGTGGGATTTCATAAAGTGAATAAAATGAGCCATTTGGAAATTAGAAAGGCAGGCTACCGTAGGGTGTTTTTTCAGTTCTTCGAAAGTTGGGACATCATTATCTAGACATAGAGACAAAACCGGAGTAGTAACAGCTTTGGCTCTGTCAGACAGAGTGGCAGAGGACATCCCGAACTTGCATCAGGGCGAGTTATAATGTCCAGTGTAATATCCCTAGTGGTTATAATGCGGTCTGAGTCTCCACTGGACTCTGGTGGTGGCCACTTGACATGATCAAGCCACCTGAGATGCGGTGCAGGCGGTCATGATAATGTCATGACAAATTGACAACACAACCATCTACGCCATTCTACTATCTCATAGGCCTCAGGCCTAGTGGCTTGTGACCTATGAGAGTGAGCGCGGCGGGGCAGGGAACCATTGGCTCCTGTCCTGTGTCCCTCTGCAGTACTTTAACAGGACGGTGATACAAATTGAATAGTCTGTGGCCACAACATTTGGGCCCTGGACAAAATATTCAGGGCCCAAGCCCTGGATGTTTTGACCTAGCAACATCCCTGACCAGTGGTGGTAGAAGGAGAATGCAGGTACATTTTTCAAGTCCTTGTTATTTAACATTGCAACCACCATGGGAACTACATTCCATGCAGGTTCTCATAACCCAATAAAATGGAGCTGAGACTAACGTGGAGTAGACCCCTTCTATTTACAGCAGTCATATAGCAGCATACGTGAGCTGCCTCTATGGAATGTATAACTTTGACCATTTTACTGTCTCTTTGCATAGGCATCCGGCAACTTCAAAGACACAACATAAATGTTTCCTTCACTGACTCTTTTAATTACCGATCATTGCCCTGTGCCCATGTGCAAAAAGTCCTGCAATCAGCTCACAAATGAAAACTTTTAGTAGTGGTAAAAATTATTGTTTTTCAGTTGCATATCTCTCAGTGTAAACAGGGTATATGTGCTGCTGGCAATTATGGAGGAAATTGACTTAATGATCATGATTCCTTTTACAGGGACCAATAATCAGGCCAATTATCGGGTATGAGCATTTGTATATACTCTCGTATCTGATAATTGGCCTGTATAAAAGGTGCCGGTAATCATCTGATGAACAAGCAATTGCTTGGTCATTGGTGATTGTGCCTTTTTGCTGGCACCAAAGATCATTGTTCCTGTTCAACAAATGGTACTGTCTCAACAGGGGTCTGCAGTCCAGGAACAGCAATTTTCAATAGGGACAAGAGATTGCTTGTTTTAAATGCAACCCTCATCTTCACTGATGATCGGGCAATTATCGGGAAAGTCTGGTCTGGTCCCGATAATTGGCCTGATAAACAGGTGAAACTCGAAAAATTAGAATATCGTGCAAAGTTCATTTATTTTAGTAATGCAACTTAAAAGGTGAAACTAATATATAAGATACTCATTAGATGCAAAGCGAGATATTCCAAGCCTTTATTTGTTATAATTTGGATGATTATGGCTTACAGTTTATGAAACCCCAAAGTCCCAATTTTGGGTATATAAAGATATACCCAACTGTATGCCCATACAGTTTCATATATCCATTCTACTCCACAGCTCATCGCCTGAATGGGACAAAGATAAGTTACCCTGCACTGCTGATACTAAGATCAATGTAAATAATAAAAAGGCTGCAGCACTTGCTCAAGCACCACAGCAGCTTCAAACAGCTGATCTAGGCCATTGCTTTAAAAGGAATCTGTCACCTGGTTTGACCATATTAAGCTCTCACCATTGCCATGTTTAATAAATTACCTTATCTCCTGCAGTGGTCTTCTTTCTTATATTCATGCTTTCATTTAGCTAAAAAAAAGCAATCTTTGTATTATGCAAATGAACCCTGAAGGTGCCCAGAGGGACGTTATTCATCACCCTCTGAGCCCCGTAACGCCCCCCTGCAGTGCCTAGACCGCCTTTATTTAGAGCCCAAGCACGCCTCCTCGCCAGGGCCGTCTTTAATATTGATTGGACCCTGGGCAAAAATTTACTTGGGCCCCCTGGATCCCGCCTTCCCACACCCTAGCATGCAATCACGGCCTCCACCACAACACACACACACACACACACACACACAAAAAAATCCACACACCTGGTAGAATACAGTGATGTAAATACTTTCAGTTCTGAAGACTCCAGCGGCTCAGGATCAGTGCTCTGGGCAGCTGGGCTCAGGCTGGAAGTGAGCATCACTCTGCATGAATGAGACCGGGGCTCAGTTCACCCTAGCGCAGGGATGGCTACCTGAGGCTCTCCAGCTGTTGCAAAACTACAATTCCCATCATGCCCGGACAGTCTACAGCTATCAGCCTACAGCAGGGCATGGTGGGAGTTGTAGTTTTACAACAGCTGGAGAGCCGCAGGTTAGCCATGCCTGCCCTAGCGTTACAGTGCACCCCAGAGTATGCAGTATAGCACCCTATAGTATACAGCAACCCACAGTATGCAGCATAGCACCCTATAGTATACAGCACCCCACAGTATGCAGTACAGCACCCCACACTATACAGTATACAGCATCCCACACTATACAGTATACAGCACCCCACAGTATATAGTAGAGCAGTATAGCACCACACAGTATACAACACCTCACAGAATACAGTAGAGCAGTATAGCACCCTACAATATACAGCACCTCACAGTATACAGCACCCCAAACTATACACTATACAGCACCCCACACTATACAGCCCCCCACACTATACAGTACAGCAGTGTAGCACTCCACAATATACAGCACCTACAGTATACAGCACCTCACGGTATACAGCACCCCAAACTATACAGAATGCCGCACCTCACAGTATACAGTACCCTACAGTATACAGCACCCCAAAATATACAGCCCCCACAATATAAAGCACCCCACAATATACAGTATATAGCACCCTCATAGTATACAGTAGAGCAGTATAGCACCCCACAGTATACAGTAGCTTACAGTATATTAGTATAACAGCCCCTGTCACCTTTTCCTGATGTAATCTTCACAAAAAAAGCTCCACAATTATGGGAAACCTCTCCTGCAGCAACACTTCTGGTAGAGAGAAAGGACCGTTGATGACCTCATAGCCATGTGACCAGTAATATTGCTAGGTTACTGGTCACATAGTGATGATGTCATCTAAGGTCCTAGAAAATCACAGATCTCACAGTACACTACCTGGAGTGCCGGCAGGCATGGCATGGCAGCACCCCCTGTGTAGCTGACAGCCTGATTCCCGGGGCAGTGGCCAGAAGGGCTCAAGAGGCAGCTGCTTTGGGCCCCCCAGGAGCAACTGGGCCCGGGGAAGCTGCCCCTTTTTCCCCTTGTTAAAGACGGCCCTGCTCCTCGCTATGCAGTATCGTCCCACAGCCTAGTTTAACGGTGCCGCCCCCTCTGCTATGTCAGCTAATTAATTCAAGCCACGCACCGGGAATATTCAGTTCGTCCGGCTGAAATCTTGCGCAGGTGCAGTACCGCCTACTGCCTGCGCCTGCGCCTGTGCCACATGGCCACCAGGGACTGCAATGAGAGTCCACACACTATCTCTAATAAGTTAGAGATGCTTGGCAAATCGTTTTGTACAAAATTATTTGAGCCCGTCTGCCACACGTCAAGGCGATGCACTGTAGAGGCAAAGTACACTGTTCTTGAATCAAACAGAAGTGTTTATTCACACATTGGTGTATAACAAAATGCAGATAAGGTGTATCACAAAACGCAGGTTGCTTGGCGTTTGTTCACACACAAGGAAAGTCCATAAACAATAAAAGTCACCTTTTCTCCTGGGTGTTAACTCACACCCTGTTAGCAGTTCAGCCTCATCAAGTCCATAGGCGGCCTGTTCGCCTTTAGAGGGGCCTGAGTCTTCCAGCCCGGCTCAAACCTCATATCCCAGCACAGCCCTCAGTTCACAGCACACAGACCCCTGAGCTCCACTGTCAGAGGAAGGTAAATCCACACACCTGGCAGTGCTGGCTGGTTTTCATGCCCGGCAAAACCCTGCCTGGAACATGAGGAGTAGTCACCCACCCAGCACTTTGACTACTCCCAGTAAGAGTGTCCCGGATCAGCTATGACAGCCATGCTAAATCTCAAGGTGTCAATTAGCAATAGCTGTTGCTGACACATAAAATACCGGCTCTTACTTCACCGAGGCCAGGAACCTCAGTGACGCATACCTTTCATCCACGATGATTCCAGGTACCTTCTTACATATCCCCCCTTTCTTCAACCCTGAGGGGGTGAACACTAGCCATACAGTATACCTGGGACAGGGCATCCACATTTCCCTGCAACCGGCCTGCCCTGTGTTTCACAGAGAACTTAAAGTTCTGTAAGGACAGGAACCACCTGGTGACTCAGGCATTTCTGTCTTTGGCCTGGCTCATCAACTTGCGAGGGGAGTGGTCATTCACCAGGCGGAACTTTCTCCCCAACAAATAGTAGCGGAGAGACTTGAGTGCTCACTTGCTAGCCAGGCACTCTCTCTCCACTATACTATACCTGGTTTCAGCTGGGGTAAGCTGGCGGCTTAAAAAAACAATAGGATGCTCCTCCCCGTTGGCTTCCTGAGAGAGTACAGCACCGAGGCCTACTTCGGAGGCATCTGTCTGTACCACGAACTCCCTATTAAGGTCGGTGACCCGCATAGGGCCGACTTCAAAGTGGAAAAATCCTCTTCCGCCCGCTTATCCCAGCGAAACCATGATTGATTTCCGTCCCTTCAAGAGCTTTGTCAAGGGCGTTGCTATAGTGGTAAAATGGGGAACAAATCTCATGTAATAGTTTATCATTCCTAGGAATGACCTTACTTGTTTAATGGTGACAGGTCATGGCCAATTTCTTATCGCTTCTATTTTGTTTACTTGGGGTTTGATCACTCCGCGCCCAATGACATACCCAGGTATTTTGTCTCCTATGGCCCTATTGCGCATTTGTTTGGGTTAGCTGTTAGTCCAGCTTTTTAAAGCTGTTAGAAGCAGGGAAAAATCATGACTTTCGATGTTGAAAAAAAGACGAATATTCTAAAAAAGGAATATATAGCACTATAGCGAATATATTTGTTTTTACATTTTTTTAAATATTCGTCTTCCCCCCCCCCTCCAAACAGTACAGTTAAACTCCTTTGGCATACTCCTCCCCACAAGCGTCCCCGTCACCATGGGAACACCTGGTGGTTAGAATATACCATCCGATCTGAGTTAGATTGTGAAAACTCAAATCCGATGGTATATTCTAACACAAAGGTGTTCCCATGGTGATGGGGACGGTTTAAGTTAGAGTATACCAACAGGCGCATACAAACTGGCCCCCTGCTGCCTGGAGGCACCTGACCTCTGACAGGGCACTGTGATCCACACAATTAACCCCTCAGGTGCCTCACCTGAGGGGTTAATTGTGCGGATCACAGCACCCTGTCAGAGGTCGGGTGCCACCAGGCAGCAGTGCGCCCCCACGCCCCCCCTCAACTATTAAAATCTTTCATGGGCAGTGCGCCCTAATCCCCCCTCACCAGTATTACAATAATTGGTGGCCAGTGGGGATCCCCCCCTCCGTATTAAACATCATTGCTGGCAGTGAGCTGACAATCCCTCCTCCCCCATATTAATTATTGCTGGCAGTGCGCCCTCAATCCCCACTCCCTCCCCAGTATTAATCATTGCTGGCAGTGCACCCCCCCATCATTGTGTAATGCTGGGGCTCCGATTGGTTACCATGGCAACCAGGACGCTACTGAAGTCCTGGCTGCCATGGTCAGTTAGTCAGCATTGTACTTACCTGCGCTGGGGCCGCTGGGTGCTCCTTCTTCTCAAACTCGCAGGTCTGTGCGGCGTATGCTTATAGCCAAATAAGTCCATACATGAGCAAAAGCTGAATGCTGGAACAAGACTTTACTGGAAGCAACACAGGCATTCAGAACTACACTTTCTTTTATGCCCTGCTCCCATGCAAGGGAGACACCCACAAGAAATATACATTAACCCATAACACAAAGGTACAACCCACATAGAATCCTCCCCTCTGCCTGTGATATAATTATGGCACACAATGGTTAACATTATTATCACAGGCAGGAACATACACAATGTCTTTTGTCCCGGAGACCATTGAGAAGTGATCCACTTATCTTCCAAGGACAGAGACAAGACTCCATTAGCCACATGGTAGCAAAATACAGCAAAATACATGAACTTATATAACTATGCAGCTATTACATAAAACAGGTACATTCAACATGGGACCGTAATCCCATGGTAAGAGGCTGGCAAGTAGTCCTCTCCAAGTACTCGTGGCAAAGTCAAAAGAGGGGGATTTGTCACACTTATTATCCTCCCGTTGGTGCAGGTTGGTCTCTCACTGCTGCAAATTAGCCTCCATGAGGGCCTTCACAACAGCCTCCATTTTGTTGTGGGGCACGGGTTGAAATATAGCTGGTTTGATGTACGACATACAACTGTGCCCAAAAATGCAAACCCAAAAATATATCAGTGTTCACGCCAGCCTCACTGCGCTTTCCCGCATCCTCCACTAATTGTGGGGATTCACTCTGGTAGTTAGGACTAGCGGATGCAGTATAGAGGCAAAGTACACAGTTCTTAAATCAAATAGCGGTGTTTATTCACACATTGGTGTAAAACAAAATGCAGATAAGGTGTATCACAAAACGCAAGTGGCTTGGTGTTTGTTCACACACAAGGAAAGTCTATAAACAATAAAAGTCACCTTTTCTACTGGGTGTTAATTCACACGCTGTTAGCAGTTCAGCCTCATTCCATAGGCGGCCTGTTCGCCTTTAGAGGGGCCTGAATCCTCCAGCCCGGTTCAAAGCTCAAATCCCAGCACAGCCCTCAGTTCAAAGCACACAGACTCCTGAGCTCCACTGTCAGAGGGAGGTACATTCACCACACCTGGCAGTGCTGGCTGTTTTTTATGCCTGGCAAAACCCTGCCTGGAACATGAGGAGTAGTCACCCACCCAGCACTTTGACTACTCCCAGTAAGAGCCGTCCCGGATCAACTATGACAGCCATGCACAATCTCAAGGTGTCAATTAGCAATAGCAGCTGCTGACACATAAAATACTGGCTCTTACTTCACCGAGACCAGGCACCTCTGTGACACATACTGTCCATCCACGATGTTTTCAGGTACCTTCTTACACTATTTACACTGTTTTTCACCAGGGACCATAGATGGTCTACTATTTAGATATTAAACATTTTCTTCTAGGTAAAAATATTAGTTTTTTTTGTGCAAAACATTGCCAAAAGGATTTAAAAAAAAAACTGAAATAAGTTAAAACCTGTCGATGGTAAAGTGTAATAACACGTGAGGCCAAGAATAAGCTGCTCTACATTAAACCTCATTGAAAGACAGTTTTATGGTGGAGACTCTGGAGACCAGCTGGAGTTCAATCCAGTCTTGACAAAATCTAGGGTAGAACTGCATGGGATTTGTAGAGTAGCTTGACCGGGTAGGCTTTTTTTAGAGCAGGCATGCTCAACCTGCGGCCCTCCAGCTGTTGTAAAACTACAACTCCCACAATGCCCTGCTGTAGGCTGATAGCTGTAGGCTGTTCGGGCATGCTGGGAGTTGTAGTTTTGCAACAGCTGGAGGGCCGCAGGCTAAGCATGCCTGTTCTAGAGTGTGTAGTGGGTATTTAAACACAATCTGGGTATAAAATTCATCCTCTCGATTTGATGTTGGGGTGTGAGGTCTTACGTATATGTACCAATCAGTACAGAAGTTTAGTCAATTTTTAAGTTGCATAAAGAATATGTGCATTCACTCCTGAGTGCATTCAATCACACCACCATGAAAACCATTTTAGTAGATTTTTTGGGACAGTTTTTATTATAAATTTTTATACTGTTTCTGTATCTAACCCCTTAATCAGAGATCAGCGAAGTTTTGAAAAAGTCGGTTCAGCCAATTCGCCAAGACATTCAATTTGTTCCGAATTAATTAGTAACGAATTGCTATAAATCAGGTATACCCGGGTCAATCTGACTAATCATATTCTTCCCACTTGGTGGCACAATCTCAGTTTGAAGGTTTGGAAGTTAACCCTCTCCCGATCATAGAGAGTAAATTTACATTGGCAGCCGGACATTTAAAAATGGCGCCCTCTGGTAATGTAATAAAGAGCAGACACTCAGCACTAAAGTCCGCGACCGGCCTGGCAGGCAACAGGGGAGCCGGAGCATGTATGCAGCAGCCTCTGTCCTCCTATGTGATATACCAGAGATGATACACAACATTTAGGCGGGAAAACATTCCTCAAATCAATAAAATTCAGGGATCCACAACAGGGATGACCGTAATCCCATGTTGATCCCTCCATAAGATCCGGGATCTCTCCCTACTATGAACCTAGTGGTAATTTACTTTTAAAATGACTAGGGTTAGCACCAGATGGCCGAACATGGTGGATGGTTCAAACATGGCCGCTGGATTAATGCAGCACCACTGTCCGTAGGGCATGAGCACTTGCCATGTCTCTCACTATGCTCAGCTCATAGGACAATGGCGGAGATGTGTGGGATGATGCTTTTACAGTATAGGGCTGTGACATCACAGGGGATGGCTACCTGCAGATTGGCTGGCTGCACAGCATTTTGGGTCATATCACGTTCCCGGGCTTCTTACTTTTATTTTGTAACACGTGCAGCTGCTGTTTTAGGAAAAACTCTTTTGTTACTACAAAGTGTGAGGAAATTTGGATTAGTGTCAAATCAAAGTTTTCCTAAACTTCGGGCTGAATTCCACTTCGGATGCTTCGATTCGCTCAACACTACCCTTAATGACCAGGCCTAAAAAGGCCCTGATGACTGACAGAATTTTTTTATTTTTGCCTCTTCGCAATGTAGCAACCATAACTTTTTTTATATTTTTTTTACCATTGGCATGGTTGTTTGAGGCCTTGCTTTATGCCGGAGAAAATGTATTATTTTTTGGGGTACATACAAATTATAATCAATGGTAATTTATTTTAAAACAATGTATGCAGTGGAAATATAGTATAAAAAAGATTTTTTTAAATGTATGCCATTCATGTTTCACACTAAATATTCTTAAACACCAATATACAGTCAGGTCCATAAATATTGGGACATTGACACAATTCTAACATTTTTGGCTCTATACACCACCACCATGGATTTGAAATGAAACAAACAAGATGTGCTTTAACTGCAGACTGTCAGCTTTAATTTGAGGGTATTTTCATCCTAATCAGGTGAACGGTGTAGGAATTACAACAGTTTGCATATCTGCCTCCCACTTGTTAAGGGACCAAAAGTAATGGGACAGAATAATAATCATGAATCAAACTTTCACTTCTTAATACTTGGTGGCAAATCCTTTGCAGTCAATTACAGCCTGAAGTCTGGAATGCATAGACATCACCAGACGCTGGGTTTCATCCCTGGTGAGGCTCTGCCAGGCCTCTACTGCAACTGTCTTCAGTTCCTGCTTGTTCTTGGGGCATTTTCCCTTCAGTTTTGTCTTCAGCAAGTGAAATGCATGCTCAATCGGATTCAGGTCAGGTGATTGACTTGGCCATTGCATAATATTCCACTTCTTTCCCTTCTTTGGTTGCTTTTGCAGTATGCTTTGGGTCATTGTCCATCTGCACTGTAAAGCGCCATCCAATGAGTTCTGATGCATTTGGCTGAATATGAGCAGATAATATTGCCCGAAACACTTCAGAATTCATCCTGCTGCTTTTGTCAGCAGTCACGTCATCAATAAATACAAGAGAAGCAGTTCCATTGACAGCCATACATGCCCACGCCATGACACTACCACCACCATGCTTCACTGATGAGGTGGTATGCTTAGGATCATAAGCAGTTCCTTTCCTTCTCCATACTCTTCTCTTCCCATCACTCTGGTACAAGTTGATCTTGGTCTCATCTGTCCATAGGATGTTTTTCCAGAACTGTGAAGGCTTTTTTAGATGTCGTTTGGCAAACTCTAATCTGGCCTTCCTGTCTTTGAGGTTCACCAATGGTTTACATCTTGTGGTGAACCCTGTGTATTCTCTTGATTGTTGACTTTAACACACATACACCTACCTCCTGTAGAGTGTTCTTGATCTGGCCAACTGTTGTGAAGGGTGTTTTCTTCACCAGGGAAAGAATTCTTCGGTCATCCACCATGGTTGATTTCTGTGGTCTTCCGGGTCTTTTGGTGTTGCTGAGCTCACCGGTGCATTCCTTCTTTTTAAGAATGTTCCAAACAGTTGTTTTGGCCACGCCTAATGTTTTTGCTATCTCTCTGATGTTTTTTTTTTTTTTTTTTTCAGCCTAATGATGGCTTGCTTCACTGATAGTGACAGCTCTTTGGATCTCATCTTGAGAGTTGACAGCAACAGATTCCAAATGCAAATAGCACACTTGAAATGAACTCTGGACCTTTTATCTGCTCATTGTAATTGGAATAATGAGGGAATAACACACAACTGGCCATGGAACAGCCGAGAAGCCAATTGTCCCATTACTTTTGGTGGGAGGCACATATGCAAACTGTTGTAATTCCTGCACCGATCACCAGATTCAGATGTAAATACCCTCAAATTAAAGCTGACAGTCTGCAGTTAAAGCACATCTTGTTCGTTTCATTTCAAATCCATTGTGGTGGTGTATAGAGCCAAAAATTTTACAATTGTGTTGATGTCCCAATATTTATGGATCTGACTGTATGTCGGGGAGAAAGATCAGTGCAATCCGGATATAACCCCAATAATAAACACCAAAAACGGCCAGTCCGGATAATAAACAATGAATACCTTTATTCATACATGTTACATAAAACACAGTAAAATTCTGTTGGTGGTACAACCACACATAGGGCAAAAAAAATGCCGCACAGGAGATGGCCAGAAGAAACAATGAGTATACAACAGACATAAATAGAAATATAGGGTCAACGCACAACATATAATGAATACATTGCAAAAAGTGCAAAATACTGGACTGCGGATAGAAAGTACCAAACCACCAAATCTCTACATAAACATGAATGTACCTGTAACCAAAGTCTGTATCTCCCTCGTTCTGACGCGCATTTCGCCTAATGCTTCATCAGGGGAAGTGTTTATGTAGAGATTTGGTGGTTTGGTACTTTCTATCCGCAGTCCAGTATTTTGCACTTTTTGCAATGTATTCATTATATGTTGTGCGGTGACCCCATATTTCTATTTATGTCTGTTGTATACTCATTGTTACTTCTGGCCATCTCCTGTGCGGCACTTTTCCTGCCCTATGTGTGGTTGTACCACCAACAGAATTTTACTGTGTTTTATGTAACATGTATGAATAAAGGTATTTATTGTTCATTATCAGGACTGGCCGTTTTTGGTGTACACTAAATATCCTGTGAAATGAATTCTACATATTAGGCATCCACCCTTGTTCAGAAGCGTAGATACCAAATATGTGTACTATGTGTGAATAGCATTTATTTTATACAAACTAATGGCATTTTTTGTTTTAATTTTTTTATGCAGTTTTTTTTATTCATTTTTAATTTATGAAATTATTTATTTATTATGACATTACTAAAATTATAAGTGTATATTTCAAACTTGTAATAGCATACTCTAATCATAAGGGGGAATCTCCTTTGATTATATAGTGGTATGGACTGCAGCAATCAAAGGCTCAACAGCCGGGACTGCTCCTCCAACCCTGACTGTGAAGCAGGAACCTGCGCTAAGAACTGCAGCTGTTAGCTAGTTCTTAGTGCAGAAGTGCTCTGGGAGCCGTTAGCCCCCTCCCCCCCCCATAATACTACAATACTGCAGTAATGCCAAAAGATGTTGTTGCAGACTGAGGCCCTGCACCGCCTACCACCAAAAGACAGAGGGCAGTCATTAATGAGTGAAGGGTTAGAAAAACATGACTACTTTCTTTCATTAAGGGCTCATTCACATGACCTTATGAATTGTTCCGCAAAATTGCGGAATGGGTGCGGACCCATTTATTTCAATGGGGCCGCAAAAGATGCAGACAGCACACCATTTGCTGTACATATCTGCTGTTCCGTTCCACGGCCCCGAAAAAAAATATAGGGCATGTCCTATTCTTGTCCGCAATTGCTGATTGACTGATTGAACTACAACTGCAGTCCAAAGGAATGTATTCAGTTGAATGCAATCTTGAGGACTGCAGCTGTAGTGTAACGCTACAAAAAGTCACAGTGTAGCCCAGGCCTAAAGCGCTTTTTAAAATCAAACGCAAATAAATAGTTTTTTTTTATGTATGTGCGTATAATTGTATGATTGAGGGGCAGGACACAAATCCCTATTAAAACCAAAAATGTGAGTTGTAGGGAGATTCAGGGCCATAAGTGTTATCCTATTCTACAGACTAATTACCGGAGCCTGTTGGTTAACAACTTGTTACAAATACATCCAAAATTTTTCAATAAAGCTTGTTCAAAATGAAAAACCACGAAAAGAAAAAAAGCTGATGCAAGGATTTCTCTTCGTAATCTCTTCCTTCCTTTATTTCCCTCTGGGACGTGGTAATAAATACCAGAAATAAACGCATACAAGAAATCACATACAAAATAAAAAAGGACTTGAAAGGAGTCAATTTGAAATAAATTAAAAAGGCCGCTGTATGTTCACTCTTGCCAGGTTAATACTTCTGCCTATCCGCGTGACAGGTGCAAGATTGATTACCAGGAGGTTTGTCGTTATAACTTGATCAGTCAAATTAATCTCTGACTGTGGACCCATCTGATGCCTGGCATCACAAATTTAATTTGGAGGCTGAGCCTGTTTCCCCTACGTTTGCACGAGCTTCGTGGCGGAATCGCCTTCGTGCCTAGATATGTTGGGAATTGCGGGGTCTGAGATGTTGTCAGGACACATGCCTTCAGCCGTCCTGTGGGGATTAACTCATCAGGAAATTCTGTGCCACACACAAGAATACAGGTCTTAACAGACACTAAGTAAGACATATTAATGTACTAAAGACTTAATGAAGTTCCGGGGGAGGGCAGAATAGCTTACTTTATTAGTTTATTGTGGATTAATGGGAATACTCATTATAGTGATGGTGATAGATTACTCCCTTCAACCTGCCTCTTTCTGTTCAAGGTACTGGGTGTGCTGGTGTCAAAGCCTCTTCTCTTTAATTACAGACCTTTGCATTGACCACGTCTTGGAAAGCAGACGTAGAAAAGTGAAAGTTTAGCAAAAACTGCCAATTATATCAGGACTGTAAGCTTTACAAATAAGTAGAGATGAGCAAAGTTTTGGAAAAGTCAATACGGCTTAGCAAAAAAACATTTGCTTTGGGAATAATTACTTTGTAAGTAACAGGTGCAACGACAGGGAGCTGCGATAGTGCCAACCCCCATCATTGTACCCAATAGATGCCACGTTCATACATGATCGCGACATCTCAGATGAAAAACACTGTAAAATTAACAGAAAAATTAAAATAAATCATACTTACCGCCTCCATTTGCTTGCGACGGCCGGCCGCCACCATCTTGCTTGAAGATCTTGCATGAAATCTCGCGCAGTCCCGAATAACGTTGTCACGCCGGCCGGCATGGTGACATCATACTTCACCACGCACAGGATTTTGGCTAAGATCTTCAATCAAGATGATGGGAGCCGGCCCGTCCCGAGCAAAAGGAGGACGTGAGTATGATTTTTTTGTTTTTTTACACTATTTCAGGTTAAATCGATTCACTACCACGAAGCACGAGAAAATTTGGCTTTGCAACCAATTGAATTTACGAAAATTCGGACCGAATTCCACTTTGTTCGATTCGCTCTGCAAAACAGTAAACTGCCTTGAGTCTGCCCAGTTATTTATCCATGTTTTTAACCCACTGATTATCAAGTAGTAACTTTCCCAAAAATGTAAAAGTTTTCTTGAATATTACTGTTGAAGACCTTTTCTTACCTGATTGCAGTTATTTGGTATGGCCGCTACCAGGGTACGGCACTGGTCCTGGTTCCGTTGTGCTGTGATCAGCAGGGGTGTCTCGGAAATCAGACACACATCGATCTGATATTGAAGAACTATTCAAAGGATAGGATATTCTAAGGCATCCATATTAACCCCTTAGTGACCACCCATACACCTTTTTACGGTAGTCACTAAGTGGACTTAGGCTGAGCTGTCCAGTCTAAGTGCTACACAGGCCTCCCTTGTAGTGTGGGTTCGGCTCTCACAAGAGATTCAGCCTCCTGCCCTAATGGTACGGACCGGCAGAAGCACTGATCTGGGGCGTTTAACTCCTAAGATGCCACAGTCAATAGTGACCACAGCATGTAAACGATATACAGAGGGAGCGGACTCCCTCTATCACCCATCGGCATCCTGCAAATGACATTGTAGAATGCCAATGTTACCGCATGGCAGTCTGAAGCCTACTGAAAGCCTCAGGGCTGCCTGCTGTGTATCTTAGCAGGCCACACCTCTCTAGTGCAGCCTGTTGGTTACTGTCAGTATAGCACTGACAGTATAATAATAGAATTATAGAAGCGATCATTATAATTATAGAATTATAGAAGTGATTATTAGAATTATCGCCTATTAAATTCCCCCTGTTTGACTGTTAAATGGTTAAAAAAGTAAAAAAAAATGTTTTAATAAATAGAAAAATTCCAAGTAAAAAAAAGACCTTTATTCTATTGAAGAAATGCTTTTAGATGTTATATTTGGTATCGATAAGACCATAACGACCCATACTGCACAATTATCATGTAATTTATCCTATACAGTGAACGCTGCAAAAATATAAAAACTATGCCAGAATTGCAGCTTTATGCTTATTTGCTAACCAGACAAGCAGAATAAAAAGCAATCAAAAAGTGTTATGTACCCCAAAATGATGCCAATGAAAATCCATCCTGCAAAAATCAAGCCCTCACACAGGTCCGTAGAAAGAAAAGTAAAAAAGTTATGGGTCTTGGGATACCACGTTGCAAAAATATTTTCTTCGTTTTAAAAAAGTAAAACGTAAAAAACTATGGGCCAGATTTATCATCACACTTACATTTTACTCCACTTTTACATATGTCCAAAGTCACTTTTTGCTAAGTAAAACTTATTAATGATCTTTTAATACTGGGATAAATGTGGTTTGACGGTAGCAGTTTTTCCTTCAGTAAGCGGCTTTAGAAAAGTCGGACGTCTTTACGAAAAATTTGCATGTTCTTTTAAAAAGTTGCATAAGATAAGCATGGTCCTCACAAATTTTTAAATTGTCGCAATAGTAAATCTGTCTAGAGATTCATTAACATAAGAAAACACAGCCACTTTCAGAAAACTGGCGAGCATAGCGCAGAGCCAATAAAAGTCGCACATTTTTGCACAGTTTTAGCGATTGCGCTAAAATTTGCGACTTTTTCATTCCATTATTTTAACTTGAGCTATTGATAAATCTGTCCCTTTATGTATTTGACTCATATTGACCCAGAGAGTAAAGTTATTGTGTTATTTATGCCGAAATATGAATGCTGCGAAATTTATGTAAAAACTCAGTGACAGTGTTGCTGCTTTTCCATCCCCCCCCAAAAGGGTTACAATTTAATCAGTAAGTTATGTGTACTCCAAAATGGTGCCATTAAAAACAAAAAAACAAGGCCTCATAATGCTATATCGATTAAGAAATAAAAAAGTTACAGCTCTTGGAAGCCGATGATGAAAAAATAAAAATAAATTGTTTGGTCAATAAAGGGGCTGTCCAGGATTAAAAAAACATGTCTGCTTGCTTCCAAAAACCACACCACCCCTGTCCAACGGTTGTGTGTCATATTGAAGCTCTGTCCTATTGACTATTGACAATGGAGCTGACTTTGAAGAGTAAAAAAACATCAGTAAGACAACCCAAAATAAAATGTGAAGGATTACCAGATTTTCTATTTTCTATATTTCATAAGGTGTGCCCCTGTAACGGACAGTGGATGTGGACCCACTGTGCGAATCAACCGGTTTGACTTTGGGCTCGTCTTAAGGCCATTGTCCTTAAGATGGGTGAATCCTCTGGTATTCACCCTTTAACCCCTATACAGGGATCTGGACTTTGCTGCAAGGGAGCCACCAGGCTCCTACCTTTTGGTATGGTCCTAGTGTGGTTGGCTGCTGACCCATGGGGGTCAGAGACGCTGGTGCAAAATACTAGTAGTCAGGTAACAGGTCAAGGTCAGAGCAGGCAGAGTTCCTGCAAATCTATGAGGTCAGACCAGGAGGCAAGGGGTCAGCACATTAAACAGGCAATTGTTGGGTCAGGCAACCAAAGGTCAAAATCAATAGATAGGCAGAGGTACGTTACATGGGCAGACAATCAGGATAGCACACTTTCATTGTTGAACTAGCAAGCTAGGAACTAGAGGTGGGATAAATCCGAATCCGAAAAGGTTCTCGAATCTATTGAATCTTTCGAATCTCGAATCCTACGAATCCTCTACATAAGAATTGTGTGAACGGTGTAAGAAACAAAGTGATCCAAACACTTATGGGTGGGATCTGTGGATGACACTGCTATGGGGGGGATCTGTGGATGGCAATGTTATGGGGGGATCTGTGGATGGCACTGTTACGGGGGGATCTGTGGATGGCACTGTTATGTGGGGATCTGTGGATGACACTGTTATGGGGGAATCTGTGGATGGCACTTTTATGGGGGATCTGTGGATGGTACTGTTATGGGGCATCTGTGGATGGCACTGTTATGGGGGATCTGTGGATGGCACACTGTTATGGGGGGACCTCTGGCACTGTTATGGGGGATCTGTGGATGGCACTGTTATGGGGGATCTGTGGATGGCACTGTTATGGGAGATCTGAGGGTGGCACTGTTATGGGGGATCTCTGGATGGCACTGTGATGGGGGGGTCTGTGGATGACATATATATATATATAGCATCTTACGCTATGTGCCATCCACAGATCCCCCCATAACAGTGTCCCTGCAGTGTGAATGACCCCCAATACAGGGGCTCGAGGCCGGCACCTGGATTAGGAATGACAGCGGGGACTGGTGCAGTCCCTGTATTTAAATGCATTGGCCCCGCTCACTGTAGTATAATCTTATGATCTAACCTGCATTGTTAAGATATAATAATCCATTTGTAGCAGAGAGGAGGGAGGAGAGAGGAGGCAGGCCATGAGGACGGGTGGGAGGCGCGTCACTCACTACGTCACGCGCCCGTGCTGCCTGCTTCATTCATAAAGTGGGCGGCGCAGGCACGTGACGTAGTGAGTGACGCAACGCCCGCCCGTCCTCCCGGCCTGCCTCCTCCCTCCTCTCTGCTACGGAACTTAATGTTGTAATGTAAGTAATACAGATGGATTATTATATCTTAACAATGCAGGTTAGATCATAAGATTATACTACAGTGATCGGGGCCGGTGCATTAGAATACAGGGACTGCACCGGTCCCCACTGTCATGGATTCTTCAGATTAGAATTTTGTAAATGAGGTCGGGATTCGAGTCCACGAATCCCTCAAATCCAACAAGATTCGATGGATTTGTGAATTTGACGGATTCGTCATCCCACCTCTACTAGGAACCTAAAGCTCAGGCACCTTCTTCAAGGGAAAGGTGCCTAAAATGCCTACGGATGGCCAGCCATAGGCTGGAGCAAATCAGGGCATGCATGCCGGCCTTTTAAGAGTCGGCAAGAGCACAAGTGTGTGCCCTAAGGAGTGAGGGTGAGGAACCTTGCTGACAGGAGCAGACCACAGCCTGCTAGGAAAGGGCATGTGGGACCAGAGCCCAGAGACCCTGGCAGAAGCATCAGGAGAAGGGTAAGAGATAAGGTGCCCCAGACAGCAGAAAAGTGGTGTTTGCAGAGCACCACCAAAATAGGCTCATTTTTGGACAAGTCTTTTATGTTGTCCACGTGGAGGTCCTGTTCATAAAATGGCTGCTGATGGAGGGTTATGTGATCATGCAAATCACTCAGACTTCCCCATTCAATTCCATACACTCCACCTGCCATCTGCACATGCAACATTGGTAGTTTAGTGCAGGTGCAGAGTGTTAGAATGGAGGAGACTAAGTGATGTGTTTGGTCACATGACCCTCCATCAGCAACCATCTTATGGACAGGACCACAATATGAACAGCACAGAAGATTTGCCCAACAAGAGGATATGACTTATGAAATATAGAAAATTACTCATAATATCAACAAAGGCTATATAGTGTCATACAGTCATCTTACATGCACGTTGGTCAACAGTAGCCAGAAGGTGGACAACCCTTTTTAAAGGAATTTTAGGGCAGGTAGAGATTCATGGACAGGGTCAGTGTTACAGAAGCAATCCAGTAGAAAAGATTAGCAGGCTATCACCTTGGTAGAAGTGAAGGGAAAAAAAAGTCCAGACAGAGTGAAGGAAGGAAGCATAATTGAGAGCTCCTTCTCCAAGGGACCATATCCAACTCTCCTGTGAGACCCTTACTTCATGGAAATCACGGACTTGAAGATGGCGGCGCATGCAGCACGCGAGGCTCAGCGTCTCCTCAGATTTTGCAAGTTAGCAGTGTTATTCCTGCTCTTTTCGGGTCTGTTCGTTCAGAACAGCTTTGCTTTTAATTCTTGAACCCGACAAGAGCTTTTGGATATAGGATTACACAACTCCTACCATTTTATCAGCAACCTTCGACTCATCCCTGAAATAAGAAGAACACCCGACGCTTCTCGGCCGGCCGGAAGTACTCAAAGACGGCGCAGGGACCGCAAACAAAGGCGTGGGAAGTGCAGCGGGCTAACAGCTAAGCTAAGGCTAACACCGCACCGGCTTTCTTTACCCAGCATTTTCCTTGCTAATGTGTGGTCCCTGGTGAACAAAATGGATAAGTTATGACTTTGGATCACTGACAACAGGACACTTATGGATTGTAATGTCATGATACTCACGGAAACATGGCTACACAGTGGAATATTTGACAATGCTATCGACCTAGTCGGACACCACACTCTCCGGGCGGACAGAATAGCAGATGTTTCCGGTAGGACAAGAGGCGGAGGACTGTGCATTTTTGTTAACAAGGCTTGGTGTACGAACTCTGTCATTGTTGGAAAACACTGCTCAGCTGACCTAGAGTATCTCATGGTTAAGTGTAGACCCTTCTATCTGCCGAGGGAATTCACCTCCACTATAATAACAGCTGCATATAACCCACTGGATGCTAGTGCCAAGCTTGCTATGAACGAACTCCATGTGGTCTTCAGCAAACAACAATCTGCACACCCTCAGGCTACATTTATTATAGTGGGTGACTTTATTCACTCTAATCTAAAGTCAGTGCTACCTAAATTTCATCAACATGTCTCCTGCACCAACCTTGGACCATGTCTATACAAACATTGTTGGAGCCTACAAGGCAACACCCCTCCCCCACCTGGGACAGTCTGATCTCTTTTCTTTGTTTCTCACCCCCAAGTATTCACCGCTTATCAACCGTGTAAAATCATCAGTGAAGACAATCAAGGTGTAGCCAGCGGGGTAGATTCTGTACTCCAGGACAGGTTTAAAGACACAGACTGGAGCATGTTTGCCTCTCAGGCCACCTGTGGTTCTCACACTAACATCGATTCTTACACGTACTGGAATACATCAACACCACAATTCACAATGTTACCACAGAAAAGCATATCACAATGTACCCAAATCAGAAACATGGATGAATAAGGAAGTGCAGCTTCTACTAAAGGCACGTAACAATTCCTTCAGATGAGGTGACGCTCAGGCCTACAGTACGTACAGGGCAGACCTGAAGAGGGGCATCAAGAAGGCCAAGCACAGCTACAAGCTGAAGGTGTCAACTCTGACCCACGACGCATGTGGCTGGGCATTCAGGCGATCTCTGACTATAAGTCCAGCAATTCCACACAGACAGCCATGCCTGTGTCCTCCCTCAATGAGCTAAATGACTTCTACGCTCATTTTGACAAGGACAACGAGAAAAAGTTTGTCAAAACCCTACCCTCTGATGACTGCCATACATTTACTCTCACATCACAGATGTCCATAACGCACTGAGCAGTATCAACGCTCACAAGGCTGCTGGCCCTGACAGCATTCTTGGATGTGTGCTTCGAGCATGTGCTGAGCATCTTGCAGGGGTCTTTACTGACATCTTCAACCTGTCGCTAGCCCAGGCAGTAGCACCAGTGTGCTTCAAGACCACTTCCATTGTGCCAGTGCTGAAACACTCATCACCAACGTGACAGAATGACTACCACCCTGTAGCACTCACGTAGCTTGCAGGGGTCTTTACTGACATCTTCAAAGTGTCGCTAGCCCAGGCAGTAGCACCAGCATGCTTCAAGAGCACTTCCATTGTGCTAGTGCTGAAACTGTCATCACCAACGTGTCTGAATGACTACCGCCCTGTAGCACTCATGCCTATAGTTATGAAGTGCTGTGAGCGACTGGTCCTGGCACACCTCAAGTTATGCTTGCCCCCCACACTGGATCCTCACCAATTTTCCTATTGAAGCAATAGGAGTACAGAGGATGTTGTATCCACAGTGCACTACTGTGTACTCTCACATCTGGACAAGAATTCTTATGCAAGAATGCTGTTTGTTGACTTCAGCTCAGCATTCAATACAGTCATTCCCTCCAAGTTGATCACTAAACTTGTGGATCTTGGAATCAGCAACCCTATCTGTAACTGGATCATGGACTTCCTGACCAACAGACCCCAGCATGTTAGATCAGGAAATAACTGCTCCACCACCATCACACTCAACACTGGCCCTCCACAGGGCTGTGTGCTGAGTCCATTCCTCTACCCCCTTTTCACCTATGACTGCAGGCCTAAGTATGGATCCTACTCCATCATCAAGTTTGCAGATGACACCACAGTAATTTGTCTCATCACTGACAACGATGAGTCTGACTATAGGAAAGAGGTAAAACAACTAGCTGTGTGGTGCGCAATAACCTGCTCCTGAATACCAGCAAGACAAAAGAGCTCATTGTGGACTTCAGGAAGGAGAAGAGGAACACCCATGACCCCATCCACATAAATCGCATGGCTGTTGAACGGGTCTCCAGCTTCAAGTTCCTGGGGATCCACATCTCTGAGAATCTGTCCTGGTCAACCAACATATCCAGCCTGGTCAAGAAGGCATATCAGTGCCTCTTTTTCTTGAGGACATTGAAGAAAAACTACCTGTCTGCTGACATACTGGGTGACTTCTAGCGAAGTGCGAGAGAGCATCCTGCCCAACGGTGTCCCAGTCTGGTATGGGAATTGCTTTATTGCTGACTGCAAGGCACTGCAGCGGGTGGTGAAAACTACCCAACGCATCAAGCACAGGGACTCCACTTCCTGCCATTGAGGATATTCACAAGAAGAGATGTCTACGCCGGGCATGCATCATTCTTAGGGACTCCTCTTATCCCGCCAATAAACTCTTCCAGCTCCTCCCCTCCAGAGGGCGCTACAGGACCCTTCAGACTAAAACCAGCAGGTTTAGGAACAGCTTCTTTCCCACAGCAGTCACCCTACTGAACTCAGTCCCCCGTTGAACATTTTCATCCACGCTCATTTAACCCTCTAAACTCCTCCTCCCCTCCATCCTCCCAATGACCATGATCATGACTGTCATTCATTCTCAACATTCACTGTAAGTTCACATTGGTTACTGCTATAGTTTGGGACACTTGTTGATAGTACATCTGTACATGAGCTTCGTTAAGTCAAAACATTCAGGGCTTGAGCCCCGGATGTTTTGTCCAGTGCCCCGAATGTTATGCTGGCCTGGTAGCATTTTCATTTTATTTGGCTATTCCAGGGCCCTTTAATATTGATTGGACCTGGTCAACCCACCACAGATCATCCCCCCACCCCCCTTGTATTTGTTCCACTGATCCGCTACTTGCAGGCTGCGTGGGCATGAGTTCAGTCTCTTCGGTGCGCAATCTCATCCTGTGGCGTGTGATCCCGTGAGACCCACCGCGGAAGGTCACGGGTCTCGCGGGATCACAAGCCGAAGGATGGGATTGCGCACCGAAGTTACTGAACTCATGCCCGCGCAGCCCGCAAGTAGCGGATCAGTGGAACAAGTACAAGGGGGGTGGGGGGATGATCTGTGGGGTTGCCCAGGGTCCACTCCCATCAATATTAAAGTGCCCAAGCAAAGATTACTGCAGTGGTGAGGAATGAAACAGATATTGGAAAGTTACCGAATGTTGTATTATATAATGACTGCAGTCTGCAGTACTGCACTTCATTTGTGTAAACCAGAACACCCTTTTAAACATGCCTTTAATGTGCAATTTCAACACAGTGGGCTTGTGCCCCGGATGTTTTCTGACCCTAGCAACGCCTCTGCATCTGTATATTTGCCCGTTTGTATAGCAATATAGAACAGTCCATCTGTATATATGTATACTGTACATCAGCACATCTGTATATTTGTCCATAGTACATCTGTATATTTGCTCTCTGTATAGCAATATAAACACCTATATATTTAACTTATTTGTACATAATCTGTACATAACTATTCCCACCTTCTACACTATCCTTATCTGTATATAACATGTTTTTATTGCACTTGCTGCTCTTTGCGCTTCTAATTAGATGCAAACTGCATTTCGTTACCCTGTATTTATATACAGTCATGTGAAAAAATTAGGACACCCTTTGAAAGCATGTGGTTTTTTGTAACATTTTTAATAAAAGGTTATTTCATCTCCGTTTCAACAATACAGAGAGATTAAAGTAATCCGACTAAACAAAGAAAACTGAAGAAAAGTCTTTTCAAGATCTTCTGTAAATGTCATTCTACAAAAATGCCTATTCTAACTGAGGAAAAAGATAGGACACCCTTGCCCCTAATAGCGAGTGTTACCTCCTTTGGCTGAAATAACTGCAGTGAGACGGTTCTTGTAGCCATCTACCAGTCTTCGACATCGGTCTGAGGAAATTTTACCCCACTCCTCAATGCAGAACTTTTTCAGCTGTGAGATGTTTGAGGGGTTTCTTGCACGTACAGCCCTTTTCAAGTCACCCCACAGCATCTCAATGGGATTCAAATCTGGACTTTGACTTGGCCATTCCAGGACTCTCCATTTCTTCTTTTTCAGCCAATCTTTGGTTGATTTACTAGTATGTTTTGGGTCATTGTCATGTTGCATGGTCCAGTTCCGCTTCAGCTTTAATTTTCTAACTGATGGTCTCACATGTTCTTCAAGCACCTTCTGATACACAGTAGAATTCATCGTGGATTCTATGATGGTGAGCTGACCAGGTCCTGCTGCAGCAAAGCAGCCCCAAACCATGACACTTCCACCTCCATGCTTCACAGTTGGTATGAGGTTCTTTTCTTGGAATGCTATGTTTGGTTTACGCCAAACATGTCCTCTGCTGTTGTGTCCAAATAATTCAATTTTGGACTCATCTGTCCAAAGAACATTATTCCAGAAGTCCTGGTCTTTGTCAACTTTATCTCTGGCAAATGTCAGTGTGGCCTCGATGTTTCTCTTGGAAAGCAAAGGTTTCCTCCTTGCACACCTCCCATGCAAGTTAAACTTGTACAGTCTCTTTCTGATTGTAGAGGCATGTACTTCTACATCAACAGTAGCCAGAGCCTGCTGTAGTTCTCGAGATGACACTTTAGGGTTTTTGGAGACCTCTTTTAGCATCTTGCGGTCTGCTCTTGGGGTGAACTTGCTGGGGCGACCAGTCCTGGGCATGTTGGCAGTTGTTTTGAAAGCCCTCCACTTGTAGACTATCTTCCGGACAGTGGAATGGCTGATTTCAAAATCTTTTGAGATCTTTTTAAATCCCTTCCCAGACTCATAGGCTGCTACAATCTTTTTTCTGAAGTCCTCTGACAGCTCTTTTGCTCTCACCATGGTGCTCACTCTCACTTCAACAGTCAGGAGCACACCAAACTAAATGTCTGAGGTTTAAATAGGGCAAGCCTCATTCAACATGCAGAGTAACGATCTACTAATTATGTGCACCTGGCGTGATATACCTGTGTGAGATCTGAGCCAATTTAAGAGGGAATACATGTGAGGGTGTCCTATCTTTTTCCTCAGTTAGAATAGGCATTTTTGTAGAATGACATTTACAGAAGATCTTGAAAAGACTTTTCTTCAGTTTTCTTTGTTTAGTTGGATTACTTTAATCTCTCTGTATTGTTGAAACGGAGATGAAATAACCTTTTATTAAAAATGTTACAAAAAACCACATGCTTTCAAAGGGTGTCCTAATTTTTTCACATGACTGTATGTGTAATGACAATAAAGTTTAATCAAATGAAATAAAAAATCTAATGATGGTCCCAAATACTGTAATTACTTTGTAGTGTCCATGTTACTAAGTCTTTTGAAAGACATATTTATAGTTACAATTTATAGCTTCAGTTTTTATATTGTTTATTACTTTATTTATTGATTTATATAATACATATATACATAATGGGTCCAGTTCTTGATAGTCGAGAGTTCCATTACATTGAAATGGTTCCATGCACAAATTTGAGACTCATCCTTGTAAGCAATGATTTATAATAATGACCAAGATTGAAGACCTGTTAGAAAAACAAAATACCTTTATAAGAAATGACAGATTAAAAACATTCTCATTAACTCCTCAAGACCGTACTGTGAACAAACAGATGGAGTTTTAATCATCTCAGGTTAAGCACATGTTTACACAGGGATAATTCAATTGTATGTTGGTCGTGAAGTGAAATCCATCACAGTAACAGAGAAGGATGACAAAGAGTTTAAAATGTAAGTAAGTGTATAGCAGTTGGTCCTCATTATAAGGAATGGACTATGCATAAATACTGTCAGTTCTTTAGACTTCTCAATCTGGATTTTATAGCTTAAAAATGTGTTTTTTTAATTTTTCTAAAATGTTTACTAAATGTAATTAGGACAAAAGTAAATATATCTTAATAACACCGGATCTTCAGTACACAGCTCCAAATAGATACAGAGTTACATGATAACATTATTGCTGTCTAAAGCCACCTCTAGAGGGAGCTTATGTGCTTCTTGCATAGCTTTTATACAGTGAACTCAGTAGCACAGTATGCAGGAAGCTACAAAACTACTCAGGGTACTTTCACACTTGCGGCAGAGGATTCCGGCAGGCAGTTCTGGTGACGGAACTGCCTGCCAGATCCAGCAATCCGGACTCAAACTGATGGCATTTGTCAAACGGATCCGGATGCGGATCCGTCTGACAAATTCATAAAAATACCGGATCCGTCTCTCCGGTGTCATCCAGAAAAACGGATCTAGTATTATTATTTTTTTGCATTTTTAAAGATCTGCGCATGCTGCGGTATTTTCTCCGTCCAAAAAATTTAAGAGAGACTGAACTGATGCATCCTGAACTGAATGCTCTCCATTCAGAATGCATTGGAATAAAACTGCTCAGTTTTTTCCGGTATTGAGCTCCTGTGACGGAACTCAATACTGGAAAACAAAAATGCTAGTGTGAAAGTACCCTCAACCATGTATTTTCTTTTCAGAAGCCATTATGGCTACTACATCAGGATCCATATGTCAGGAACTTACCCAGCCACATTAGGAGGATTCATTTTGCTGACCACACCAGCTGGTCAGCCTATAAATGAGTCTGGACATGTGACCAATCAGGTCCCTCACTGACTCAGCATCCAATCTCAGACCCAGGCAGGGGATTTAAGTCAGGCACTCTCTGCTCGTTTTTACCTATGATTTGTGTGTTGCTCCTGTTTCTTCATTCATGCATTGTGCTACTAAAATCTCCTGCTTAGAACTCCCAGTGAATTGATTTGGGCTTGTCTTTGCATTAACTCCTTGTCTACTGATTTGACTTTAATTGTTTCTCCTGGTGGACTGACTTATCTTTGGATTAACCCCTTTCTTGGCTTAAACTCTGTCTTGTACTTCTCTCTTGTCACCCCTTTGCATCAGATAGTTCTGCTACCTGAGAGTTTTTACCTGTCACCTGAATCTGCAGATGTAACCTTTTTCCAGCCTGGGAAATGCTGGTGGTGACCTCTGTATTCTTCCCCATCCCTGTTTCTTACACCATAGGATTGAAAGAAGAGACCGTTTTAGGACGAGGTGATAAACTGGTCCATCCCCAAAGGGCCTCCACTAGCACTGTTTCCTTTAATCTGCTCAGTACCATGGATGCACAACTTAACGTTTCTGTCAAAAGCATGTCCCAGTGCAATGAAACTTGTTTTATACTATCCAGAAATCTATGGCGCATGTCCTATGCTATTACAGAAAAGGCAAATGCTCTTGTTTCTATTACATATGCATGGAAACCACAAAGTTCTGCCCCGAAACAGTATGTCATTACTAACTTTCTATTATGAGTAAGAGCCGTATTACCTAGAAACATGTAAAGCGTGCCACAATATCAGTGTGTTTTTAAAGGAAATGTGTCACCAAAAATGTTATCTGCTAGTTAAAATCAGATAGTAGCACATCTACTTTTTTTTCTAATCTGTCTTTATTTTTTGATTGTAGATTTATTTATTCTATTTCGTGAACATGATTATGGGGGCGGCCATATTGCCTGAGCTGTTCTTAGAAGCATTTAGAAAGCATTAAGAAAATTTCTTTACGGCAGCCCCATGGTCCACAGACACAATGGTCTGGAGAAGACCTTATTGACTTCTATGGGAGAGTTTTCTAGGCATGTTCTGTGGCCTGTGCGGAGGTCATTGTATAAGGAAAGAATAGATAAGCTCCGACAATCACCTATTGTGAATGGTGTCTTATCTATACACAGAGGTGATATCATTACAGGCAGGATTAGGCCTCATGCACACGACCGTAGTTATGGTCCGCATGCGAGCCGCAGTTTTTGCGGCTCGGATGCGGATCCATTTACTTCAATGGGGCCGCAAAAGAGGCGGACAGCACTCCGTGTGCCGTCCGCATCCGTTGCTCCATTCCGAGGCCCCGCAAAAAAAATATAGCATGTCCTATTCTTGTCCGTTTTGCGGACAAGAAAAGGGATGTCTACAATGGGACGCCCGTTCCGTTCCGCAAATTGCGGAAAGGCACACGGACGGCTTCCGTTTTTTGCGGATCCGCGATTTGCGGACCGCAAAAAATGGCACGGTTGTGTGCATGAGGCCTTAGAGTGAGTTAAGTACAGACCAAGAAGAGGCACCAGTTATTAAACATAGTGGCTAGTGTAAAAACTGCAGGATTTATGTTTTTTGTTTTTCACCTTAAGGACCAGGCCGTTTTTTGTGTCACTTTATGCGGTGATAACTTTGGAATGCTTTCGCGTATCCAAACCATTCTGAGATTATTGTTTTCTCGCGATACATTGTACTTCATGATAGTAAAAAAGTTTTGTCAATATAATTCACCTTTATTTATTAGAAAATCCCAAATTTATAGAAAATTAGGAAAAATTAGCAATTTTTTACATTTGAATTTCTCTGCTTTTAAGGGCCCATGCCCACGAACATAAGGGCTCCGTGCCCGTGCTGCACAGGCACAGACCGTGGGGCAGCCGCATTCAGATCGCGGACCCATTCACTTGAATGGGGTCCGCGATTGGCATCCGACGGGCTGCACTGCAAAAAAGTAGTGCATGCGCTACTTTTTTGCGGTGCGGAGGCACAGTCAGAAACACCATGGAAGCACTCCGTAGTGCTAACCTGGGGTTCTGTTCCGCATCTCCGTGATTGCGGACCCATTCAAGTGAATGGGTCCGCGATCCATGATGTAGAATGCACGCGGCTAGTGCCCACAATACGGCCACGGGGGGCACACAGTTGTGTGCATGAGCCCTAAGGCAGATAGTGATACATCATAAGAGAGTTATTACCTTGCATTCTCCATATGTCCACTTTTATGTTTGCATCATTTTGTAAATGTAATTTAATTTTTTAGGATCTTATAAGGTTTAAAATTTTAGAAGCAAATTTTGTAATTTTTAAGAAAATTTCCGAAACCCATTTTTTTAAGGACCACTTCAGTTATGAAGTCACTTTGTTGGGCTTACATAGTGGAAACCACTCATAAATGACCCCATTGTAGAAACTTCACCCCTCAAGTTATTGAAAACAGATTTTACAAACTTTGTTAACCCTTTAAATGTTCCACAAGAATTAAAGGAAAAAGGAGATTACATTTTTAAATTTCAGTTTTTTGGCAGATTCTCTATTTTAACTCATTTGTTTTTGTAATACATCAAGGTTTAACAGCCAAATAAAACTCAATATTTATCACCCTGATTCTGCAGTTTACAGAAACACCCCACCTGTGGTCGTAAACTGCTGTACAGGAACACGGCAGGGCACAAAAGGAAAGGAGCGCCATATGGGTTTTGGAGGGCAGATTTCACTGGGATAATTTTAAGTTGCCATATGACATTTAAAGACCCCCTAGAGTAGAAACTCCAAAAAAGTGACCCCATTTTGGAAATTATGGGATAAGGTGACACTTTTATTGGTACTATTTTGTGGTATACTGTATATGACTTTTGATTGATCTATATTACGCTTTTTGTGAGGCAAGGTAACAAAAAATGGCTGTTCTGGCACAGTTTTTTTATTTTTTGTGTTCTTATCTGACAGGTTAGATCGTGTGCTATTTTAATAGAGCATGTTGTTATGGAGGCGATTATATCAGATATGTCTACATTTGTTTCACTTTTACATAATAAAGCATTTAAAAAATAAATCTTGTCTTTTGTCTACTTTTTCTGAAAGCCATATTATTTATATTGTTCGGGCGATCTTATATAGGGGCTCAGCTTTTGCGGCATGAGATAACGGTTTGATTGGTACCATTTTGGGGTACATACTACTTTTTGATCGTTTGGTATTACACTTTTTGTGATGTATGGTGGCAAAAGATGGATTTTTTTTAGCAATTTTTTTTATTTTTTTACGGTGTTCACCAGATGGGTTAGCTCATGTGATATTTTTATAGAGCAGGTTGTTACGGATGTGACGATACCTGATATGTTTGTTTTTTTAAATATATTTTGGTTTTAAACAATAAAAGCATTTTTGAAACAAAAGAAATAAGGTTTTCATGTCTCCATTTTCTGAAAGCTATATCTTTTTTATTTTTTGGTCGATTATCTTATGTAAGGTCTCATTTTTTGTGGCATGAGATGACAATTTGATTGGTATTATTTTTGGGTACATACTACTTTTTGATCGCTTGGTATTACACTTTTTGAGATGTAAGGTGATAAAAAATATTTTTTATGGCACAGTTTTTTTTTTTTTTTAAATGTTCACCAGACAGGTTAGCTCATGTGATATTTTTATAGAACAGGTTTTCACAGATGCGGTGACACCTAATATGTCTGTTTTTTTAAAAATATATTTTGGTTTTAAACAATAAAAGCATTTTTTGAAACAAAAAAAAATATGTTTTAGTGTCTCCATTTTCTGAAAGCCATATCTTTTTTATTTTATGGCTGATTTTCTTATGTAGAAACTCATTTTTTGTGGGATTAGATGATAGTTTGATTTACCTCCATTTACCTCCTTCCTGATAGAACCTAATTTTTCTAATCTGATATGTGTCACTTTATGTGGTAATAACTTTGGAACGCTATTACTTATCCAAGCCATTCTGAGATTGTTTTCTCGTGACACATTGTACTTCATGAGAGTGGTAAATTTGAGTCAATACATTTCACCTTTATTTATAAAATAATCCCCAAATTTAGAAAATTCGCAATTTTCCAAATTTCAATTTCTTTGCTTTTAAAACAGAGAGTGATACCTCATAAAATATGTATTACTTAACATTCCCCATATGTCTACTTTATTTTGGCATCATTTTGTAAATTTCATTAAATTTTTTCAGGACGTTAGAAGGCCTACAATTTTAGAAGCAATTCTTAAAATTTTGACGAAAATTTCCAAAACCCACTTTTTAAGTACCAGAATTTCCATTTTAATTTATTTTTTTCTTTAACACATCGAGGGTTAACAGCCAAACAAAACTCAATATTTATTACCCTGATTCTGCGGTTTACAGACACAACCCACATGTGATCGTAAAGTGATGTAAGGGCACAAGGCAGGGCGCAGAAGAAAAGGAGTGCCCTATGGTTTTTGGAAGGCAGATTTTGATGGACTGGTTTTTAGATGCCATGTCCCATTTGAAGCCCCGCTAATGCACCCCTACAGTAGAAATTGCCAAAAAGTGACCCCATTTTGCAAACTAGGGGATAAGGTGACCGTTGTATTGGTACTATTTTGGGGTACATATGATTTTTAATTGCTCTATATTACGTTTTTTGTGAGGCAAGGTAACCCAAAAATTTCTGTTTTAGCACTGTTTTTATTTTTTACAACATTCATCTGACAGGGTAGATCATGTGCTATTTTCATACAGCAGGTTGTTACGGACGCAATTATATCAAATATGTCTACTTTCTTTGTTTGTTTCAGTTTTACATAATAAAGCATTTTTGAAGAAAAAATTATGTTTTTGTGTCTCCTTTTTCTGAACGCGATATTTTTTTTTACAAATTTCTACAGATCGTCTTGTGCTGAGGCTCTTTTTTGCAAGAAGAGTTGACGTTTTTATTGGTACTATTTTTGGGTACATATGATTTTTTGATCATTCAATATTACACTCTATGGGGCAAGGTGACCAAAAAATTGGTTGTTTTAGCACAGTTTTTATTTACTTATTTTTACAGCGTTCACCTGAGGGGTTAAGTCATGTGACATTTTTATAGAGCATATCGTTATGGATGTGGCAATACCCAATATGTATACTTATTTAAGTTTTACACAATAATAGCTTTTTGTACACCAAAAAAATAATGTTTTAGGCTACTTTCACATTAGCGTTTTTCTTTTCCGGCATAGAGCTCTATACCAGAAAAGAACTGATCAGGCATATCCCCATGCATTCTGAATGGAGAGCAATCCATTCAGGATGCATCAGGATGTCTTCAGTTCAGTCATTTTGACTGATCAGGCAAAAGAGAAAACCGTAGCAAGCCGTGTGCAAGGCATCAGGACTGCCATAGCAACCATCGGGTCCCTGTCACCGCAGCATGGGGATCTGATGTGGATGTACAAGCTGCTGCAAACCCCCTGTATGCCGTGATCAGCCAGGGGCCTGGCTGTCAGTATCAGCTGGGCCCCTGCTGCTGATAGCGGCAGCTCATGTGGGGCAGTCGGTTAACCCTAGGACGAGAATGTTCGTCCTAAGGCCTCATGCACACGGCCGTTATTCTGGTCCGCAACCAAGCCGCATTTTTTGCATCTCGGGTGCGGACCCATTCACTTCAATGGGGCAGCAAAAGATGCGGACAACACTCCGTGTGCTGTCCGCATCCGTTGCTCCCTTCCCGATGCCCTGCAAAAAAAAAATAGCATGTCCTATTCTTGTCCGTTTTGCGGACAAGAATAGGCATTTCTACAATGGGCCGCCTGTTCCGCAAATTGCGGAAGGCACACGAGCGGCTTCTGTTTTTAGCGGATCCGCGGCTTTCGGACCGCAAAAACGGAACGGTCGTGTGCATGAGGCCTAAGGCGTTAAGTACCAGCCAGTTAGTACGAGCATTCTCATCCTAGGTCGGCAAGCAGTTAAATATATGGAGGAATACAAGACCCAGGACCCAAAGACCACTGATGAGAGCATAGACCGAGGGCAATTTTGGAAATTAAAGTTAATAGGTAAGATGTAGCATGTGAGACATGGGATTAATTGTATCACAAATCTGATCTCAAATACAAAAAAAAATAAAAAATCTGGGAAAGTCTTTTTTTAGGAAGTTGGGGAGTTCTAATCAAGGACTTTGAGGCCAGCTTCTAATTATCATTCTTCATCGGCTTAAATTAACCCTTTTATATAAAGTTATTAGCTTGCTATACTTTGAATTGCAGAATCAGATTGGTTGTGATTTCTGATTTTTAACCCAAGATCTAAATATTTATCGTGAAAAAAGAAAACAAAAAAAACAATCACACAGTGAATAAAACTCAGTGTAAGAAGCAATAAAAATGTCAACTTCTCATGCTGCTCCTCGACTGTGGATTGTATAGGGAACAGCATGAAAGAGGTTAATTATTGCCTTGTTTCAACTCCCTTCCTGCACTAGATGGATCGGATTGTCAGTGAGAGGTGACATATGGAGATGAAGCGCAGATTCCTCTTAGGATACTTGTCCTTCTGGATGTACAGCATTATCTGAAGGATCAAAACTTGATAAAAACATTAACAAAACTGCACTATGGAAACAATTTCCAGGCCAGAAGGCCGAATAGATTGCGTTACAGTAAATATGAGTAAACTGTGGATCCATGACCGATTTCACTGCAATGAGATCCTAGTCATGTTAGTAGTACGGAAATCATGATTATCATGGATGACATATAGAAGGCTTCAGTGATTATAAATTGTAACAGATTCTGACTATAATTGTGTAACCCCTACCATAAACACAAAAAATGATGCCTTTCCATATATTCCAATAGAGCTTATGGACATTATAAAGTGGCAGAAAGATCATATGCGACATTGAGTCTATATACTGTGTGCCCAATACATTATGCACTGACAGAATTTGTAGGTTTCTCTGTCTCCAATTGATTTAAATGGAAAGTTAACTGCTTTAGACCTTAATAAACTGCTCACACCTAGTGGCTGGTGCTACTCAATTTCCAAGTAACACACTAGAGTATTAAAATAATGAAATGAACGTGTACCCTGTTTTTTTTTTAGATAACTTTTAATAATAAGCTTCTTTGTGTGTATACATGAGTGATACCACCATATCTGACCATTATGTGATTTATATCTAGCATTGGCCTCATGCACACAACAGTGTTTTTTCACTGTCAGTGATTTGGCTTCAGTGGTCCGTGTCCGATTTTGCTTCAGTTGTGTTTCCTTGTGTCTTCCTTTTTTTTTGTCTGACAGGGGGAAAAAAAGGAAGGTTAATGAAAAGTGTAATTTTATTGCACCGAGGTCTTGTAGAAAAAAACGGACACGGACGCGGACGCGGATGACATACCAGTTGTGCATCAGATTTTTTTGACGGACCCATTGACTTGAATGGGTCCGTCCTCCGTTTTCCACTGACAAGAATAGGGCAATATATTTTTTTGACGGACTGGAATCACGGATCACGGACGCGGAGAAAAAACTGAGGACACAGCTCCATAGAAATTAATGGGACCTCCGCTAAACTGTGAAAAATGACAAAACGGACGCAGATGCAAACAACGGTAGTGTGCATGAGGCCTTACTCTCACTCAGAATCAGTCTGAATCACCACCACATAGGACATTATAGAGAAGCGCTGAGCAGTATAGATGTGAATAAAGCAAAATGGCACTATTAGTTACTGGATCTGCTGAATCATGTCTGTCTTTCTTCTGCTTGCTTGTTTTCCCTCTGCACTTCCTTCCTGCCCCTCCCCTCTCTATAGACATCTATAAGACAGTGTAATATGATCCTTCACCGAGCAGAGGTTGGGGGATAAAACAGCTGAATACTCTAGAACAAGGCATTTTTCTCTTGCTCATTTATACTATCTATATATTTAAAAAAGGACGTATATATGTCTGTATAAAACTCAAAAACAAATGTAAATTATAGCAAACCTGTCAGGTGACTTCTGCTGCCATATGTGAGAACATGATATGATATAGGGGATAATCTGAACTTTGTTGTATATATGTTTATATGATTTAAAACAGGATTTGTAAATGAGAGACAGTGAGAGTCCATAAAGTGATTGTATCAGTGTGTTTATAGAAAATGCTGTCAATCACTGTATGTCGGTGGAGTTATCAGAACTCTCAATGTCTCTTCTTGGAGTTCTGTCAGGAGTTACTCTTCTTTTCTGCTTCTTTTTATCCTGCTCCAAATCATAGGAGTCTAAGGCCTAATATAAAACAACAAAGAAACGCAACACACAGAAAAGCCAAAATACAAAAAGGGAAAGGAAACACTTAACTTCCAAGAAGCTATGGCAGCACCAGGAACTCAGCCGAGAGCCAAACACCAGCTATCCACAGGTCCAACTGAAGCTATAAACCGCACAGCATTGTGGGAGAAACAACAAAAAGTAGGGAAAGTTAAATGACCACAATAGCAACACCTGGAGATTAAGGGTATGGCCAGTACCAGAAACAACACAGACGCCTATTTATCCACAAGGTAAACATGTCAAATCAAACCATGTGTTGCCAGTCTAAAAGATCTCCTGCCACTCACTGTCGCGGGGACGTCCGTATGTCTTGGTACATCCGTGACACATATCCTGCTCTCAGATACAGTAGCAGACATGTAATGACTGTTGGTAGTGACAGACAAGGACAGTGATCCCTAAGGCTAGTACCCAGACTGCTTTCCTTACCTACTTGCAGTACAAGCCCTAGATAGGTAGACCGCAATAGGTCGACAGTCCCTACGCTATATAAGTGCAGAGACGGACTACAAAGACAGACAAACACAATAAAGAGTAGTATGTAAATGGGTCAACAACCAGTCGGGCTATGCAGCACCAAATGAGAGACAAAGAGTGGTTAGAAGACAACCCAAGATCAGAACCAGACAGACTACTCAGTACCAAACGAGAGACAAAGAGTGGTCAGAACACAAACCGGTCAATCAGCCCACTGCTAGTCTCTTCCAGCACACGCCCGCTGCATGAAGAGACAGAGCATTGCATTCTGTTGCTAAGAATGTGGTTGCGTCACCAGAGGGTGTGGCTCAGCAGCGTGTCTCTCCTGGTATGGCAGTGCCGAGGCTGAGGATTGCGCCACTGGAGCCCAGACAGGTAAGTTTGTTACAAGAAAGGTTTGCTTTAATGGAAAAGGTAGAGGCTGGGAAAGATTGTATGTTTTGTAGTATAAGGCCTCATGCACATGACAGTTGTTTTTCTCGGCCTCCGTTCCGTTTTTTTCGCGGATAGGATGGGGACCCATTGATTTCAATGGGTCAGCAAAAAAATGCTGATAGTTCATTCATTTGTGTTCTGCGTCCGTTGTCTGTGTTTCCCTTCAGTTTATGCATGTCCTACTTTTTTCACATTTGCGGACAAGGGTAGGCATTTATTACAAGGGATCTGTGGAAAAAACGGATTCTCCCCAAAAAACTGATGCCGCATCCGTTTTTTTGCGTACACACAATTTGCGTACGCAAAAAACAACAGTCGTGTGCATGAGGCCTAAGGTATATTGTGAACATACAGTATTTGCCTAGATTTGTCCACATCTCATTAAAACTCAAGGGACACTACCATCAATTTAACCCATCACATATTAGCAGTAGGGATGAGCGAACTTCCATTTTAGAAGTTCGCTTTTAGGTTCGGGTTCTGGTTACCGCTGAATTGCGTTATGGATCCCGTGACCACGGACTATAACGCACTTTCAAGCACAGAATGCATAACGTAATGCCTTTAGATGCATTCTGTTATGCATTCCGTCATAATACAAGTCTATGGCCAGCATAATGGATCCGTCCGGTTTGCATTATGCATTCTGTCCACGGATTGCCTGATGGTCCGTGGTCATAATGCAATTCAGCGGTAACCAAAACCCAAACGCGAACTTCTAAAACAGAAGTTCGCTCGTCCCTAATTAACAGCCTTATACATGAATATTATGTAATAAAAAATAAAAAAAGCGGGTGGGATTGTTTTCTGGATATCATTTTTTGAAGTCATTCCTGTATTCCTGTCATTCCTGTATTCTACATCCTGACTTTTTAACTTCTGTCTTTGTGGGGACTTTGGATGGCAAACAATTTACTCTTATCAGAGAGGGAAGGAGGAGGATGAGTGACTCAATTACAGCATCACCTACACTGATAAGTGCGGTGCTCTTCTGTGAACATCTTTATCTAGCCCTAGCAAGAGAAGAACAGAGCTGTCATACTGCCCAAATTCTACACCTACCGTTATCATGAGGCTTACCCTCCAACTAGCACCTTTTCCTCACAGCAGCAGTAAACTGACAATGAATTACCTACCTACCTATCTACCTACCTACCTACCAGAAGATTTATCTCTGTGCTCACTGCTTCAGAGTGACAACATTTTGTTTTTAATTTACAATGGTATAGTACAGCCAAAAGAAAAAGATAAACAGCCCAAAATTTTAAAAATATATGTTTTCTATGACTATTGAATTCTATGAATCTCATTTCATGAAGCACTCACTGCAGTACATTCCTCCATTAGCCTGTCACTAGAAGTGTTCCCTACAGAAGTGCCCACTTGGTGACTATTATGTATAAGCTGTTAGTCTCAATGGATTTACTCTAAAATACAGCAATGAGTTATAATGAGTTTTCATTCCCTTAAGACCACGGAGGAGTTTCGATCCAGGCATTATTTCAAACCTTATCTCCCTTTTTGAGCCTGCCTGGTCCACATCACTGAGCAGGAACTAGACCAGTTTCTGGCCTCAGGAAGTCTCTGCTACCTATCATGATTCAACGTCTTTTTCCCTTTCTGATAAAGCTTGGATAAGAGATTCTCCTTAGGTCTGTTCTCTAAGTATCAAGAAATTTCATCTGTTTGAAATCTTTCAAGTTCACTTACAAAATTTCTTATGACCTCATGTAAAGGGAGTTGATTCAGAAGTCATCCCATTTTATTTAAACTCTTGCTAAAGTTTAGTTCCATCAGTGCAAGGTTTTACGTGTCAGAACCTAAGTTTTTTGCTATTTGAGTAAATGCTCATTAATCACTTGTCCCTATGTTCGAGCAATGATTCTTTGGGGAAATGTGAAATGGACACATATGGACGTTCAGCTATTGCCTCTAGTCTACCAAGTGTACAAAGGATGCATTCCAGGTAGACCAGCGGCATGTAATTATTGACTATCCTAGGGCAGCTCCTTAAGTTTGAGAACCGCAGGCTACAAGTTGCAATTTCATGAGCTTCTTGACTGTTTCACTCCAGTTTTTACACATAAACAGTCAAAGATTTTATGCAGTATACTTTTTTTCTTTAATCATGGGAGCCTATGGCTATATGATAGGAAATCCCAACATATACTTCCAATATACACTGCATAAGCAGTGCAAATCAACTGTTACAAGGATTTTTAATGGGTGGCACGAGAAGTTTCCTTCCTCCGAAAGGGGCACTATCTGCATATTTTTCTCAGGAGTCATTGCCTCAAAAGCTTCCTACCTTTTTTGAGTCTCTGCACGGAAAAACAGAATTTTTAGTGAGTAACATTATATTTCCATGACTGTCAGGTCAATACCCACCGCTGTGTTTTTTTTTACCAATTTGGTTCCTATGAAGAGGGACGTTTCCAAATTCAAAAATATATTTTTAGAAGTGTAAGGTGGTTGCAATTTTTCAGTGACAACATACTGATATATCTTAAGCTTGACAGGTAGAAGAATATTGATGACGTAGGCCATCAATATCTGATTGGTGAAGTACAACTCACCGCATCCCTGCCGATCAGCTTTTCGACGAGAGACCGCGGTGCCCTTGTGAGTGCTGCGGCCTCCTCACAGTTTATCAAGCACAGTACTGTGTATATTGAATGGGACTGAGCTGCACATAGGCCTTGTGACTGGTAACGTAACATCACTGGCCTAGGAAGAGGCTGCAGTGCTCACCAGAGAGATGTGACCCCTTCAAACATCTGATTAGGTGTGTCGGGAGTCGCACCCCCACTGATCAGATCCTGAGGATAGAGCATCAATATTTTAATCCTGGAAAACCCTTTTAATACCTTAAATAAGCATTTTCAACAAACTTTAAATTGATAAGTCACAGAACAAAAAACATTAAAACTCAAGTTACAGTTTGCTGCAACTGTGTATTATATAAGTTTGTTTTGTTGTAAGTGGCAAGTTAAAGAGTGCTACATCTGTGTATATTTTAACATGAATATCCCACCATGTACATGTTTGATTGCAGCATGTTCACTGGTTATTCTGTAAATGAGGTTGTCACTGTCAGCTTTCATCATTTGGAAGCTGATAATATTTACTATCAACAAATTCTTGTTATGACCAAATAACTAAAGGGATTTAGTATCACACAATGTGACACAGAATAGACATTGGAACGAGTGTTACATTTAGAATATTTCATCCCCTTCTGCCTCTGGTCCTTGATTATAGTTAAAACACATATGCATGATATCAGGATGTAAGGACAGTCTTTTTGGCAACCTCTTCACAAAGTACAATAGAAAAGCAACTTAGGTGGGTATCTGTTCTCATATCAGCCAAACCAGAGACACTTCCAAAAGAAAGAGCAACCCATTTTTCTTTTGAAAGGTTTGGTTTAGCTGATATGATCCATTTGCATATATTATCTCATGGAGCATTGTCTGAGAATGAGTCTCAATACACCCACTGGGTCTCTTCGTTGAGAACAGGTACCACCTGAGTTACTTTTCCATAGTACTTTGTGAAGAGGTTGCCCTAAAGACTGCCCTTGTGTCTTCTGAGTCTCTGTTTTGGCTAATTTGAGTATGGAGAATCATAGTCCATGTGGCTATGGAGCCCTTGGAGTGGAAAAGCACAACCCTGGTTGTGGAATCCCCTTTGATATTAATTGGTGAGAACATATGCAAACAAGGGGGTGGGGGATTGACCTATGGGTCATGTAGAGGTTGTGGTAGGGGGAAAAGGACCCCAGGTCCCATTGGCAAACTGGGCACCATATTGCTCTTTGTTAAGTGGCCCATCTACCATCTACTGTAGATACACCACTAAGGATGAGCGAACTTCAAGTTTTGAAGTTCAAGTTTGGGTTCGAGTTTGGGACTCCTGCATAACGGAAACTGGACGGATCCTTTATGCTGGCCATAGACTTCTATTATAAAGGAATGCATTACAAAATTCCTCTAAAGGCTTTCCGTAATGCATTCCATCATGGAATTGCATTATGGTTTGTGGTAATGACGCAATAGCGCAATTCAGTATATACCCGAACTCGAACTTCAAAACTTGAAGTTCGCTCATCCCTATACACCACTTATTATAAAAAATTAGTCTACTTACATTCTATGTTCTTCATGTCTCACAGATAGCCATTGAATGCATCCTAATGACATTAGACCATATGCATTGCTGTCCTTCACACAGCAAATACTTTATGCTTTCTGTAGACATTGACTAATGCAAAAGGAAAGCATTGTGAACAAAGATTTGCTATAATTATTCTTAGCACCCAACAGTAGCCTAGAAGTTTGTCTCACTTGTACTTATAGAAGCTTTTGATAACACATTACCATGGACAGTCCCAGCATTTGGTTAGATAAGTAACAATAGGTGTCAAACTGATTAAAGCCAGCAGCAAAGAGCATGAAGGATGGTGTGTGGAGTGGACATTTCCAGGGTCCTTCAGTCTTATATAAACAAGGGCACCTCATAAGATCGCCACTCCAAACACCCACTGACAGCTTTTGCCATCTCCCAGTAATGTCCAAAAAGGAAGGACTCCATATCTTATCTCATGTCTCGCTGATAACAGATCGCAGAGCTGAGACATAAGGCAGAAACATTGTCCCTTGGGAAAGGGAATACTTGGAAATACAAAAAACATTGGACTTTAGTGCAAAATGAAATAACCATTAGCAGAAAGTATCAACAACGATTCTTTCTCTAAACAGCAGAATTTTTATTTGACTTCATCTCTACATTTTTCCATAATTTCATAATTAATAAAAACACACATGGAAACATTATACTCTTGTCACTAGAAAATGTATTTGAACGCGGTGTAAAATGTGTTAAGTTTCTGCAAAATACAGAAAAAGCAACTGAAATGATGAAGCATTATAGGGGTGGCCCAAATTGGCAAACACCTTTTCTAAGTGATAAACCACTGATGATCAGATGATCTCAATGGGTCTGGTAGCTAAAAACCTGCACTAACAACTACACTAATTGACAAAAAAGTAATGCACTAAGAAGTAGTTGTTGGAATTGCAGTAAATGAAACGTTCAATGTGTGAATGTAATCATGATATACAGACGTGGACAAAATTGTTGGTACCCTTTGGTCAATGAAAGAAAAAGTCACAATGGTCACAGAAATAACTTTAATCTGACAAAAGTAATAATAAATTAAAATTCTATAAATGTTAACCAATGAAAGTCAGACATTGTTTTTCAACCATGCTTCAACAGAATTATGTAAAAAAATAAACTCATGAAACAGGCATGGACAAAAATGATGGTACCCCTAGAAAACACAGAACATAATGTGACCAAAGGGACATGTTAATTCAAGGTGTGTCCACTAATTAGCATCACAGGTGTCTACAACCTTGTAATCAGCCATTGGGCCTATATATATGGCTCCAGGTAATCACTGTGTTGTTTGGTGATATGGTGTGTACCACACTCGACATGGACCAGAGGAAGCAAAGGAAAGAGCTGTCTCAAGAGATCAGAAAGAAAATTATAGACAAGCATGTTAAAGGTAAAGGCTATAAGACCATCTCCAAGCAACTAGATGTTCCTGTGAGTACAGTTGCACATATTATTCATAAGTTTAAGATCCATGGGACTGTAGCCAACCTCCCTGGACGTGGCCGCAGGAGGAAAATTGATGACAAATCTAAGAGACGGATAATCCGAATGGTAACAAAAGAGCCTAGAAAGACTTCTAAAGAGATTCAAGGTGAACTTCATGCTCAAGGAACATCAGTGTCAGATCGCACCATCCGTCGTTGTTTGAGCCAAAGTGGACTACATGGGAGACGACCAAGGAGGACACCATTGTTGAAAACGAATCATAAAAAAGCAAGACTGGAATATGCCAAACTACATGTTGACAAGCCACAAAGCTTCTGGGAGAATGTCCTGTGGACAGATGAGACAAAAATCGAAGTTTTTGCCAAGGCACATCAGCTGTATGTTCACAGACGAAAAAATGAAGCATATCAAGAAAAGAACACTGTCCCTACTGTGAAACATGGAGGAGGCTCTGTTATGTTCTGGGGCTGCTTTGCTGCGTCTGGCACAGGGTGTCTTGAATCTGTGCAGGGTACAATGAAATCTCAAGACTATCAAGGAATTCTAGAGAGAAATGTACTAGCCAGTGTCAGAAAGCTTGGTCTCAGTCGCAGGTCATGGGTCTTGCAACAGGACAATGACCCAAAACACACCGCTAAAAACACCCAAGAATGGCTAAGAGGAAAAAATTGGACTATTCTAAAGTGGCCTTCTATGAGCCCTGACCTCAATCCTATTGAGCATCTTTGGAAGGAGCTGAAACATGCAGTCTGGAAAAGGCACCCTTCAAACCGGACACAACTGGAGCAGTTTGCTCATGAGGAGTGGGCCAAAATACCTGCTGAGAGGTGCAGATGTCTCATTGACAGTTACAGGAAGCGTTTGATTGCAGTGATTGCCTCAAAAGGTTGCGCAACAAAATATTAAGTTAGGGGTACCATCATTTTTGTCCATGCCTGTTTCATGAGTTTATTTTTTTACATAATTCTGTTGAAGCATGGTTGAAAAACAATGTCTGACTTTCATTGGTTAACATTTATAGAATTTTAATTTATTATTACTTTTGTCAGATTAAAGTTATTTCTGTGACCATTGTGACTTTTTCTTTCATTGACCAAAGGGTACCAACAATTTTGTCCACGTCTGTATGTAAGTGATTACAGTATTAGAGAGAAACAATACGTTACAATTTTTAAAGGAGGCTCTAGGATCCTGTTGGGCCGACTCTAGCCCGGATACAAGATGAGATATGGTTGGGAAAGGAGGCATACTGGTTCCGTATGGTATCCAGAACATTTACCCACAGATGTTACGGTTGGGCCTGTAGATCCTGCACACTAGTAAGTTGCAGAAGCTGGCATCCCAGCTGGTCCCATAAATGCTTGATTGGTGATAAATCTGTCATATGCAATGGCTTCCAAGATCATCACACCAGCAGTTGGGGCAATGTGTTGCTCCACAGAGAAAAAACAAAAACATAGTTAGTCAGCACATCCCAATGCATAGGTCGCTATAGGAAATATACTAGTGCTAATGCTAATGGCAAATACATTCTCTTTAAAATCATTTGTGTCGGTACACCACGGCAAGGTGATCTTTTTTGGACAGGAAACTAAGCTAAATGCTACTTCTTTGGTGCCAAATGGCCTCTGGTAAATTCAGAGAAGCAGGTTCCACAAATATTCTGAGCCACAGAGAAGGCAGGATTAAAGTAAGACCTCCATACTTGAAACCTAATCGTCATCGGATCCCAAACAGAACCTGGATGATTAGTTCCAATCTGTCTCAATCCAGGACACCAGTCCCTTCTGCTAAGCACCTTGAAATGATAGCAGAGACAGGGATGTGCAGTGAAGGTGCCGCCTGTGTCTGGATGGTGTACAATGAAACTGCGGGAGTTCCTCATGTTGGTTGGTAGATCAAACAATCCTCTCTGCTGGCAGACTGTCAGGGCTGTCAAAAGCCTGTTTGCCATGTATGCGTGCTCTCACATAACCACTGCTCCCATCCCAACACCTCCTCACAGCTAGGTCAGAACGGCCTAGATTACAGACAGTTTGTCAAAATGATCTTGCTTTTCTCAGTCCAATCATACACCCCCTCTCAAAGTCTGTTAAGTGGGTAACATATCTTTGAGTGCATCATTGAGGCATGTGTCGCAGTCAACCATCTCTCACCAAGAGGTACACTACCCAAAAGAATCTCAGAGCCTTTTATAGGGCAGTGGGGCAAGTACTTTTATGCCCTCTTGTGGCAAGACCCAATGTCTAACCAGAGCACATCTGTAATCATTTACATATTTGCCTGAGACATAAATGCATGCCCAGTGTTATTTTTTTTTGTCAATGAGTTTATTATAGTTACAAATTTGCTTACAGTGGTGAGCGTAGGACAAATGTGAAATGATATACATACATGTCACCGCTGAAAGCTCTGATGTATGTTCCATGTTTATTGAAAATACATGATTAGTAAAAGACACAAATAGCGGATAGACACCTACATCCACAGAGAGGATGTCACATGGCGGTCACAGTCAGACAATGGTGGTAAAATGCAAGCAGTATAAATGGAATCTAAAATTGGAGTAACATAAACAAAAACCACAACTACAGTATACAATTAGAGAAGAGCGAATTTCTCAAAAATTCGATTCGGCCAGTTGGCCGAATTTTCAGAAAAGATTTGATTTGAATTTATTTGCAGCGAATTGCATTTAAAAAAAATGCTATTTCCTGGCTGCAGAGAGCCTGTATAGTGATGTAGAACACTGTGCCTTGCAGTAACACGCATAGGGAGTCTGCTTTGGTAGTGAAACAATATTGTGAGTCAGTTTGAAACGCACATGACAGGCGTCGCTCTTAGAATCACTGCACACTTACCTTATTTAGGCAGTTATGGGACCGAAACTGACCAAATAATTCAAGTGTGAACTAAGCCTTACAGGTCAATGTTAGCACCAGGAATAAAGAACCGTGCAGAGGCCCAAGATCCTACTGTAGCGTGAAAGAGCGCACTCCTTTTACATCGATTCACTGATTCCACATAGATTCCTACAGAACCTGTTCTATTAAACGCTTATACAGGTAGAGCCCCCCTGACAGATTGGAGAGGGTGTCAGCAGTAAGTTTGTGTTGATGTCACTGATTATTTTGCCCTTCCTCTAAACCGTCAGAACAATAATCCCCCCAAAAAATGAATCCTGTCTATTGAGCATCCGCCTTCAATCGGTTAGCATTCATCAGTAATCCATCAGTATTGCTAAAGCCCCCCAAAAACAGGAGTAGATCCAAAACCGAGATGACACGTGAATGAAATATTTGCATGTCTTCTGTGTTTTGTACCCACTCTTGCTTTTGGCAACCAAATCATAAGCCAATGCTGATGGGACCATACAGGCCTTACAGCTGCTACACAAACAGGATCCGTTGTCCATCTCATTTTTCCTTCCTTCTGACAGATCAAAAGAAGGGTCAAATAAATGATGATGTCAGCCATGTCAAAAAGGCAAAATAGTGGCCCAGTCATGGAGTGGGGAGGGTGGGAGAACAGCTTGAGAAGTTCACAGAGTGGCCCAATGACATAGTGTTGAGGTAGCAGCAGCATGAGGAGACCACAGAGTCGCCCAGTGAAATAGTGGGGAGGTGTAAGCAGCAGCAGCATGAGGAGACTACAGAGTGGCTCATTAACATAGTGTTGAGGTGGCAGCAGCATGATGAGGAGGCCGCAGAGTGGCCCAGAGACAGAGTTTTTATGTAATTTTTTATTAATGAACTACATATTTCTATAAAAGAACCACAGAAAATGATATAAAGATGGAACATAATAGGAAACCGTATGTAAATCGCAAGATTACCACATGAAAATCGCATATGAATGAAATGTTTGTTGCTGCTTCTGTTTTTTCTTATCCATATTAGTGTTATATTCTATTCCATGCTTTATTGTTATTTATCGATTTTTGACTTTATTTAAGCATTCAACTATTATATGGTATATTTTTAATCAAATTTTATGTTCCGTACAAATTGAACCAATCCAGAATCACTTTTTCCAAAGAACTCTAGATGTTCAACAACACATTAGGTGAATTATATTCAGAAGTGGTAAGCTGATGGATGTACCCTATATAAATCAGTTTGGAATATGCAGCCCCCACTCACTGATTAAGGGACTATGGGTCCTGAAACGCATTTGAGAAAGTTGGGGGCTCATCTTTTGCTTGCAAGCAATACGAAAATTCATACGACCCGACTGTTGCCACTTTAGACCTCTGCAACACTCATCAGGAATCTAAGTGAGGTGACCGCTGACGTCTCAGAAGTGTGCTGTAACATACAGAGCCCACAAGCGCTGCCTCACTCCATGTGGAACGCCAAAAAGCCTATACACAGACAGATATAACAGACGCCACTTACGGGACTGTAAGGGGAACTTCAGGAAAGGTAAGCGCCGGGATATTACCGGAGAACACGTGGGACGCCACGTTGAGGTACGCCGGCCTGAAACCTACTTTACCCCCGCTTGCAGGTCCTTAAAATCATCGTCTCCGTCTACTACTGTGTTATTACTGATAAGCATTGCTACCAACACCTGCTATTTGGCCAATATTACTGCCTTACTTACCGCTATCTGTTAAGGATTTTTTGGGCTGAACATTATACTCATTATACATCAACCTTATTGCTCTACAATTGCTATACCGTTCCAGGACCTTAACTCTTATATCAATCCCACATCGATACAACCTTTTAAAGACATCATCTGTTACTACAGTTCTTTATATCCCTTTGAATATTGTCTATTGTTGCTGCCACCATATGATATTGTTGAACAACTCAGTCGATATTTATTCTGATATTTATTCTGATATTTATCTTGATATTTATTAGATATTTATTTGATATTTATTTATTCTGATATCTATTCTGATATTTATTCTGGCTCTGTTATGTTTGTTTACTGTATTGATGTCCACTCATATTTTATATAACTATACTGATCAATAAATTGTAATTATTAACATTTCCTCCATTTGTAAGTGTGCCTGCTACTATTCGATTATTCGAGAGTTGTGAGTTCGCAGCAGCATGAGGAGACCACAGAGTGGCCCAGTGACATAGTGTTGATTTAGCAGCAGCATGAGGAGACCACAGAGTCGCAAAGTGACATAGTGTGTAGGTGGCAGCAGCAGCATGAGGAGACGACAAAGTGGCACAGTGACATAGTAGGAATATAGATATTGAGGCTCACCCAGCCTAAATCGTGCAGTGGTGCTACAAGAACTAGTGAAAAGGTATATAAAGTATAGTATAGTCTGAGCACTCACATACAGGCATATGGAACATAAATCATTAATAAAAACATTTAAGAAACATCAGAATGCAATACAATAAAAACTGGAAAAATTTTTTAAAAAAAAACCCGGATAATGAGACTCCAGTTGGGGATGTACTCTATATAAAGTGCTTGTGCTTGGGAGCGTATTTCCTAAGAGAATAAACGTCCTGGGAACGATGAATAAAGTTAATATAACTTCAAATGGGTTGATGCATATGAAAACTGCCAGTCAAAGCAATGGTTAAATCCAAACAAAGTTTGGTAAATGTGGTGCAGTACTGATAACCCACTCGCCAAGGCGTCCCACGGCTGTGTGAGACCAACACCATTTGTTACCTGTCCCGAGGTCTTCAGATAGAAATACCATCCTCACAATAAGTAAGTAGTACGTCCTGCTGTTACGGGCCCAAACAAAACCCACACCAAACGAAGGTAGAGAATGCTGGAATGTCACGTCATGTGTCTACAGGAAGTGCTGGCTGGTCACGTGATGTATCACGTGGTCATGGTGATCCTGATATCCTCAATCGAGTATGAAGAAAGTGGATCCAATAAAATAACCATCCAATAGTGTAAAAATAGCACAAGGTTCTGATTAATCCAGGGAATCTTCAAACTGACATGTCAGGATGGGTCTCTTTTTCAGTATCTATCTGTGCACATTCATGGTGTTTCATATGCATCAGCCCGTTTGAAGTTGTATTAACTTTATTCATCATTCCCAGGACGTTTATTCTCTTAGGAAATACGCTCCCAAGCGCAAGCACTTTATATAGAGTACATATCCAACTGGAGTTGCATTATCCGGGTTTTTATTTTTATTTTTGTTTTGATTATTAATTGTATTGCATTCTGATGTTTATTAAATGTTTTCATTAATGATTTTCATTCCATATGCCCGTATGTGAGTGCTCGGACTATACTATACAGTGACATAGTTTTGAGTTAGCAGCAGAATGAGGAGGCCACAGAGTGGGAAGGTGACATAGTGTGGAGGTGGCAGCAGCAGCATGAGGAGACAACAGAGTAGCCAATGACATAGTGTTGAGTTAGCAGCAGCATGAGGAGGCCACAGAGTGCCACAATAACAGAGTGTGTAGGTGGCAGCAGCATTAGGATGCCACAGAGTGGCACAATGATAGAGTGTGGAGGTGGCAGCAGCAGCAGCATAAGGAGACCACATAGTGGCCCAGAGACAGAGTTGTGAGTTGGCAGCAGCATGAGGAGACCACAGAGTGGCAAGGTGATATAGTGTTAAGGTGGCGGCAGCATGAGGAGACCACAGAGTGGCACAATGTCAGAGTGTGGAGATGGTGGCAGCAGCATGAGGAGGCCACATAGTGGCACAATGACAGAGTGTGGTGGTGGCAGCAGCAGCATGAGAAGACCACAGAGTAGCCCAGAGACAGAGTTGTGAGTTGGCAGCAGCATGAGGAGATCACAGAGTGGCACAATGACAGAGTGTGGTGGTGGCAGCAGCAGCATGAGAAGACCACAGAGTAGCCCAGAGACAGAGTTGTGAGTTGGCAGCAGCATGAGGAGACTACAGAGTGGCAAGTTGATATGGTGTGGAGGTGGCAGCAGCATGAGGAGACCACAGAGTGGCACAATGACAGAGTGTGGGGGTGGTGGCAGCAGCAGCACGAGGAGGCCACAGACTGGCAAGGAGACATAGTGTGGAGGTGGCAGCAGCAACAGCATGAGGAGGCCACATAGTGGCACAATGACAGAGTGTAGTTGTGGCAGCAGCAGCATGAGAAGACCACAGAGTAGCCCAGAGACAGAGTTGTGAGTTGGCAGAAGCATGAGGAGACCACAGAGTGGAACAATGACAGAGTGTGGTGGTGGCAGCAGCAGCACCCTCCCACCCCACCACAGAAACCATGGCAGTGGAATGTAAGCACAGAGGGCCCCCCGGTCAGACCTGCGAGAGGATGGACGATGGCACAGATAGGCAGCGGCCAACTGACTAAATAGGATGTCTCGATAGTAGTTCAGTTTGTCCTCCCTTTCAGCAGGTGTAAAAAAGGCTCCCATTTTGGACCGCTAGCAAGGATCTAACATGGTGGAGAGCCAGAAGTCATTCCTCTGCTAAATGGTGACAATTCAGCTGTCACTACGCAAGCAACTGAGCATGCATCGGGCCATTTGCGCAAGTGACTCGGAAGAACAACGAGATTCTCTCCGGATGTGAGAGTGACAAGTGATGTCGGACACCGAGCAGATACGTTCTGACGTACTATGTGAGAGGTTCATTTGTGCATGACAGTACCCAATGAAAGACGATATGCAGTCTATATGACTTAAATCGCCTTGAGAATGTTCCCGTTGGAACCTACAGTACAACCGCCACCCGGTGTTGTATGCTCTGGTCGTGTTAGATAAGAGAGACCTAGAAAATAGAACATGGGCAGCAGCTAAGTACTTATTTATGCCAGTACTAGCGAGGCAAGATGGAGACGGTGTTCTTGAAGCATCGGCTCCTGGGTAAACCTGGAAAAAGAGAGATTTTTGCTTAGCTAAATCGTCTACTGCTACCATCTGCGTGTCATGTACGAAGGAGCCACAAAACCGGAAATTATGCACTAGCGACAATTGCACCAGACGCCTCATAAATGACATGGCCAGTTGTGACTTAGATTTACCACTGCTCAGCACACTAACGGTGGAGGGACTATCGGAAGTGAAAACAACGGTACGGTCCGCCCAAGAGCTACTCCAAGCATAAGCTGCTGCCACACTGGTATATAAATCCCCTGCCTCGGTAGAGTGGAAAACCCCCGTGGGCTTGAGCATTTCTAATGGCCATATCCCGTTCAGCCAATGGGGGCCAAAAATTGCAGCATAACCAGTATTGACAGGACTACTAGAAAAAATGATAGGGGAGTTCTATGAGACTGCTGGAATGAACATGGATACGCCGTTCCAGTGACTCAAAAAATGATCCCACAAGACTAGATCTGCCTGGGCTTGACAATCCAAATACACCGGATTATCCTGACAGGGGGCTTCTGAAAGGAGTGGTAACAAACGTGCCGCAAAAGACCTACCCTGAGGAATGACGCGCATTGCAAAATTAAGCATGCCTAATAGTGACTGTAACTCAACCTTTGTGGTGACCCTACCAACTGTAAATTTGTGAATGACTTCTTTAACCCTAATAAATTTGTCTACCGGCAACCTGGCGGACATGCTCCCGGTATCCAAAACGATGCCTAAGAAGGTAATGGTGGTAGAAGGACCATCCACCTTTTTAGGGGAAACTGGAATCCCTAACTGCGCAAAACAAGCTAAGAGGCTCTGTAAATCCTCCTGCATGCCCTGTGGAGATTCGATCAGTAGAAAATCGTCTAGGTAGTGTATGACGTGTTCACAACCGAAATTGTTCTCAAGAAAAAGCGTTACGCTTTTGCCAGCTGATCGAAAATCCAGGGGCTGCTTCTGGATCCAAAGGACAACTTTGTGGCGAATTAATAAGAGGCTTTCCACTTAATTCCGTGCCATTGCCAAAGCTCTGGCCTGATCGGAATTAATTAAAAAGCGTCCGATATGTCTGCTTTGGACAGAACTGCGCTAGGACCTGTAGCTAAAATGAGCACAATTGCCTGATCGATAGAGGCATATACCATGCTGACCTCCTCGGGTGGTATGAGGGAATTCAGGCTTGGTGCATGTGTACCGTGAGGGGCTGACAGATCATATATTAGTCTTTCTTTTTTTACTAAATTTACCCGTGACCACCCCTATTGGACTAACTCGCCACCGTTCAAAAGGGGATGCTGCAAAAGGCCCGATGACGTAACCCTTCTGTAACTTAATCTGTAACAGGCTATCTATGGAACCCGGATTGTGTAAGGCGGACTTTAAGTTACTGCATTCAAAAGTGTCATTAGGTAATGCCACCGGGCCTATGTGGAAACCGGTTGTGAAACCAGAGATGAGAAATTCGCAGAAATGAGAATCCTCATGCCCCTGCAAGTAGAACTGCAAGAGATCTACGTTTACGACGCTCATGCAATGTTTATCTGTTTTTAATGAACATGCTACCTTTGGATGAGCGGGGAAACAATTTACGCAAATGTGCAGCAGACGGCACTGGCTATAATTGCATGAAGAAAAATTATAATTGTTGCAGATCTGTGATCTGCCCAAGTACTTAATAGGACGGCCGAGTTTATCCACAGACAAATTCTTTTGGTTAATATCCGACGAACCTGGGGTAGGAGCTGAAGCACTGGATCTTGGAGCATTAGCAGCATTGTGACACCACTCGCTCGTGTGGTAAATCGACTAGCATGAGGAACATGCTGGGGCTTTCAGACCTGTGAAAATTTCTGTGTCAATATTCGCCCAGTTGGTGTCACGGCCACGGTTATGGTCGTGACTCCTTGGGAGCCGCATACAGTTGCCCGCGGTTTTGGTTGTTGTGTCAACCGCAGCTGAGGCATAATGTAGTTGGCCTCAGTGCGGTTGCCGCGGACAACAGCTTGTGTGCGGTTCCCGGGGAGTTGTGGGTGTATGCACGTTTGTATGTCTGGTGTGCACTGTGTTTTGTGTTTGTGTGCGCACGGACATCATTCCCCGCACTGTGGTTGTCCGTGGCAACGTTTGGTGGTTGTGTACATGTGGTGGCACTGTCCCGGCCCTCGGGCTGACTCCCTGGACGGCTGCCACCCATGTCGTTGCCAGCGGCAACAGCCACAGTGTGATCTGTTGGACACTTTCCCTTTTATGTGTTTTCCCTTCTGTGTACTGGAAGGGTTAACTTCCTTCCCAGTGTGTGTGATGTCACTGGGTGTGGTTGACCGGTGGGTGTGGCCTTTGGGCCTATATAACCTCTCTCTGTGGCAGGGCTCAGTAGGTTGCTGCAGCCTTGCTAGCTGGAGCAGCCTCCTGTGCTTTTCCATCTGCCTGTGAGAGCCACCACTGTGGTCATAAGATTTTATGTATGCTAGGTCTATGTGATGGTAATATGTATTGTTGCTATCTGTATGTCATCTGTGTGTTGTTGGTGGATGTTGTCTGTTGGGATTTTCACATGTGTTTGTGCAGCATACGGTTCTGGATCCCTGTCTGTTTAGGGATCCAGTCAGCAGGGCTGTGGCAGGTTGGTGAACTTCTGTTCGCCTGCCATTTCCCAACAGCTTGGCCATTGAGGCTCCTGCTCCTCCGTGTCAAGGAGGAGTAGGTCGTCTTACCCAGCTCCTAGCGCAGGGATCTGCGGAGGGTAAGATAGGGCTCCGAGGTTCCTGCGCATGGGCCCTCCTACCTTAAAGGTCGGCCCATGCAGGTTAGGAGTTAGGGTCAGGGTAGGGATGCTGTAGGAGGTGACCTGCTCCCTATCCTGTGGCCTCATGGCCGAGTAGCCACTCCAACACCTGGCATCTCACAGCTGAGGGTTTCCCCCATCCTCAGCCGTGACAGTTGGTGGTAAACTGAAATTGGCTAAGAGCCGCTGCCGCTTTGGCGGAAAAGGAGCAATGGTAGTCATAAAACCCCAAACCCCCGTATTTGTAACCCAGCTCCGTGACCCTGAACAAGTAAAGGTCCAATTCTTCCCTCCTATCAGGTGGTACTGAACATACGATATCTCTATACAGACTAAAAGCGAGTACAAATTCTGGGATGGTCAATTTTCTACTAAGTCTGAGATCGCGACCTTTCAGGACGACAGAGACATCACCTCAAACAATGACCCAATTGTCCGACAGATCACAAGTGGCAATTAACAGGGAGGCGAGGTTCACGTCCCTCCCATCAAGGATGTCCTTTTTGATATTAGCGGGAATTAAATGGGCTGGAGTGACATTGGGCACGGTAACGAAGTTACCTGAAGTGCTAGCAATGGGTGTAGCTGTGACTGATAAATGTGTAGATGGTGAGGACAAGACGGTGACCCTTGACTCCACTGACTCCAATCTAGACTGTACATTTGAGATAGATGACGTTAAACTATTCAGCATGACATGAAGTTGGGTCAATGAAGTTTGGACAGTAGCCATCGAGACCTCTTGGTGACCAGCCTCTACTGGGGTGGATACCAGCAACCGATATAGCTCTGCCTTCCGGGCAGCCGCTGGGAAAGGAATGCCTCTTTTTGTCAACTCAGACATAATCTTTGGTACAGTCCAATTACGAAGTGATGGAATACTGCCGGATTCTGACACCCTGGAACCAAAGTCTTCACCAGAAGCATCCACGACATCTGACACGTGAGACATGATAAGACTGTGGGAACAAACAAAATTTGCCGAACGTAACCATTGCAGTCTAATGACCCGCAAATTAACACCCATGAGGCTATACCGACACCGTATCTGCTGAAAACCGTCATGCAAGAAAGGAGCAACCGACCATGGTGATAAAATGACAGCTGAGGGACAATGAACAGAGGTAGGGTACTGTAGAAAGCAAAAAACGTGTAAGCCAGTGGAGAGAGGACCTTACCAGAAGAAAGGAACACAATGCCTCTGTAGCACGGACTCTGTGGTGACCGAGGAAAATAACCTGTCCACATAAAGTAACCATAAATGAGAACCTCCCGCCAAGAAGAGTCAAATAGACCAAAATAATAAAAATTATATAAAACCTTTTTTTTTGCAAAAACCGTGACAATTGATGCTGAGCAAGTCAGTGTGAAACCCCAAGCTGGGTAACTTAAACCAAGAGGCTAACATCTGGGAAGGACCTGCCCTGAGTACATATAAACATAGCTATATAATACCCAAACATACTGCCACATGATAATAACCACCGCATAACCGCTCCCACACAATATTGCCATAAGTAACCCGCATAGATACGGGACATACCATACATTACTATCACGTGCAACTAGGGTCCAAAGAGAACTCCTTAAAAAGGGGGTGCACGCACGATAAATGCCGGAGTACTGCACCCACAAAATACTTGCTATATAATGCGTAATAAGTGGCGCTTGACAGCGCCCACAAAAATACTGCCAATAGTAACATACATATGTATGGAATAAGTCTTTACATATCGCCGCAAGCGCATCTAGGGTTCAAGAGTAGTTCATAAAAGGGGCCATATGGCATTGCCATACCGTTTACATATGACAGTGAAATTATACTACTTAAGGCGCTCCACGACTTTCCCCCTATTCCCAAATAAATCATGGTCTTATAACCCTACCTAGCTAATAGCACGGCGGTCCATGCCAGACGTTATGCAACAAAAGTAAGCAAAAGTTAACCACCCCCCTCCCCACTCCTACCCTTTCTATGCCTCCCCCAATAACAGCTGAAAGCATTAAGACGAAAACATACCGACGGAGTCACGCTGACTCCTGTCACCTAACCGCCAGTCACACCGGAGCGGAGCGTGCTGCCAGACTGCCGTTCCGGTGTGGGGATGTCCCTTCCATACCTTGAAGGGACCGACCCCACCGACCGGACTGACGCGCCGATGCTGCACTAAGAGGCAGCTTCAACTTACCCGCCGCACGAGCAGCACGGACGCCGGCTGTGGAGGCTAGGAGGAAACAGCTGACCGGAAGTGTAGAATGCGATCTTTCTGTGACGCTGAACTCCTGGCTGGATACTGCGAACGCTGCTGCTGTCCGTGACCTGTGAGGAAGGTGAGCGGCAGATATAGGCGGCAGGGCGCCCCTCCCACAAATTCAGGCCAATAAATCGGCCTTTATACATATATACCATTGCCAAAAGTAGTCCGACATTCACAGCAAGGTGAATGACTGTGAAAGGGTGCGAAATGGTGAACAAGTCAGACCACAGTGCGCGTGTCACATGACCTGCCATGATCACATGGGCAGGACATTATAGTCAGAAGGAGTCCCAGCAGTTGTGCGCACACGCCAATGGCTGGCAACCCTGGGGTACTTAACCCTTTCTACCCCAGAGGTTTTTTTGTTTTTGCGTTTTCGTTTTGCGCTCCATGCCTTCCCAGAGCCATAACCTTTTTATTTTTCTGTTCACATAGCCATATGAGGGCTTGTTTTTTTGCAGGACAAGTTGTACTTTCCAACGCCAGCATTTAATATTGCATATGATGTAGTGGGAAGTGGGAAAAAAATTCCAAATGGGATGAAATTGCAAAAAAAAGCAATTACACCACGATTGTATGGGTTTTTTATTTACGAAGTTCATTGTGCGATAAAACTGATACTTTTATTCTACAGGTCAGTACGAATCCAGTGATACCTTATATGTATAGTTTTTTTGATAGTGATAAAATAATAAAAAAGTGGGAACAAATCTGTTTTATAATTTCGTCGCCATATTTTGACCCTAATAACTTTTTTGTAATTAGGCTACTTTCACACCTGCGTTAGGTGCGGATCCGTCTTGTATCTGCAAAGACAGATCCGCACCGATAATGCAAACGCTTGTATCCGTTCAGAACGGATCCGTTTGCATTACCATGAACAAACCAAAAATAAAAAAATTGGATTTTTTTTTTTTTTTTTTCATGATAATGCAAACGGATCAGTTTCTGACACTGAAAGTCAATCGGAGGCGGATCCGTTTTCAATTGCACCATATTGTGTCAGTGAAAACGGATCCGTCCCCATTGACTTACATTGTAAATCAGGACGGATCCGTTTGGCTCCGCATCGTCAGGCGGACAACAAAACGCTGCAGGCAGCGTTTTGGTGTCCGCCTCCAGAGCGGAATGGAGGCTGAACGGAGGCAAACTGATGCATTCTGAGCGGATCCTTTTCCATTCAGAATGTATTGGGGCTAAACTGATCCGTTTTGGACCGCCTGTGAGAGCCCTGAAACACATCTCACAAGCGGACCCAGAAACGCCAGTGTGAAAGTAGCCTTATGTGTACGGAGCTGTGTGGGGGCTAATTTTTTGTGGGACGATCTGAACTTTTCATTGATACCATTCTGGGGTGTGTATAACTTTTTTTAAATCACTTTTTATTAAAAAAAATTGTAGAAAATGAAGCAACCAAAAACGGCGAATCGGCCATTTTGATGCTTTTTTTCCGTTTTGATGTTTGCTGTATGGGGAATATATTTTTATATTTTTATATTATGGGCGTTTTTGCACATGGCAACACTCCTGATGTGTATTTTCTTTAGTTCTTTTATTTTGGGAAAAGGGGGGGAGTGATTTGAGTTTTTATGTTTTTTTTATTTATTTATTTTTTAAAACTTTATTTTTTTGTTACACTTTTTTTTAAGTTCCCATAGGGAACTATAACAGGCAATCATTAGATTGCTATTCTCATAGACCCCAATGCACCAGCATTGCACTCGCGTGGAAAAAACTGAACACCGGAACGCAATCGCAGTCAAAACTGACTGCAATTGCGTGCCTACTCGCGCGGTTTTCCCGCAACGCACACGCAACGCATCCGAAGCAAATCCGGGATGCCCGTGTGAAAGAGGCCTTAGTGTGAGACTATTAAATTTCCCAAGATGCTCTGATTATTTTGACATAATCATCATTTTTGTGTTATTTCTCACCAATCGTTGGCGGACATGCATCCCTCATGCTATTAAACTTGAAAAGAGACTGACCACCGCCATCATGGTGTCCCGTGTTCTTTAAGTTATCTCTGTAACCACCAAAAGTAGTGCCTGATTTCAGGGAAACTACAAAGTGTTGTGCCCAAAGTGACTGCAACCATTAAGATTATGTGCCAGCGAGAGTGAAATTTTATGTTGCCTGCCCAGTACATTCTCTGCGAGGTAAGGCTTCCACCTCTGCCTGCTTTACCACCTGCCTATAACTATACAGTCAGACAGAAACACATCTGCTATCAAGGTTCCGGAAATCTCATTTGAAATGATAGAAAAAGGATCTTGTATGTTAAAAGGGGCACATTATTTTAGATTAAATAAATAAAACCGCAGTGTCTGTAGCCATTGCAATAACAGTACATTTGCATCGGTATGTCCATATAGCAATATAGTTGTTGAAAGTAATATGTTGACATATGTTTTATCCGGCCTCTTACATAATATTTCCATCACTTTCCCTATAACACATGACAAACTTAAGATAAGAAAAGGAAAGCAATAGAGGACTTAATCTTCTCAGAGAGCTTTATTTCAGATTGTGGCAGCACTAATGCTATCAGTTAAGTGATTTATTTTGTCCGCTTTTCCTACTATGTCATAAAGTGCTCCTGTCATCTGTGTATAAATTACACCTCTCTGCGCAGATTACAAACCGTACATGTGAAATGACTGGATCAGCGAATGTCAGGTTAAATGATTGCCTGGATTATGAAATTATTTTACATTAACCCATAAATCCTATAATAATGTTCTTCATCCTCGATGGTAAATTTTCAGGTAATAGTCAATGTAGTTTTAGGGTTTCTTTATTCACTTTTTTTTTTCTATAAAAATATCATTTGCTTTAAGAATTTTCCATGCCACAAGTGTCTTTGAAGGCGTTTTTTTTAATTTATTTTACCACTTTTTGTAAATGGAAATCCTATGGAAAAGCCTCAAGTGAAAAATGCCATACTTGGAGCAAAATTATGTCAAAAATTGTTACTTGACAGAACAGTTAACTGTTGATGAACATACTATACAGCTGGCAAGTCATAGTACCTTACCTGATTCCTATTTGTGATGTCATAGCAGCACCCAGTTGTGTCTTTGCTAAGTGTCAGACCCCCACTGATCAGATATTGGTGGCCTATCCCTTGATAGGCTATCAATATAATAGTACTGTAAGTCCACAGGTAACACCCATCTCTACTGCTAGCTAACTGCATGCAGGAATCTGACGTATCTTCCAGCTTACATAGACTCAGTGTCTCTCTCCCGCCTGTGTCTTGGATTTGACCATGAGGCTCTGCCTCTACTTCTATATTTTGCCTCTGGAAGCCTGCTAGCTTGCATGGGGACTCCAGCGGCATGTCTCCCACAGTGACCTCTGACTCAACCTAGTTTCTCCCACATTACTCGGCAGGTATTAGTAACATAGTAACAAAGTTTATAAGGCTGAAAAATGACATCTGTCCATACAGTTTAGCCTGTTATCCTGGAGGTTGATCCAGAAGAAAGCCAAAAAGGCCCCTGTGAGGTAGAAGCCAATTTTCCTCACTTTAGGGGGAAAAAATTCCTTCCCGACTCCAATCAGGCAATCAGAATAACTCCCTGGATCAACGACCCCTCTCTAGTAGCTATAGCCTGTGTAATGGTATCATCCGTGTCACCGTCTAGTATTCCCTTCTTCCCTTGAAATAGCACAGCCAAATAATCCACAGATGCAATAAAACGCTATTATCGCTAGTATCGCTGGTATCGCCGGTATCGCCAAATAAGTCCATACATGAGCCAAAGCTGAATGCTGGAACAAGACTTTACTGAAAGCAACACAGGTATTCAGAACTACACTTTCTTTTATGCCCTGCTCCCATGCAAGGGAGACACCGACAACAAATATACATTAACCAATAACACAAAGGTTACAACCCACATAACATCCTCCCCTCTGCCTGTGATATAATTATGGTACACCATGGTTAACATAATCATCACAGGCAGGAAAATACACAATGTCCTCTGTCCTGGAGACAACCGAGTTGCAATTTAGTTATCTCTCAGGACAGAGGGCAATCCCCAATACACACAGAGAGACAATGGAACCTCACTACTCAACGTATACAATGTCCCACCTTTTACAATACACATAGACATTTAACATCCCAACATGGCACGAATTAGTTAGTAAAAAGTCTCTTTGGCCTGGCTGTACTCATGGCTTTTCTGTCCAAAACCGGTTCTACGCAGTCTTTTGTCCTGGAGACAATTGAGAAGTGATCCACTTATCTCCCAAGGTCAGAGGCCAGACTCCATTAGCCACATGGTAGCAAAAGACAGCAAAATACCTGAACTTATATAACTATGCAGCTATTGCATAAAACCGGTGCATTCAACATGGGACCGTAATCACATGGTAAGAGGCTGGCAAGTAGTCCTCTCCAAGTACTCGTGGCAAAGTCAAAAGAGGGGAATTTGTCACAGCCTGTAATATTATTACACTCCAGAAATACATCCAGGCCCCTCTTGAACTCTTTTAGTGAACTCACCATCACCACCTCCTCAGGCAGAGAGTTCCATAGTCTCACTAACAATGCATTTCTTTACTCTGATCCTAGCGATTCACCAGCATTCAGTGTGGACCATCTGTAGGGTCTTTTGCCACCTTGCCCAGGGTTTTATGACTTTCCAAAGGTGTCCGAATGCTGTTGTATGCAACCTGTGAAATCACATTTTCATTACATACTGTTTTTGTTGTATTGTATTCACAATTATTTTATTATCAGGCTCTTTTATCATTGCTTCTCTAGGCAACCAAAGTTCCTTTAAAATGAAATATACTGTAAAAAAAAAATATTGCACAAAATAAATATAATGCAATTGCGCTGTATATAAGACCTCTAACACATCATATCCTGCGATGATAGCTTTGTTATATGTCATGAAATATTGAACGGCCTGTGATATCACTCTGTTCCCTTCATAAAGTGCTTTCCCATTAGCAGCGATGCTCATAATCTGTGATGTCAGTCAATGCTCTGACAACTTGCCAAGAAAATGCCTGGGAATATTACGCTTCTGGAGCATAATGGAAATACCTAGAACTGGACCAAAATATTGGATTCACCATGGAAGTAGTTTATTATATATCTCATTCAATTACGGACCAGTAGATGGATTTTATAGATGTTTTCATTATGTTTGGTAGATGATAGCATGAAATATGGAGCATAAAATTATGTTTTATTTATTATAATAAAATAATGGCCTATATTGAAGAAGTAGGAGATGTCATTACCCAGATAATAATGTAACATACAGGATTTAACAATTTGGCTTTTTCTCGGAATTGGAAAAAAATATCAATTTTAGGCTGAGTTCACACGGGCGTGACGTTTTAGCTCAGGATGCGTTCAGGTAAAAATGTGCGATTTTTGCTTAAAAGCAAGTCAGTTTTCACAGCGATTGCGTTCAGTGTTTGCGTTATTTCCGCGCGGATAGCATCCGGATGACATGCGTTATTAACGTGCGTGAAAAAAAACGCAAACATCCTGTTGAGTCACGTGTTCACTTGAGACACAATATAAACACACCCAACATGCTCTTCAGTTTGTGGCAGCTCCATTTTGTGTGGATCTATATCTGAAGTGTGTTGATTCGATTTTAGAGGTGTTCCTTTTGTAAGCAGGATGTCGTCTTTGGCCGCATCAACTCCTGATCTTGTGCTTTTGCACTGGCTGGTATTTCGTTGTTTCGGAGAGCGGAGAGAAATGCTTGAGGAGGAACCGCGGAGGACGAGGATGTGGGTTCACCCAATAATTGCACAGAGGGCTGTCAAAGGACAGTTTCTAATTATGTATGCTGACCTCCGTGCGCACCCTGCCAAATTTTTTCGTTATTGCCGCATGTCCATCCCTACATTTGATCTGCTTTTGGGGGAGTTGAGGCCTGGCCTAACCTTCATGAATACCAACATGCGGCGTTGTGTTTCAGCTGAGGAACGGCTAATTATAACCCTGAGGTATGTTAAATTTTTTGCAGTCAGGATAAAAACCATGTATTTTATGTTCGATATATAGCTGATTGTAAGCTGCATGATAGCATGACAAATGTGATGGTGATAGTGTTGTAAACTTTGTTTTATTTTTGTTTTTTTCACAGATTTTTGTCAACAGGAAACTCATTTGCCTCCTTACATTTTGAATTCCGCATGGGGACCTCCACAATATCAGGAATAGTGCGGGCTACCTGTGCCACCATGTGGTTGCGACTGCGAGCTGCTGTGCTGCCACAACCAACAAGGCAGCAGTGGCTTCAGATTGCACAGGGCTTCCAGGATAGGGCACAATTCCCTAATTGTATTGGTGCCCTTGACGGCAAGCATATACGGGTGAAGAAGCCACCGAGCTCAGGGTCCCGATTCTATAATTATAAACAGTTTTTCTCGGTAGTTTTGTTGGCCTTGGCTGACACAAACTACCGGTTTATAATTGTAGATATCGGGGCCTATGGAAGTTCGGCAGATGCTCGCATCTTCCGGGCTTCCAGAATGGGTCGGTGGCTTCAGTCCAACCAACTGGACCTTCCCCAGCCAGCTCCTCTTCCTGGCTCTTCTGGCCCACCAGCGCCATATGTTATAGTTGGTGATGAGGCTTTTGCTCTATCGCCAAACCTGATGCGTCCTTTCCCTAGGAGAGGATTAAATCAGGAAAGGCGCACATTCAATTTTCGTTTAAGCAGGGCCCGAAGATATGTTGAGTGTGCCTTTGGAATTTTAGCTAGCAAATGGCGTATTTTTCATTCTGCTATTCAGCTTGCCCCTGAGAATGTCAACAATGTTATAAAAGCGTGTGTACTGCTCCATAATTTCACTCGCATGCATGACTCCAGTCCAGATGACGATGCAGAGGTGTTGACTTCAGCAGCCCATGGAGACCCTTCTCTACTTGGAAGAGCAGCTTCAGCAGGACTGAGAGTCAGAGAATTATTTTCGGACTATTTCATGTCTCCTGCTGGGTCATTTACATTTAATGAACAACCGTTCTCATCTGGCCAAAGATAATATTGTTTTCATACAGTGAAGATGACTATACATTGTATGTATCCTGGATGGATGTTTTTTTTTTTTTTTTCTGTACTGTGTATTGTACTAGTAATAAAAAATAACAAAGTCGAATTGGTTTGAAATGGTTTGCTTTTTACTGAAAAACAAATATCAACATAAATTGTCATATTTGACATAAATAATAAAATTTTGAACAATAACAAACTTCTGTTAATTTACAAATTGTAGTAACGTGATGGTGTGGGGGGGTGAACTTCTGATTGTGAGGGCTGGTAACTGCCCTGAGAAGAGGGGGCAAAGTGCTGGGGTGGAGCAGCCTGAGCTGCGGAGGGTGCAGGTTGTGCATATGATGCCTCAGTACTATATACAGGACCATATTGTTGGGGTGGAGGGAGGTATGGTTGGCGAGGAGGAGGAGGAGGGTAGTGGGGTGGCCTGTTGGGAAACATAGATGGAGGCCTAGATGGTGGCCCATGGATACTCCCATATAGGCGCCAATTTTCTAGCGCAACAAATATTTCGGTTGGATCTTTGGGCGGTATGGCTGCCTCAAGGAGGATCCCAATGGCGCCTTGGGTCCGCAGATAAAGATCCTCCGGTACTTTTTTTAGTAGGCCACCAATACTGCGCCCATATAATTCATAGTGGTCCTCCTGCCGGACCCTCGACAAGTAGTCGAGTACCCGAGTATTCACCTCCACTTCAGCTGTGGGCATTGACCGTTTCCGGCGTGCCCCCAGCTGTAGTGAAGGTGCATACTCTGTAGGAGGGATGTGGGGCGTGGAGCTGGTGGATGGGCCAGCTTCAGACATATCCTCTGTCTCCAGGGAAGGTGGATTTTCTTCCTCAGCAGCAGCCTGCTGCTGCTGGGCAGCCTGCTCCGTCTCTTCCTCCAGGTTGTCTTCCGTCCTTCAATTGAGAAAACATTATTAAATTACATGTTTATATAGGGAACCTGTCATCAACTTTATGCTGGCCATAATAATCACGCCAGAATAAAGTACAGACTGGTGAGTCACCTGCTGATTGTCAGTCTGTCCATCATTAGCAGATTGGTGAGAAGAGCTGGAGATTATGAATAACCATGACTCTTCTCAGGTAGATTTGACTTTTTCCTAGGCCTGGCCTGCAATGATTCTGATCCTGCTTCTCAGAACCTACTTCCTTTTCGGTCATATAATATAAGTGAAAGGCCACTGAAATCAGCATTTGTGTCACTATAATTTATGCTGCCCTCAGGGAGGTTAGCATAAACTTGATGACAGGTTACCTTGACAACATACCATATTTATTATTTTGTATTTTTTTAACAGTAAGCATATAGGATTAACATATGTACTTACGGGCGCACGTCCATGATGGGTCTGAGGAACATTAGCTGCTCCTTATAAATGTAGGGCCTTTTTTTCAGTGGCCCTGAACCACTGCGGCCGTGATGGGCCAGTTCCTTCCGAAATTGATCGCGACAACTCCGCCATCTATTCTTAACTTCATCAACTACAAAAAAATAAAAAATATACTGTATGACTACCATGTGGATTTGTAGGGATGTCCTCTATAGCAGTGTTGCACAACCAGTGTGCCTCCAGGTGTTGCAAAACTACAACTCCCAGCATGGCCGGACAGCCTTTGACTGTGCAGGCATGCTGGGAGTTGTAGTTTGGAAACACCCGGAGGCACACTGGTTGTGCAACACTGCTCTATAGCATAGCAAATGGCAAACTATCTTCTCAGATAAAACATGTGCTATGTTAAAATGGAGGACAATGTTACACATGTGCTATGCTACTTTGAACATAAAGCCAATATCACAAATGTCTATATATATATATGGACAGTGCACTTACTTAAAGTTTGGCGCTTGACTGCTGGAGTTTTGTCCCAAACATTCGAAAAAACCTCCTTGGCCACTTCCTCCCAGGCAGCATCTTTTTTGTAGCGGTCATGGTATTCACCAGACCGAGTGTCCCACAGACAGGGCATGCCCTGGACCACCACTATCAATTTTTCGACGTCCATTGGCTTGCTTGGCTGTCTGGGCATTTTGCCAGCTACCTCACAGCAACAGCAGACACAACAATCCAGCTTCAGACATGCAGCTCTGAAAAAAATCACTTCCTTCCTGTCTATCACTTTCTTTTTCAAGTGTTGAAACCTGTGTGAAAAACGGAACGCAACGCATTGCATCCGGATGCAATGCGTTATTAACGCATCCCCATTCATTTCTATGGGCCCTGTCCTGCGTTACAAACGCAGAATATAGAGCATGCTGCGATTTTAAAGCATTGCAGAATTGATGCGTGAAAAAAAACGCTCATGTACACAGCCCCATTGAAATGAATGGGTCAGGATTCAGTGCGGGTGCAATGCGTTCACCTACCGCATTGCACCCGCGCGGAAATCTCGCCCGTGTGAACTCAGCCTTAGGGTGGCAAAATGATATCCTATATAGAACTGAAGAGGATGTATTGTTATATTATCACTCCAAATCCAAGTTAACAATAGTATGCATTGAAATCTTAAGGCCCCTTTACGCTGCCCGATATTCGGGCAGACTATTGCTAATGCGCGTTCGTAGGAAAGCTCGTTAATGATAATTGACCCGTTTGAATGTGCCGCCGATTGCCCAATGCTTGGTGCGGACACCTAAATCATAGTTCGCAGGCAGCAGAGTGCCGTCTAAACAGCATAATGATGCCAACAAAAAATTAGCAATGGCGTTAGTGATCCGCAAAACACGGACACTAGCCATGTGCGTTCCACATTTTGCGGACTGCACATGGCCGGCCGTGTGATAAAAATGCCTATTTTTGTCCATGGCTGTGGACAAAAATAGGACATGCTCTATCTTTTTTGCAGGGCCATGGAACAGAACTATGGATGCGGACAGCACACTGTGTGCTGTCCGCATCTTTTGCAGACCCATTGAAATGAATAGGTCCGCGCCCGTTCCGCAAAATTGCTGAATGGATGTGGACTCATTCATGTGGACATGTAAATTGACCCTTACAAAGATTTTTAGGGCAGCACCAAATCTTTATGGAGAGTCAGGATGCATGCACACCAAAGTGGGACGGTCAAAGGACTAAAGGACAATAGTTGGGGCATTAGAGATGACTGAGGAATCCAAGTTTAAAACCCCCTGGCACTGTGATCACAATTGTCTCGGGCATTTTCACTTTGTGTACAATGTTCTTGAGCCTTTTGCACTGAATGCTTCCCAACCCTTCGTCTCTGCATTTAATGACTCTTGCATGCAATGAGAAGACTGCTAGAGGGTAGGGGCTGGGGAGCGCCCAAGGGCAGAGAGTCCGAGACATTTGCACCACCAAGGGATTAAAATTAACACTTGCATTCCCGAGTCATGCAACCTTCATGATCATGAACATAGGTACATTTAAACTGCTCTGTCACAGGTATAATGCTGTCAGCAGTTTTGTGGGGTCAAAACTGCTGACAGACTCCTTTAAATACGATGCTTTAATGAGCAGGGCTAGCTAATGCCCTAGAATGGGTCATGAAAAAATAACAAAAAGTTGGAACAAAATGAGTCAGCCAAGAAAGATTTTAAGGCTTTTAATTTAGTCTTAATGTTATTGCATATTATTGTAATGGGAATGAATTTCAGTTACAAGTAAGTCACAGTAGGAATCGTAATTAATGTTTCATCTGCATTGTCTGTATTTTCCACATTTATTATAATCCCAGTAATTACTGTTTTGCTGATGTATCTCTACCAAAGTCGTTGGTGAATAATTATGTCAGGGGATTAATTAAATATTTATAACACACTTCTCTTCACTTAGTGTCATTATTGGATTTCCTGCAGTTCAGTGGGACAGCGCCAATGTAAATATGTACCTAAATTACCACAAGCCAAACACAAATACAAACAAGCCGATCTTGTAATTATAGTATATAATTATTAATACGTTTCTAATTGACTTTGTAGTATTTTGTATCTTCACAGTTCTAGCGTGATATTTGATCTTTACTTTCGGGCCAGATTTATCAGCATGCAATAAAAAGTTGAAAAATGACTTGTGCCACATTTATGAATTTTTTTTAGACTATTATGAATATTTTTTTATTATTCAAAACTTACTCAACAACGTCCTCTGATGTTTCTAACAGCACATAGCTTAGGTTATGATTCACGTCTGGTGGTAATTAGGGATGAGCGAACCCGAACTGTATAGTTCGGGTTCGTACCGAATTTTGGGGTGTCCGTGACACGGACCCGAACCCGAACATTTTCGTAAAAGTCCGGGTTCGGGTTCGGTGTTCGTCGCTTTCTTGGCGCTTTTTGAAAGGCTGCAAAGCAGCCAATCAACAAGCGTCATACTACTTGCCCCAAGAGGCCGTCACAGCCATGCCTACTATTGGCATGGCTGTGATTGGCCAGAGCACCATGTGACCCAGCCTCTATTTAAGCTGGAGTCACATAGCGCCGCCCGTCACTCTGCTCTGATTAGCGTAGGGAGAGGTTGCAGCTGCGACTGTTAGGGCGAGATTAGGCAGATTAACTCCTCCAAAAGACTTCATCCAGTGATCGATCTACAGCTGTGGATCATTGAACTGCTGCTATTCAATTGCTCACTGTTTTTAGGCTGCCCAGAGAGTTTTTCATTCACTTTTTTCTGGGGTGATCGGCGGCCATTTTGTGTCTTATGGTGCGCCAGCACAAGCTGCCAACAAGTGCATTTAACCCTCAATAGTGTGGTTGTTTTTTGGCCATATACTACATCAGGGGCAAGCTGTCACCAAGTGCATTTAACCCTCAATAGTGTAGTTGTTATTTGTCTATATCCTACATCAGGGTCAAGCTGTCACACCAAGTGCATTTAACCATCAATAGTGTGGTTATTTTTTGGCCATATCCCAGTCTAATTCTGTCAGTAAACGTATACCTGTCACCCAGCGCCTAAATACCAGGCCTCCAATTTATAGTCAGCTAAATCTGTGGTTATTGCTGTAGCTGGGCAAGTTATTTAGTGTCCGTCAAAGCACATTTTTTGTTCTGGGCTGAAATACAATTCCCAATTTAGCAATCCTCTAAATTAGTGGTTTCTGCTATATCAGGCCTACTTAAAATCTATCCCTAAAAGGGTATATTAGATTCAAGGTGCTGATAGGGTCATTCTCAATAACTTCACACACACGCTACTGTGCATATCCCAGTCTAATTCTGTCCGTAAACGTATACCTGTCACCCAGCGCCTAAATACCAGGCCTCCAATTTATAGTCAGCTAAATCTGTGGTTATTGCTGTGGCTGGGCAAGTTATTTAGTGTCCGTCAAAGCACATTTTTTGTTCTGGGTTGAAATACAATTCCCAATTTAGCAATCCTCTTAATTAGTGGTTTCTGCTGTATCAGGCCTACTTAAAATCTATCCCTAAAAGGGTATATTAGATTCAAGGTGCTGATAGGGTCATTCTCAATAACTTCACACACACGCTACTGTGCATATCCCAGTCTAATTCTGTCCGTAAACGTATACCTGTCACCCAGCGCCTAAATACCAGGCCTCCAATTTATAGTCAGATAAATCTGTGGTTATTACTGTGGCTGGGCAAGTTATTTAGTGTCCGTCAAAGCACATTTTTTGTTCTGGGTTGAAATACAATTCCCAATTTAGCAATCCTCTAAATTAGTGGTTTCTGCTGTATCAGGCCTACTTAAAATCTATCCCTAAAAGGGTATATTAGATTCAAGGTGCTGATAGGGTCATTCTCAATAACTTCACACACACGCTACTGTGCATATCCCAGTCTAATTCTGTCCGTAAACATATACCTGTCACCCAGCGCCTAAATACCAGGCCTCAAATTTATATTCAGCTAAATCTGTCGTTACTGCTGTGCCTTTATTAGTGTAATACGGTACCTAAATAGATAGCCAGATAGTGTTAGGTGTGTGTAAAAAAAGGCCTGAATTTGAATTCAATACATTGGGCCAAATAATATTTTTGTTATTGTGGTGAACGGTAACAATGAGGAAAACATCTAGTAAGGGACGCGGACGCGGACATGGTCGTGGTGGTGTTAGTGGACCCTCTGGTGCTGGGAGAGGACGTGGCCGTTCTGCCACAGCCACACGTCCTAGTGTACCAACTACCTCAGGTCCCAGTAGCCGCCATAATTTACAGCGATATTTGTTGGGGCCCAATGCCGTTCTAAGGATGGTAAGGCCTGAGCAGGTACAGGCATTAGTCAATTGGGTGGCCGACAGTCGATCCAGCACGTTCACATTATCTCCCACCCAGTCTTCTGCAGAAAGCGCACAGATGGCGCCTGAAAACCAAGCCCATCAGTCTGTCACATCACCCCCATGCATACCAGGGAAACTGTCTGAGCCTCAAGTTATGCAGCAGTCTCTTATGCTGTTTGAAGACTCTGCTGGCAGGGTTTCCCAAGGGCATCCACCTAGCCCTTCCCCAGCGGTGGAAGACATAGAATGCACTGACGCACAACCACTTATGTTTCCTGATGATGAGGACATGGGAATACCACCTCAGCACGTCTCTGATGATGACGAAACACAGGTGCCAACTGCTGCGTCTTTCTGCAGTGTGCAGACTGAACAGGAGGTCAGGGATCAAGACTGGGTGGAAGACTATGCAGGGGACGATGAGGTCCTAGACCCCACATGGAATGAAGGTCGTGCCACTGACTTTCACAGTTCGGAGGAAGAGGCAGTGGTGAGACCGAGCCAACAGCGTAGCAAAAGAGGGAGCAGTGGGCAAAAGCAGAACACCCGCCGCCAAGAGACTCCGCCTGCTACTGACCGCCGCCATCTGGGACCGAGCACCCCAAAGGCAGCTTCAAGGAGTTCCCTGGCATGGCACTTCTTCAAACAATGTGCTGACGACAAGACCCGAGTGGTTTGCACGCTGTGCCATCAGAGCCTGAAGCGAGGCATTAACGTTCTGAACCTTAGCACAACCTGCATGACCAGGCACCTGCATGCAAAGCATGAACTGCAGTGGAGTAAACACCTTAAAAACAAGGAAGTCACTCAGGCTCCCCCTGCTACCTCTTCTGCTGCTGCCGCCTCGGCCTCTTCTGCTGCTGCCGCCTCGGCCTCTTCCTCCGCCTCTGGAGGAACGTTGGCACCTGCCGCCCAGCAAACAGGGGATGTACCACCAACACCACCACCTCCGTCACCAAGCATCTCAACCATGTCACACGGCAGCGTTCAGCTCTCCATCTCACAAACATTTGAGAGAAAGCGTAAATTCCCACCTAGCCACCCTCGATCCCTGGCCCTGAATGCCAGCATTTCTAAACTACTGGCCTATGAAATGCTGTCATTTAGGCTGGTGGACACAGACAGCTTCAAACAGCTCATGTCGCTTGCTGTCCCACAGTATGTTGTTCCCAGCCGGCACTACTTCTCCAAGAGAGCCGTGCCTTCCCTGCACAACCAAGTATCCGATAAAATCAAGTGTGCACTGCGCAACGCCATCTGTGGCAAGGTCCACCTAACCACAGATACGTGGACCAGTAAGCACGGCCAGGGACGCTATATCTCCCTAACTGCACACTGGGTAAATGTAGTGGCAGCTGGGCCCCAGGCGGAGAGCTGTTTGGCGCACGTCCTTCCGCCGCCAAGGATCGCAGGGCAACATTCTTTGCCTCCTGTTGCCACCTCCTCCTACTCAGCTTCCTCCTCCTCTTCTTCCACCTGCTCATCCAGTCAGCCACACACCTTCACCACCAACTTCAGCACAGCCCGGGGTAAACGTCAGCAGGCCATTCTGAAACTCATATGTTTGGGGGACAGGCCCCACACCGCACAGGAGTTGTGGCGGGGTATAGAACAACAGACCGACGAGTGGTTGCTGCCGGTGAGCCTCAAGCCCGGCCTGGTGGTGTGCGATAATGGGCGAAATCTCGTTGCAGCTCTGGGACTAGCCGGTTTGACGCACATCCCTTGCTTGGCGCATGTGCTGAATTTGGTGGTGCAGAAGTTCATTCACAACTACCCCGACATGTCAGAGCTGCTGCATAAAGTGCGGGCCGTCTGTTCGCGCTTCCGGCGTTCACATCCTGCCGCTGCTCGCCTGTCTGCGCTACAGCGTAACTTCGGCCTTCCCGCTCACCGCCTCATATGCGACGTGCCCACCAGGTGGAACTCCACCTTGCACATGCTGGACAGACTGTGCGAGCAGCAGCAGGCCATAGTGGAGTTTCAGCTGCAGCACGCACGGGTCAGTCGCACTGCGGAACAGCACCACTTCACCACCAATGACTGGGCCTCCATGCGAGACCTGTGTGCCCTGTTGCGCTGTTTCGAGTACTCCACCAACATGGCCAGTGGCGATGACGCCGTTATCAGCGTTACAATACCACTTCTATGTCTCCTTGAGAAAACACTTAGGGCGATGATGGAAGAGGAGGTGGCCCAGGAGGAGGAGGAGGAAGAGGGGTCATTTTTAGCACTTTCAGGCCAGTCTCTTCGAAGTGACTCAGAGGGAGGTTTTTTGCAACAGCAGAGGCCAGGTACAAATGTGGCCAGCCAGGGCCCACTACTGGAGGACGAGGAGGACGAGGATGAGGAGGAGGTGGAGGAGGATGAGGATGAAGCATGGTCACAGCGGGGTGGCACCCAACGCAGCTCGGGCCCATCACTGGTGCGTGGCTGGGGGGAAACGCAGGACGATGACGATACGCCTCCCACAGAGGACAGCTTGTCCTTACCCCTGGGCAGCCTGGCACACATGAGCGACTACATGCTGCAGTGCCTGCGCAACGACAGCAGAGTTGCCCACATTTTAACGTGTGCGGACTACTGGGTTGCCACCCTGCTGGATCCACGGTACAAAGACAATGTGCCCACCTTACTTCCTGCACTGGAGCGTGATAGGAAGATGCGCGAGTACAAGCGCACGTTGGTAGACGCGCTACTGAGAGCATTCCCAAATGTCACAGGGGAACAAGTGGAAGCCCAAGGCCAAGGCAGAGGAGGAGCAAGAGGTCGCCAAGGCAGCTGTGTCACGGCCAGCTCCTCTGAGGGCAGGGTTAGCATGGCAGAGATGTGGAAAAGTTTTGTCAACACGCCACAGCTAACTGCACCACCACCTGATACGCAACGTGTTAGCAGGAGGCAACATTTCACTAACATGGTGGAACAGTACGTGTGCACACCCCTCCACGTACTGACTGATGGTTCGGCCCCATTCAACTTCTGGGTCTCTAAATTGTCCACGTGGCCAGAGCTAGCCTTTTATGCCTTGGAGGTGCTGGCCTGCCCGGCGGCCAGCGTTTTGTCTGAACGTGTATTCAGCACGGCAGGGGGCGTCATTACAGACAAACGCAGCCGCCTGTCTACAGCCAATGTGGACAAGCTGACGTTCATAAAAATGAACCAGGCATGGATCCCACAGGACCTGTCCATCCCTTGTGCAGATTAGACATTAACTACCTCCCCTTAACCATATATTATTGTACTCCAGGGCACTTCCTCATTCAATCCTATTTTTATTTTCATTTTACCATTATATTGCGAGGCAACCCAAAGTTGAATGAACCTCTCCTCTGTCTGGGTGCCGGGGCCTAAATATATGACAATGGACTGTTCCAATGTTGGGTGACGTGAAGCATGATTCTCTGCTATGACATGCAGACTGATTCTCTGCTGACATGAAGCCAGATTCTCTGTTACGGGACCTCTCTCCTCTGCCTGGGTGCCTGGGCCTAAATATATGACAATGGACTGTTACAGTGGTGGGTGACGTGAAGCCTGATTCTCTGCTATGACATGCAGACTGATTCTCTGCTGACATGAAGCCAGATTCTCTGTTACGGGAACTCTCTCCTCTGACTGGGTGTCTGGGCCTAAAATATATGACAATGGACTGTTACAGTGTAGGCTGACGTGAAGCCTGATTCTCTGCTATGACATGCAGACTGATTCTCTGCTGACATGAAGCCAGATTCTCTGTTACGGGACCTCTCTCCTCTGCCTGGGTGCCTGGGCCTAAATATATGACAATGGACTGTTACAGTGGTGGGTGACGTGAAGCCTGATTCTCTGCTATGACATGCAGACTGATTCTCTGCTGACATGAAGCCAGATTCTCTGTTACGGGACCTCTCTCCTCTGCCTGGGTGCCTGGGCCTAAATATATGACAATGGACTGTTACAGTGGTGGCTGACGTGAAGCCTGATTCTCTGCTATGACATGCAGACTGATTCTCTGCTGACATGAAGCCAGATTCTCTGTTACGGGACCTCTCTCCTCTGCCTGGGTGCCTGGGCCTAAATATATGACAATGGACTGTTCCAGTGGTGGGTGACGTGAAGCCTGATTCTCTGCTATGACATGCAGACTGATTCTCTGCTGACATGAAGCCAGATTCTCTGTTACGGGACCTCTCTCCTCTGCCTGGGTGCCTGGGCCTAAATATATGACAATGGACTGTTACAGTGGTGGCTGACGTGAAGCCTGATTCTCTGCTATGACATGCAGACTGATTCTCTGCTGACATGAAGCCAGATTCTCTGTTACGGGACCTCTCTCCTCTGCCTGGGTGCCTGGGCCTAAATATATGACAATGGACTGTTACAGTGGTGGGTGACGTGAAGCCTGATTCTCTGCTATGACATGCAGACTGATTCTCTGCTGACATGAAGCCAGATTCTCTGTTACGGGACCTCTCTCCTCTGCCTGGGTGCCTGGGCCTAAATATATGACAATGGACTGTTACAGTGGTGGGTGACGTGAAGCCTGATTCTCTGCTATGACATGCAGACTGATTCTCTGCTGACATGAAGCCAGATTCTCTGTTACGGGACCTCTCTCCTCTGCCTGGGTGCCTGGGCCTAAATATATGACAATGGACTGTTACAGTGGTGGCTGACGTGAAGCCTGATTCTCTGCTATGACATGCAGACTGATTCTCTGCTGACATGAAGCCAGATTCTCTGTTACGGGACCTCTCTCCTCTGCCTGGGTGCCTGGGCCTAAATATATGACAATGGACTGTTACAGTGGTGGCTGACGTGAAGCCTGATTCTCTGCTATGACATGCAGACTGATTCTCTGCTGACATGAAGCCAGATTCTCTGTTACGGGACCTCTCTCCTCTGCCTGGGTGCCTGGGCCTAAATATATGACAATGGACTGTTACAGTGGTGGGTGACGTGAAGCCTGATTCTCTGCTATGACATGCAGACTGATTCTCTGCTGACATGAAGCCAGATTCTCTGTTACGGGACCTCTCTCCTCTGCCTGGGTGCCTGGGCCTAAATATATGACAATGGACTGTTACAGTGGTGGCTGACGTGAAGCCTGATTCTCTGCTATGACATGCAGACTGATTCTCTGCTGACATGAAGCCAGATTCTCTGTTACGGGACCTCTCTCCTCTGCCTGGGTGCCTGGGCCTAAATATATGACAATGGACTGTTACAGTGGTGGCTGACGTGAAGCCTGATTCTCTGCTATGACATGCAGACTGATTCTCTGCTGACATGAAGCCAGATTCTCTGTTACGGGACCTCTCTCCTCTGCCTGGGTGCCTGGGCCTAAATATATGACAATGGACTGTTACAGTGGTGGCTGACGTGAAGCCTGATTCTCTGCTATGACATGCAGACTGATTCTCTGCTGACATGAAGCCAGATTCTCTGTTACGGGACCTCTCTCCTCTGCCTGGGTGCCTGGGCCTAAATATATGACAATGGACTGTTACAGTGGTGGCTGACGTGAAGCCTGATTCTCTGCTATGACATGCAGACTGATTCTCTGCTGACATGAAGCCAGATTCTCTGTTACGGGACCTCTCTCCTCTGCCTGGGTGCCTGGGCCTAAATATCTGACAATGGACTGTTACAGTGGTGGCTGACGTGAAGCCTGATTCTCTGCTATGACATGCAGACTGATTCTCTGCTGACATGAAGCCAGATTCTCTGTTACGGGACCTCTCTCCTCTGCCTGGGTGCCTGGGCCTAAATATATGACAATGGACTGTTCCAGTGGTGGCTGACGTGAAGCCTGATTCTCTGCTATGACATGCAGACTGATTCTCTGCTGACATGAAGCCAGATTCTCTGTTACGGGACCTCTCTCCTCTGCCTGGGTGCCTGGGCCTAAATATATGACAATGGACTGTTACAGTGGTGGGTGACGTGAAGCCTGATTCTCTGCTATGACATGCAGACTGATTCTCTGCTGACATGAAGCCAGATTCTCTGTTACGGGACCTCTCTCCTCTGCCTGGGTGCCTGGGCCTAAATATATGACAATGGACTGTTACAGTGGTGGCTGACGTGAAGCCTGATTCTCTGCTATGACATGCAGACTGATTCTCTGCTGACATGAAGCCAGATTCTCTGTTACGGGACCTCTCTCCTCTGCCTGGGTGCCTGGGCCTAAATATATGACAATGGACTGTTACAGTGGTGGGCTGACGTGAAGCCTGATTCTCTGCTATGACATGCAGACTGATTCTCTGCTGACATGAAGCCAGATTCTCTGTTACGGGACCTCTCTCCTCTGCCTGGGTGCCTGGGCCTAAATATCTGACAATGGACTGTTACAGTGGTGGCTGACGTGAAGCCTGATTCTCTGCTATGACATGCAGACTGATTCTCTGCTGACATGAAGCCAGATTCTCTGTTACGGGACCTCTCTCCTCTGCCTGGGTGCCTGGGCCTAAATATATGACAATGGACTGTTCCAGTGGTGGGTGACGTGAAGCCTGATTCTCTGCTATGACATGCAGACTGATTCTCTGCTGACATGAAGCCAGATTCTCTGTTACGGGACCTCTCTCCTCTGCCTGGGTGCCTGGGCCTAAATATATGACAATGGACTGTTACAGTGGTGGCTGACGTGAAGCCTGATTCTCTGCTATGACATGCAGACTGATTCTCTGCTGACATGAAGCCAGATTCTCTGTTACGGGACCTCTCTCCTCTGCCTGGGTGCCTGGGCCTAAATATATGACAATGGACTGTTACAGTGGTGGCTGACGTGAAGCCTGATTCTCTGCTATGACATGCAGACTGATTCTCTGCTGACATGAAGCCAGATTCTCTGTTACGGGACCTCTCTCCTCTGCCTGGGTGCCTGGGCCTAAATATATGACAATGGACTGTTACAGTGGTGGCTGACGTGAAGCCTGATTCTCTGCTATGACATGCAGACTGATTCTCTGCTGACATGAAGCCAGATTCTCTGTTACGGGACCTCTCTCCTCTGCCTGGGTGCCTGGGCCTAAATATATGACAATGGACTGTTACAGTGGTGGCTGACGTGAAGCCTGATTCTCTGCTATGACATGCAGACTGATTCTCTGCTGACATGAAGCCAGATTCTCTGTTACGGGACCTCTCTCCTCTGCCTGGGTGCCTGGGCCTAAATATATGACAATGGACTGTTACAGTGGTGGCTGACGTGAAGCCTGATTCTCTGCTATGACATGCAGACTGATTCTCTGCTGACATGAAGCCAGATTCTCTGTTACGGGACCTCTCTCCTCTGCCTGGGTGCCTGGGCCTAAATATATGACAATGGACTGTTACAGTGGTGGCTGACGTGAAGCCTGATTCTCTGCTATGACATGCAGACTGATTCTCTGCTGACATGAAGCCAGATTCTCTGTTACGGGACCTCTCTCCTCTGCCTGGGTGCCTGGGCCTAAATATATGACAATGGACTGTTACAGTGGTGGCTGACGTGAAGCCTGATTCTCTGCTATGACATGCAGACTGATTCTCTGCTGACATGAAGCCAGATTCTCTGTTACGGGACCTCTCTCCTCTGCCTGGGTGCCTGGGCCTAAATATATGACAATGGACTGTTACAGTGGTGGCTGACGTGAAGCCTGATTCTCTGCTATGACATGCAGACTGATTCTCTGCTGACATGAAGCCAGATTCTCTGTTACGGGACCTCTCTCCTCTGCCTGGGTGCCTGGGCCTAAATATATGACAATGGACTGTTACAGTGGTGGCTGACGTGAAGCCTGATTCTCTGCTATGACATGCAGACTGATTCTCTGCTGACATGAAGCCAGATTCTCTGTTACGGGACCTCTCTCCTCTGCCTGGGTGCCTGGGCCTAAATATATGACAATGGACTGTTACAGTGGTGGCTGACGTGAAGCCTGATTCTCTGCTATGACATGCAGACTGATTCTCTGCTGACATGAAGCCAGATTCTCTGTTACGGGACCTCTCTCCTCTGCCTGGGTGCCTGGGCCTAAATATATGACAATGGACTGTTACAGTGGTGGCTGACGTGAAGCCTGATTCTCTGCTATGACATGCAGACTGATTCTCTGCTGACATGAAGCCAGATTCTCTGTTACGGGACCTCTCTCCTCTGCCTGGGTGCCTGGGCCTAAATATATGACAATGGACTGTTACAGTGGTGGCTGACGTGAAGCCTGATTCTCTGCTATGACATGCAGACTGATTCTCTGCTGACATGAAGCCAGATTCTCTGTTACGGGACCTCTCTCCTCTGCCTGGGTGCCTGGGCCTAAATATATGACAATGGACTGTTACAGTGGTGGCTGACGTGAAGCCTGATTCTCTGCTATGACATGCAGACTGATTCTCTGCTGACATGAAGCCAGATTCTCTGTTACGGGACCTCTCTCCTCTGCCTGGGTGCCTGGGCCTAAATATATGACAATGGACTGTTACAGTGGTGGCTGACGTGAAGCCTGATTCTCTGCTATGACATGCAGACTGATTCTCTGCTGACATGAAGCCAGATTCTCTGTTACGGGACCTCTCTCCTCTGCCTGGGTGCCTGGGCCTAAATATATGACAATGGACTGTTACAGTGGTGGCTGACGTGAAGCCTGATTCTCTGCTATGACATGCAGACTGATTCTCTGCTGACATGAAGCCAGATTCTCTGTTACGGGACCTCTCTCCTCTGCCTGGGTGCCTGGGCCTAAATATATGACAATGGACTGTTACAGTGGTGGCTGACGTGAAGCCTGATTCTCTGCTATGACATGCAGACTGATTCTCTGCTGACATGAAGCCAGATTCTCTGTTACGGGACCTCTCTCCTCTGCCTGGGTGCCTGGGCCTAAATATATGACAATGGACTGTTACAGTGGTGGCTGACGTGAAGCCTGATTCTCTGCTATGACATGCAGACTGATTCTCTGCTGACATGAAGCCAGATTCTCTGTTACGGGACCTCTCTCCTCTGCCTGGGTGCCTGGGCCTAAATATATGACAATGGACTGTTACAGTGGTGGCTGACGTGAAGCCTGATTCTCTGCTATGACATGCAGACTGATTCTCTGCTGACATGAAGCCAGATTCTCTGTTACGGGACCTCTCTCCTCTGCCTGGGTGCCTGGGCCTAAATATATGACAATGGACTGTTACAGTGGTGGCTGACGTGAAGCCTGATTCTCTGCTATGACATGCAGACTGATTCTCTGCTGACATGAAGCCAGATTCTCTGTTACGGGACCTCTCTCCTCTGCCTGGGTGCCTGGGCCTAAATATATGACAATGGACTGTTACAGTGGTGGCTGACGTGAAGCCTGATTCTCTGCTATGACATGCAGACTGATTCTCTGCTGACATGAAGCCAGATTCTCTGTTACGGGACCTCTCTCCTCTGCCTGGGTGCCTGGGCCTAAATATATGACAATGGACTGTTACAGTGGTGGCTGACGTGAAGCCTGATTCTCTGCTATGACATGCAGACTGATTCTCTGCTGACATGAAGCCAGATTCTCTGTTACGGGACCTCTCTCCTCTGCCTGGGTGCCTGGGCCTAAATATATGACAATGGACTGTTACAGTGGTGGCTGACGTGAAGCCTGATTCTCTGCTATGACATGCAGACTGATTCTCTGCTGACATGAAGCCAGATTCTCTGTTACGGGACCTCTCTCCTCTGCCTGGGTGCCTGGGCCTAAATATATGACAATGGACTGTTACAGTGGTGGCTGACGTGAAGCCTGATTCTCTGCTATGACATGCAGACTGATTCTCTGCTGACATGAAGCCAGATTCTCTGTTACGGGACCTCTCTCCTCTGCCTGGGTGCCTGGGCCTAAATATATGACAATGGACTGTTACAGTGGTGGCTGACGTGAAGCCTGATTCTCTGCTATGACATGCAGACTGATTCTCTGCTGACATGAAGCCAGATTCTCTGTTACGGGACCTCTCTCCTCTGCCTGGGTGCCTGGGCCTAAATATATGACAATGGACTGTTACAGTGGTGGCTGACGTGAAGCCTGATTCTCTGCTATGACATGCAGACTGATTCTCTGCTGACATGAAGCCAGATTCTCTGTTACGGGACCTCTCTCCTCTGCCTGGGTGCCTGGGCCTAAATATATGACAATGGACTGTTACAGTGGTGGCTGACGTGAAGCCTGATTCTCTGCTATGACATGCAGACTGATTCTCTGCTGACATGAAGCCAGATTCTCTGTTACGGGACCTCTCTCCTCTGCCTGGGTGCCTGGGCCTAAATATATGACAATGGACTGTTACAGTGGTGGCTGACGTGAAGCCTGATTCTCTGCTATGACATGCAGACTGATTCTCTGCTGACATGAAGCCAGATTCTCTGTTACGGGACCTCTCTCCTCTGCCTGGGTGCCTGGGCCTAAATATATGACAATGGACTGTTACAGTGGTGGCTGACGTGAAGCCTGATTCTCTGCTATGACATGCAGACTGATTCTCTGCTGACATGAAGCCAGATTCTCTGTTACGGGACCTCTCTCCTCTGCCTGGGTGCCTGGGCCTAAATATATGACAATGGACTGTTACAGTGGTGGCTGACGTGAAGCCTGATTCTCTGCTATGACATGCAGACTGATTCTCTGCTGACATGAAGCCAGATTCTCTGTTACGGGACCTCTCTCCTCTGCCTGGGTGCCTGGGCCTAAATATATGACAATGGACTGTTACAGTGGTGGCTGACGTGAAGCCTGATTCTCTGCTATGACATGCAGACTGATTCTCTGCTGACATGAAGCCAGATTCTCTGTTACGGGACCTCTCTCCTCTGCCTGGGTGCCTGGGCCTAAATATATGACAATGGACTGTTACAGTGGTGGCTGACGTGAAGCCTGATTCTCTGCTATGACATGCAGACTGATTCTCTGCTGACATGAAGCCAGATTCTCTGTTACGGGACCTCTCTCCTCTGCCTGGGTGCCTGGGCCTAAATATATGACAATGGACTGTTACAGTGGTGGCTGACGTGAAGCCTGATTCTCTGCTATGACATGCAGACTGATTCTCTGCTGACATGAAGCCAGATTCTCTGTTACGGGACCTCTCTCCTCTGCCTGGGTGCCTGGGCCTAAATATATGACAATGGACTGTTACAGTGGTGGCTGACGTGAAGCCTGATTCTCTGCTATGACATGCAGACTGATTCTCTGCTGACATGAAGCCAGATTCTCTGTTACGGGACCTCTCTCCTCTGCCTGGGTGCCTGGGCCTAAATATATGACAATGGACTGTTACAGTGGTGGCTGACGTGAAGCCTGATTCTCTGCTATGACATGCAGACTGATTCTCTGCTGACATGAAGCCAGATTCTCTGTTACGGGACCTCTCTCCTCTGCCTGGGTGCCTGGGCCTAAATATATGACAATGGACTGTTACAGTGGTGGCTGACGTGAAGCCTGATTCTCTGCTATGACATGCAGACTGATTCTCTGCTGACATGAAGCCAGATTCTCTGTTACGGGACCTCTCTCCTCTGCCTGGGTGCCTGGGCCTAAATATATGACAATGGACTGTTACAGTGGTGGCTGACGTGAAGCCTGATTCTCTGCTATGACATGCAGACTGATTCTCTGCTGACATGAAGCCAGATTCTCTGTTACGGGACCTCTCTCCTCTGCCTGGGTGCCTGGGCCTAAATATATGACAATGGACTGTTACAGTGGTGGCTGACGTGAAGCCTGATTCTCTGCTATGACATGCAGACTGATTCTCTGCTGACATGAAGCCAGATTCTCTGTTACGGGACCTCTCTCCTCTGCCTGGGTGCCTGGGCCTAAATATATGACAATGGACTGTTACAGTGGTGGCTGACGTGAAGCCTGATTCTCTGCTATGACATGCAGACTGATTCTCTGCTGACATGAAGCCAGATTCTCTGTTACGGGACCTCTCTCCTCTGCCTGGGTGCCTGGGCCTAAATATATGACAATGGACTGTTACAGTGGTGGCTGACGTGAAGCCTGATTCTCTGCTATGACATGCAGACTGATTCTCTGCTGACATGAAGCCAGATTCTCTGTTACGGGACCTCTCTCCTCTGCCTGGGTGCCTGGGCCTAAATATATGACAATGGACTGTTACAGTGGTGGCTGACGTGAAGCCTGATTCTCTGCTATGACATGCAGACTGATTCTCTGCTGACATGAAGCCAGATTCTCTGTTACGGGACCTCTCTCCTCTGCCTGGGTGCCTGGGCCTAAATATATGACAATGGACTGTTACAGTGGTGGCTGACGTGAAGCCTGATTCTCTGCTATGACATGCAGACTGATTCTCTGCTGACATGAAGCCAGATTCTCTGTTACGGGACCTCTCTCCTCTGCCTGGGTGCCTGGGCCTAAATATATGACAATGGACTGTTACAGTGGTGGCTGACGTGAAGCCTGATTCTCTGCTATGACATGCAGACTGATTCTCTGCTGACATGAAGCCAGATTCTCTGTTACGGGACCTCTCTCCTCTGCCTGGGTGCCTGGGCCTAAATATATGACAATGGACTGTTACAGTGGTGGCTGACGTGAAGCCTGATTCTCTGCTATGACATGCAGACTGATTCTCTGCTGACATGAAGCCAGATTCTCTGTTACGGGACCTCTCTCCTCTGCCTGGGTGCCTGGGCCTAAATATATGACAATGGACTGTTACAGTGGTGGCTGACGTGAAGCCTGATTCTCTGCTATGACATGCAGACTGATTCTCTGCTGACATGAAGCCAGATTCTCTGTTACGGGACCTCTCTCCTCTGCCTGGGTGCCTGGGCCTAAATATATGACAATGGACTGTTACAGTGGTGGTGACGTGAAGCCTGATTCTCTGCTATGACATGCAGACTGATTCTCTGCTGACATGAAGCCAGATTCTCTGTTACGGGACCTCTCTCCTCTGCCTGGGTGCCTGGGCCTAAATATATGACAATGGACTGTTACAGTGGTGGCTGACGTGAAGCCTGATTCTCTGCTATGACATGCAGACTGATTCTCTGCTGACATGAAGCCAGATTCTCTGTTACGGGACCTCTCTCCTCTGCCTGGGTGCCTGGGCCTAAATATATGACAATGGACTGTTACAGTGGTGGCTGACGTGAAGCCTGATTCTCTGCTATGACATGCAGACTGATTCTCTGCTGACATGAAGCCAGATTCTCTGTTACGGGACCTCTCTCCTCTGCCTGGGTGCCTGGGCCTAAATATATGACAATGGACTGTTACAGTGGTGGCTGACGTGAAGCCTGATTCTCTGCTATGACATGCAGACTGATTCTCTGCTGACATGAAGCCAGATTCTCTGTTACGGGACCTCTCTCCTCTGCCTGGGTGCCTGGGCCTAAATATATGACAATGGACTGTTACAGTGGTGGCTGACGTGAAGCCTGATTCTCTGCTATGACATGCAGACTGATTCTCTGCTGACATGAAGCCAGATTCTCTGTTACGGGACCTCTCTCCTCTGCCTGGGTGCCTGGGCCTAAATATATGACAATGGACTGTTACAGTGGTGGCTGACGTGAAGCCTGATTCTCTGCTATGACATGCAGACTGATTCTCTGCTGACATGAAGCCAGATTCTCTGTTACGGGACCTCTCTCCTCTGCCTGGGTGCCTGGGCCTAAATATATGACAATGGACTGTTACAGTGGTGGGTGACGTGAAGCCTGATTCTCTGCTATGACATGCAGACTGATTCTCTGCTGACATGAAGCCAGATTCTCTGTTACGGGACCTCTCTCCTCTGCCTGGGTGCCTGGGCCTAAATATATGACAATGGACTGTTACAGTGGTGGCTGACGTGAAGCCTGATTCTCTGCTATGACATGCAGACTGATTCTCTGCTGACATGAAGCCAGATTCTCTGTTACGGGACCTCTCTCCTCTGCCTGGGTGCCTGGGCCTAAATATATGACAATGGACTGTTACAGTGGTGGCTGACGTGAAGCCTGATTCTCTGCTATGACATGCAGACTGATTCTCTGCTGACATGAAGCCAGATTCTCTGTTACGGGACCTCTCTCCTCTGCCTGGGTGCCTGGGCCTAAATATATGACAATGGACTGTTACAGTGGTGGCTGACGTGAAGCCTGATTCTCTGCTATGACATGCAGACTGATTCTCTGCTGACATGAAGCCAGATTCTCTGTTACGGGACCTCTCTCCTCTGCCTGGGTGCCTGGGCCTAAATATATGACAATGGACTGTTACAGTGGTGGCTGACGTGAAGCCTGATTCTCTGCTATGACATGCAGACTGATTCTCTGCTGACATGAAGCCAGATTCTCTGTTACGGGACCTCTCTCCTCTGCCTGGGTGCCTGGGCCTAAATATATGACAATGGACTGTTACAGTGGTGGCTGACGTGAAGCCTGATTCTCTGCTATGACATGCAGACTGATTCTCTGCTGACATGAAGCCAGATTCTCTGTTACGGGACCTCTCTCCTCTGCCTGGGTGCCTGGGCCTAAATATATGACAATGGACTGTTACAGTGGTGGCTGACGTGAAGCCTGATTCTCTGCTATGACATGCAGACTGATTCTCTGCTGACATGAAGCCAGATTCTCTGTTACGGGACCTCTCTCCTCTGCCTGGGTGCCTGGGCCTAAATATATGACAATGGACTGTTACAGTGGTGGCTGACGTGAAGCCTGATTCTCTGCTATGACATGCAGACTGATTCTCTGCTGACATGAAGCCAGATTCTCTGTTACGGGACCTCTCTCCTCTGCCTGGGTGCCTGGGCCTAAATATATGACAATGGACTGTTACAGTGGTGGCTGACGTGAAGCCTGATTCTCTGCTATGACATGCAGACTGATTCTCTGCTGACATGAAGCCAGATTCTCTGTTACGGGACCTCTCTCCTCTGCCTGGGTGCCTGGGCCTAAATATATGACAATGGACTGTTACAGTGGTGGCTGACGTGAAGCCTGATTCTCTGCTATGACATGCAGACTGATTCTCTGCTGACATGAAGCCAGATTCTCTGTTACGGGACCTCTCTCCTCTGCCTGGGTGCCTGGGCCTAAATATATGACAATGGACTGTTACAGTGGTGGCTGACGTGAAGCCTGATTCTCTGCTATGACATGCAGACTGATTCTCTGCTGACATGAAGCCAGATTCTCTGTTACGGGACCTCTCTCCTCTGCCTGGGTGCCTGGGCCTAAATATATGACAATGGACTGTTACAGTGGTGGCTGACGTGAAGCCTGATTCTCTGCTATGACATGCAGACTGATTCTCTGCTGACATGAAGCCAGATTCTCTGTTACGGGACCTCTCTCCTCTGCCTGGGTGCCTGGGCCTAAATATATGACAATGGACTGTTACAGTGGTGGCTGACGTGAAGCCTGATTCTCTGCTATGACATGCAGACTGATTCTCTGCTGACATGAAGCCAGATTCTCTGTTACGGGACCTCTCTCCTCTGCCTGGGTGCCTGGGCCTAAATATATGACAATGGACTGTTACAGTGGTGGCTGACGTGAAGCCTGATTCTCTGCTATGACATGCAGACTGATTCTCTGCTGACATGAAGCCAGATTCTCTGTTACGGGACCTCTCTCCTCTGCCTGGGTGCCTGGGCCTAAATATATGACAATGGACTGTTACAGTGGTGGCTGACGTGAAGCCTGATTCTCTGCTATGACATGCAGACTGATTCTCTGCTGACATGAAGCCAGATTCTCTGTTACGGGACCTCTCTCCTCTGCCTGGGTGCCTGGGCCTAAATATATGACAATGGACTGTTACAGTGGTGGCTGACGTGAAGCCTGATTCTCTGCTATGACATGCAGACTGATTCTCTGCTGACATGAAGCCAGATTCTCTGTTACGGGACCTCTCTCCTCTGCCTGGGTGCCTGGGCCTAAATATATGACAATGGACTGTTACAGTGGTGGCTGACGTGAAGCCTGATTCTCTGCTATGACATGCAGACTGATTCTCTGCTGACATGAAGCCAGATTCTCTGTTACGGGACCTCTCTCCTCTGCCTGGGTGCCTGGGCCTAAATATATGACAATGGACTGTTACAGTGGTGGCTGACGTGAAGCCTGATTCTCTGCTATGACATGCAGACTGATTCTCTGCTGACATGAAGCCAGATTCTCTGTTACGGGACCTCTCTCCTCTGCCTGGGTGCCTGGGCCTAAATATATGACAATGGACTGTTACAGTGGTGGCTGACGTGAAGCCTGATTCTCTGCTATGACATGCAGACTGATTCTCTGCTGACATGAAGCCAGATTCTCTGTTACGGGACCTCTCTCCTCTGCCTGGGTGCCTGGGCCTAAATATATGACAATGGACTGTTACAGTGGTGGCTGACGTGAAGCCTGATTCTCTGCTATGACATGCAGACTGATTCTCTGCTGACATGAAGCCAGATTCTCTGTTACGGGACCTCTCTCCTCTGCCTGGGTGCCTGGGCCTAAATATATGACAATGGACTGTTACAGTGGTGGCTGACGTGAAGCCTGATTCTCTGCTATGACATGCAGACTGATTCTCTGCTGACATGAAGCCAGATTCTCTGTTACGGGACCTCTCTCCTCTGCCTGGGTGCCTGGGCCTAAATATATGACAATGGACTGTTACAGTGGTGGCTGACGTGAAGCCTGATTCTCTGCTATGACATGCAGACTGATTCTCTGCTGACATGAAGCCAGATTCTCTGTTACGGGACCTCTCTCCTCTGCCTGGGTGCCTGGGCCTAAATATATGACAATGGACTGTTACAGTGGTGGCTGACGTGAAGCCTGATTCTCTGCTATGACATGCAGACTGATTCTCTGCTGACATGAAGCCAGATTCTCTGTTACGGGACCTCTCTCCTCTGCCTGGGTGCCTGGGCCTAAATATATGACAATGGACTGTTACAGTGGTGGCTGACGTGAAGCCTGATTCTCTGCTATGACATGCAGACTGATTCTCTGCTGACATGAAGCCAGATTCTCTGTTACGGGACCTCTCTCCTCTGCCTGGGTGCCTGGGCCTAAATATATGACAATGGACTGTTACAGTGGTGGCTGACGTGAAGCCTGATTCTCTGCTATGACATGCAGACTGATTCTCTGCTGACATGAAGCCAGATTCTCTGTTACGGGACCTCTCTCCTCTGCCTGGGTGCCTGGGCCTAAATATATGACAATGGACTGTTACAGTGGTGGCTGACGTGAAGCCTGATTCTCTGCTATGACATGCAGACTGATTCTCTGCTGACATGAAGCCAGATTCTCTGTTACGGGACCTCTCTCCTCTGCCTGGGTGCCTGGGCCTAAATATATGACAATGGACTGTTACAGTGGTGGCTGACGTGAAGCCTGATTCTCTGCTATGACATGCAGACTGATTCTCTGCTGACATGAAGCCAGATTCTCTGTTACGGGACCTCTCTCCTCTGCCTGGGTGCCTGGGCCTAAATATATGACAATGGACTGTTACAGTGGTGGCTGACGTGAAGCCTGATTCTCTGCTATGACATGCAGACTGATTCTCTGCTGACATGAAGCCAGATTCTCTGTTACGGGACCTCTCTCCTCTGCCTGGGTGCCTGGGCCTAAATATATGACAATGGACTGTTACAGTGGTGGCTGACGTGAAGCCTGATTCTCTGCTATGACATGCAGACTGATTCTCTGCTGACATGAAGCCAGATTCTCTGTTACGGGACCTCTCTCCTCTGCCTGGGTGCCTGGGCCTAAATATATGACAATGGACTGTTACAGTGGTGGCTGACGTGAAGCCTGATTCTCTGCTATGACATGCAGACTGATTCTCTGCTGACATGAAGCCAGATTCTCTGTTACGGGACCTCTCTCCTCTGCCTGGGTGCCTGGGCCTAAATATATGACAATGGACTGTTACAGTGGTGGCTGACGTGAAGCCTGATTCTCTGCTATGACATGCAGACTGATTCTCTGCTGACATGAAGCCAGATTCTCTGTTACGGGACCTCTCTCCTCTGCCTGGGTGCCTGGGCCTAAATATATGACAATGGACTGTTACAGTGGTGGCTGACGTGAAGCCTGATTCTCTGCTATGACATGCAGACTGATTCTCTGCTGACATGAAGCCAGATTCTCTGTTACGGGACCTCTCTCCTCTGCCTGGGTGCCTGGGCCTAAATATATGACAATGGACTGTTACAGTGGTGGCTGACGTGAAGCCTGATTCTCTGCTATGACATGCAGACTGATTCTCTGCTGACATGAAGCCAGATTCTCTGTTACGGGACCTCTCTCCTCTGCCTGGGTGCCTGGGCCTAAATATATGACAATGGACTGTTACAGTGGTGGCTGACGTGAAGCCTGATTCTCTGCTATGACATGCAGACTGATTCTCTGCTGACATGAAGCCAGATTCTCTGTTACGGGACCTCTCTCCTCTGCCTGGGTGCCTGGGCCTAAATATATGACAATGGACTGTTACAGTGGTGGCTGACGTGAAGCCTGATTCTCTGCTATGACATGCAGACTGATTCTCTGCTGACATGAAGCCAGATTCTCTGTTACGGGACCTCTCTCCTCTGCCTGGGTGCCTGGGCCTAAATATATGACAATGGACTGTTACAGTGGTGGCTGACGTGAAGCCTGATTCTCTGCTATGACATGCAGACTGATTCTCTGCTGACATGAAGCCAGATTCTCTGTTACGGGACCTCTCTCCTCTGCCTGGGTGCCTGGGCCTAAATATATGACAATGGACTGTTACAGTGGTGGCTGACGTGAAGCCTGATTCTCTGCTATGACATGCAGACTGATTCTCTGCTGACATGAAGCCAGATTCTCTGTTACGGGACCTCTCTCCTCTGCCTGGGTGCCTGGGCCTAAATATATGACAATGGACTGTTACAGTGGTGGCTGACGTGAAGCCTGATTCTCTGCTATGACATGCAGACTGATTCTCTGCTGACATGAAGCCAGATTCTCTGTTACGGGACCTCTCTCCTCTGCCTGGGTGCCTGGGCCTAAATATATGACAATGGACTGTTACAGTGGTGGCTGACGTGAAGCCTGATTCTCTGCTATGACATGCAGACTGATTCTCTGCTGACATGAAGCCAGATTCTCTGTTACGGGACCTCTCTCCTCTGCCTGGGTGCCTGGGCCTAAATATATGACAATGGACTGTTACAGTGGTGGCTGACGTGAAGCCTGATTCTCTGCTATGACATGCAGACTGATTCTCTGCTGACATGAAGCCAGATTCTCTGTTACGGGACCTCTCTCCTCTGCCTGGGTGCCTGGGCCTAAATATATGACAATGGACTGTTACAGTGGTGGCTGACGTGAAGCCTGATTCTCTGCTATGACATGCAGACTGATTCTCTGCTGACATGAAGCCAGATTCTCTGTTACGGGACCTCTCTCCTCTGCCTGGGTGCCTGGGCCTAAATATATGACAATGGACTGTTACAGTGGTGGCTGACGTGAAGCCTGATTCTCTGCTATGACATGCAGACTGATTCTCTGCTGACATGAAGCCAGATTCTCTGTTACGGGACCTCTCTCCTCTGCCTGGGTGCCTGGGCCTAAATATATGACAATGGACTGTTACAGTGGTGGCTGACGTGAAGCCTGATTCTCTGCTATGACATGCAGACTGATTCTCTGCTGACATGAAGCCAGATTCTCTGTTACGGGACCTCTCTCCTCTGCCTGGGTGCCTGGGCCTAAATATATGACAATGGACTGTTACAGTGGTGGCTGACGTGAAGCCTGATTCTCTGCTATGACATGCAGACTGATTCTCTGCTGACATGAAGCCAGATTCTCTGTTACGGGACCTCTCTCCTCTGCCTGGGTGCCTGGGCCTAAATATATGACAATGGACTGTTACAGTGGTGGCTGACGTGAAGCCTGATTCTCTGCTATGACATGCAGACTGATTCTCTGCTGACATGAAGCCAGATTCTCTGTTACGGGACCTCTCTCCTCTGCCTGGGTGCCTGGGCCTAAATATATGACAATGGACTGTTACAGTGGTGGCTGACGTGAAGCCTGATTCTCTGCTATGACATGCAGACTGATTCTCTGCTGACATGAAGCCAGATTCTCTGTTACGGGACCTCTCTCCTCTGCCTGGGTGCCTGGGCCTAAATATATGACAATGGACTGTTACAGTGGTGGCTGACGTGAAGCCTGATTCTCTGCTATGACATGCAGACTGATTCTCTGCTGACATGAAGCCAGATTCTCTGTTACGGGACCTCTCTCCTCTGCCTGGGTGCCTGGGCCTAAATATATGACAATGGACTGTTACAGTGGTGGCTGACGTGAGCCTGATTCTCTGCTATGACATGCAGACTGATTCTCTGCTGACATGAAGCCAGATTCTCTGTTACGGGACCTCTCTCCTCTGCCTGGGTGCCTGGGCCTAAATATATGACAATGGACTGTTACAGTGGTGGTGACGTGAAGCCTGATTCTCTGCTATGACATGCAGACTGATTCTCTGCTGACATGAAGCCAGATTCTCTGTTACGGGACCTCTCTCCTCTGCCTGGGTGCCTGGGCCTAAATATATGACAATGGACTGTTACAGTGGTGGTGACGTGAAGCCTGATTCTCTGCTATGACATGCAGACTGATTCTCTGCTGACATGAAGCCAGATTCTCTGTTACGGGACCTCTCTCCTCTGCCTGGGTGCCTGGGCCTAAATATGACAATGGACTGTTACAGTGGTGGCTGACGTGAAGCCTGATTATTCTCTGCTATGACATGCAGACTGATTCTCTGCTGACATGAAGCCAGATTCTCTGTTACGGGACCTCTCTCCTCTGCCTGGTGCCTGGGCCTAAATATGACAATGGACTGTTACAGTGGTGGCTGACGTGAAGCCTGATTCTCTGCTATGACATGCAGACTGATTCTCTGCTGACATGAAGCCAGATTCTCTGTTACGGGACCTCTCTCCTCTGCCTGGGTGCCTGGGCCTAAATATATGACAATGGACTGTTACAGTGGTGGCTGACGTGAAGCCTGATTCTCTGCTATGACATGCAGACTGATTCTCTGCTGACATGAAGCCAGATTCTCTGTTACGGGACCTCTCTCCTCTGCCTGGGTGCCTGGGCCTAAATATCTGACAAT